>NW_008796218.1:11072908-11087353 GCF_000699145.1 Aptenodytes forsteri | reverse complement strand
CCTCGACTGTGTGCTAGGTTGGTGGGAGCGGGACCTGGGTGCTGCCCTCCCCCGCCCGGCGACCCTCTCCTTTGCCAGGCCCTGCCTGTCATTTACCTTCCATAACCCCGCAGCTACTCCCGCAGGCTTTTCCTCCGTCCCCACAGTTCCTGGGATTGGGGGGAGGATCGGGGGGGAAGAGGAAGGGGCAAAGCAGGATCCGTTTCCCGCCTTGAGCGCCCCCCCCGCCACCCCCGTGTGAGGAGGAGGGAGGCGGTACAGGCAGGTGCGCCTGTTTTGTAGCCTGCTTGCGGAGGAGAAGATTGCCATTTACCGTTCATTTAAATCCGTTTAAGCAACCTTTCTAGAGTGGAAAGCTACTCTGTAAATTTACTTGGTAACACGTTCCTGTCGTATTTCAAACTGTCACAGTAAAGGGTCTGAAGTTTTTGTTTTTAGAAAACGTTTGCTGAATTAACTCACAGTTGAATGTGGTGTAGTTCTGATTCTTCAGTATGGCAATTTTTAGGATGCATTTGACCATAAGTCTGAACTCTCGGTGTGGCTTGCTCACTGCTGCCACATCATTATAAATGCCACGTTTAGATAAGTTACACTGGTGTGACGCTGTTCTTACTGTCTGTGAATCTGCTTTTGCCTACTGTCAGTGTCAAGATGCTAGGTAGATCCTTGGACTGATCCGTTGTGACCATTGCTATGTTGTAATCTGTGGCATGAACGAGCACTGTTTACTTGGATTGGGAACTAGTTCATTTCACGGGTATGAACAGCAGGTTTCATCTGTATGCATTAGGGCTGTGTGATCCTTTTACTAACTACTGATACAGTTGCAGTACATCTTCAGTGTACATAGATGGGACTACTTTTAGGTGAGGAAGGCTTGACTTTAGTTTTGCTCATTCATCCCTGGAGGAGTACATGGAATATAGGTATATTTCATTTTTCTTTCTAAGAATATTCTGTATGAATAATGATAAATATAAAAGTTGTATCTATTCTATAAAAAAGTTTTTGCAGCCTGTGTATCTTAAGCAGAATCACACTTCTGTATCTTTTGTGTGCGTCTGTTTGGTAGGGAACATCTGCATTTCCATCAGGGATTGGCATCCTTGTGGCGGAAGCTCTTTCTCCTTAACAGAGAAGTATTTCATTATGTGAGTGTAATTTGTGAAACCCTTTGGTTGCATAAATTTAAGATTTGCATTGACTATTCCAGTTCTTGTTCATATTCCCTTTTATAAACTGGATTTTGCACAGCATGGGTCAGAAGATGTAGGCGACTCCCGTGGTGGCAATCCCCTAAATGTCCAGGCATTTGCTAACATAATTAGTGGTTTGTTATGGAAACTGGGGAGACTTCTTCCAGTAAACCCAGGATCCTTTCTAAAATACCTTTTCCTTGTCTTTTAAATATTCAGTAATTTCCTGACCTTAACAAGTTTTACACTTGAACATCAAGAAAGTTCGTCAACCCTAGGAATAGCAACTTTTGAAAATACTTTTACAATGTTTTTTGGTTTGTGGCATCTTTGAATAACTGGGAAACCCTATATTCCTGTGTTAAATCTTTGCTAACCTCCTAGCCCTTAAATCACTGATTTCTGGAGGCTGAGTGGGTAGGCCGGGAAAGAGTCATACCAAACATACTGTACTATAATAAAATTTCCATTCATACCAGGTATTAGGCATTGTTGGAGACAGACCGCCCAGCTAGGTGGGCCTGTACGGAATCATTGATTTTGGAGGCTGGGGAGGGACCTCAGGAATTCATCTGTTGCAACCTTAAAGCAGGCTCAGCAGTGAATTCAGAGTTTGTTGCTCATGGCTTTGTCCAGTTGAGTCTTGAAAATCTGCAATGGCAGAGATTTCACAGCCTCTCTGCACAACCCAGTCCAATGCTTAATTATCTTTGTACAGAATTTTATTTTTCCTTATATCCACTTGGAACTTTTCCTGTTTCAATTTATGACACTTGTTTCTTGCCCTCCCACTGTGCGCCTCAGCAAAGAGCTCAACTGTCCTCGCAGCTTCTCTTAGTTGCTGGCAGGCTGCTCTTAGGTCTTCCTCTCTTCTCCAGGTTAAACAAGCCCAGTTCCTTCAGCCACTCCTCTTGGGTCATTTGCCCCATCTCAGTGCCCCTCCGCAGGACTCAGTTAAGTTTATCTGTACTTCTTTCTTGTACTGAGGGGCCCAAAACTGGATGTTGTATTCCAGATGTGATCTAATGAGTGCTGAGTAAAGGGTAGTAGTCACATCCCTTGACCAGCTGACTGAGCTTGTGTTCATGCAGCCCACTATGCTGGTGACTGTAGAAGTATTGTACCTGGTCTCCTTCGTGTCCTTTTTGGGTGTATGTGGAAGTGTGTCATAAATATCTTGCAGAATGCTGTTTATGTGTTTCTTAAAGAATGCTGTTACTTTTTTTCTTTCATCTTGCCCACTAGCAGTTAATAATTGACTGTACAAAATATTTAATTTTATCATCACCAGGGACTGAGGACAAACCTTTTTGTATAAATTATCAATGGAAGTTAATATAAACTGTTTTAGTCTGGTCTTTTTCATAGACATATTTTTTAATGGTCACCAGGCATCGTCTTCCAGCTGTCACACTTTGGGCTTGGATTTGAGTTTGCCTTGTCCAGAAGGTGCAACCCAAATACGGTATTATTTGCCAGACACGAAGATACAGCTTATGAATAACTGTGAGTAAGGGAAAGCGTGGCGTTATCAGACACAGGTCTAATTAGAAACTTCTGAAGAGAGGAAAAGGCAGAGGATATGTGGAGGAATTTCTTTTACCCTACAGCTACTGGTTGATACGTTACATTATTGTTGATAGCTAGCTCTTCCTTAATAAATGCATTTCCTTTCAAAACAAAGTGGTAGATAAGTGCTGGATTTCAAATGCAGTATTACCATTAAGGTGCTTCTGACATTTCCAGGCTTTATATTCAAGTTTACTTTCAAGGTTTCTAGACCATATATGCCTGATTTGTGCCGAAGCAGTTCTCTGTAATGAGCTGTAACTATTGTGTAATATAACCATCACATGCTTGGGATTGAATGTTTTGTTGCAAGCTGCTTGAAAAAGGTCACAGATATGCTTTGAAAACAATTGGGACACTTCTCAAGTTGCAAAGTTTGTTGTGTTTCTGTCCCTAAGGTCTTAAATCTCATAGCTGTAGGTAGCAATGAGGAAAGTTATGAGTCTTGCTTAGTTGTTTACATGTACTACTGGCAAAGAAAAATTACAATAGCAAAATAAGAAAGAATTACAAGTTCACAGCAGTTTTCTTAGGAAACTTGAAGATTTTACCTCTTCCTTTTGATTCTATCAATGTTCCTGCTACTTTTTCCTGTTGTCTGTTTTTTGCTTAATTTACTATTACTATTGCTCATTGTGATATGAATATGTAAGCATGGTGACTGCAATAGTTTTACATTCCGTCTAATAGAATACACTTGTACAAACTGTCCACTACATTTGATAATGTAAAGCCAATCCTCTGACCTGAGTTTGCCTTTAGCAACCAGGATATGTGCACATATGTTACAACTCTGGCTTGTAGAAAGAGACAGTACAATCAATGATCTGAAAATATCGTGAGAATTTTGACTGTGCTGACATACTGTTTGACAAACAAATTCTCTCGTGCAAGCAATTTAAAAGCAGAAGAGACACTACTTCTGTGGTGGCTACAAGTGAGCTTTTTATAACCAAGATTTTAAGTCCTTATTGCCATGAGGCAATACATTACTCATGGCTGTTTTCATAGTACTTTTTTTGGGTTCATTTGCATTTATCTCATGAACAAATAGAATGAAACAAAAATTGGTGGATTAGAACATGGGGATTTCATGAGTGATTCTAACTTTCCAATAAACACTGCTTATAGTTGGGGTTTTTTTAAATATCTGGGAAATGCTTGATAACTTGATAAGTTTGCCGTAAATATTGAGGCATTTGTACAGCTTGACTCAAGAGCATAGCTTAAAAAATCCGTGATGTGTTGAACTACAACTATGAAATTAGTAGCTGACTAAACATTTGCACTGTGATGTACTGCTCAAATTGTGGTACATGAGGACATGACGACAAAGTGATTCTGTTGTGGTTTTAATTCAGGTGTTATTATGTGACAATATTAGCACTTTTTGACCTATGGGAGAGAAATTTGCGTTTTCTCTTCCTTCTGGGCATATATCAACATTACAGGTGCTACAGACATTCATAGTCCCACCAGCAGAGCTAAAGATTAAGACGTTGATTCCATCCCTATTGGAATCAATTTCAAGTGAAGTTTAATGAGCTCTTAAATTGATAGACTGAATTATCCTGTTCACTAGAGTCCATCTATGCAGTCCAGAACTGACTTCTTTTATCAAGAGGTTTGGATATTGTGCTGATGTGATTCAGTTTGCTCCTAACTTGCTTTTAAAGCAGTATGTAATTGCAGAAGACATACTTCAGTTTCCTTCATGCAAAACGCTGCAGTAGGCTAGTTACATATGGCCATCAGAACACTTCCAGGAATTTTGAGCTTTCCTGTCACAGTGTTATATGATTGTGCAATAAAATATTTGTAATCTGATTTCAAGTTATTCCAATACTTTCAGTCTTGGAACGCAGATTATAAAACAGTTTACTCTTCACCTAAAAAAAAAAAAGAATTCTTCTTTCACCATCTTTGTTAAAATTCCTTCTTGGGACAACCATTTACACTGCTGTTACGTAATTATGCTTGCTGTCTCTAACGAAGATTATAAAACATTTTCCTTTTCCCCTAAAAAAAAAAAGAATTCTTCTTTCACCATCTTTGTTAAAATTCCTTCTTGGGACAACCATTTACACTGCTGTTACGTAATTATGCTTGCTGTCTCTTCAAGGAGGAAATAAAGCAGTCAGGATGGGAGTTCATAGTTGTTTTTTTTTCCTGGTCCTCCACACTGTTGAGATCAATGGGATAAGAATCTGTGTATCAAAACATATTGGGAGTATTCTATTCTGTCTATTATTCATTCAGTCGTCTGTGACTGGAACATAAGCATTGATTGTAATTGTTTAAGCAAAAAGAAAAATAATAGTGGCCATGTATAAATCCGTCAAAATGTATTTTTATTTTTGAACAAATATTTTAATCAGCTGCATTCAGAGTTGTTTTTATGTCCAAGACATACTATAAAAGACTTTAATAGTATATTTTTTCAGGTGTGTGTTATGATGTTTATGATCTGTCAGTCCAGGTTTCATTGGGTGAAGTCTTACCTGCCTTATTGTCATGTCTGTTTTCAGTAATAAGCTAAAAACCAGTGGAGCCAGGATTTTGCCTGGTTGACCTGGGTGGGAATTTGCTAGCCTCTTCATAGGTCACTTTACATACATGGTTCTTGGTACAAAGGAATATCACTTGGTAGTGATTATTACAGATTTAATTTGAAGAATGTTTACTCGCTTGAGTCATCCAAGTAAAAATTCACTGGCTCAGACCATACATCATTATTGTAGTACTTGAGCGTAGTTGCGTAGAGCTCTGCAGGATCTTTTTACCACAATGATGATAGTACAGTATATTGTGAAAGTAATTGTAATGTGTAATATATAATTACATGTAATGTATAATTATTTCATAATAGAGAATTGTAGGAAGTATTGCAAAGGTAATTAAAATGTTTTTCACTTTTATATTTTTAAATTCCCCGTTATCACCTCTCTTTGACTTATAAACTAAGAAAACTTAATTGTTCTCTAACATAGTATTAAAATGTAGTCTTACTTTATTCTTCATTTTGTTTTGTTTCCAGGTGGAGGCGTAGCTGTTGGAACCCTTCTTCTTATTGGTTAGTATAGAATATATAGATACTTAAAGCCATATCCTGATAAGTTTTGCTCGTTGTAATGTATTTATCAATTAACCTGTCTTTTCATTGTTTTTTAAACTCAGACTTTAAGAAAATATAACTCTCAGGCCCCTTCACTTTGGATAGCCTTCAGAGTGGACTATTGTCTATTTCAAGAATTACTGGAGGTGATCAAAACCTTACCTCTAGACAGGTTTGAGCCCCCAAGAAGAACACTGCAGAATTCTGTTTGAAAGCAGGGCATTTAGCAAATTTCAGGACTTTTTAGGAAAATATTCAAATTACTGAAGATCATCTAAATGACTTGATTTCCTGTAAGATTCAGACTGTTTATCATGACAAAGATTTTTTTTTTTTTTTAATTTGGCTTTCTGAGGAAGATGTGAAATACAGAATCTTTTTAATCTTTTGGTTGCCAGAATCAACTAAGAGAAAGCTGATGGAAGCCTGCTTTCTGTCAGGATGTGGATGAGGCACACTGAGATGATTAAATAGGTTACAACAGAACTCCCTTTGCAGACTACATTGAAACTGTCTTTGTAGACTGTACCATGTCTCCATTGCAGCCAAGATGCCCAGCTTTCCTTTCTGTTTGAAGTGTAGCAAAGGGGAAAAGGACTATTGTACACATACATCTTGTCTTCATATCCCCAGGGTACGTACTGGACCTTAGAGGCAAGAAACATTTCCCAGCCCCCTCAGTTTAAGCATAGCCACCAAAAACACAATTGCGAGGGAAGACTAACTTCTTACAAGTTAGTCTTGTAAGTGCTCACAGTTTCAGCATATAAGTAAAGATGATCGTCGTTACAGAAGAGAAATTGAAGGAGGTACCATCTGATATGTCACATCAGTTCATTAATCTTGGCGTTCTAAGGATACAAAACTACTTCAAAGTGATGTAAGGGCTGAACGGTGATAGAAATGTGATTTTTTTCCTATTTTAAATGTTTATCAGATTAATGTTTTTTTATGAGAAACTTTCAAGCTTGTTACTTTCCTAGCAAAAAGAACTGATATTACAGGAAAAAAATGAAAGGTTATTAGAGAAACACCTGTAGTTATGTGGAAAACATCTGCATCTGTAATCTGTGTTCACATCTTAAAACAGTATAACAATTTAAATACTACTTTTTAATACCAGATTGCTGGAACAGAGAACTAGGAACCTAGGGACAACAGATCTAGCTTTTAGCTTTCCAGTCACTGCAATTTCTCTGAACTGTTGGGAGTCTAGAAAGTTGTGTGATTGTTTTCTCCCACTGAATAAGAGGTAAAATACCTCAATTTCCTTATTTGTAGGAGTGATGAAAACATGTATCACATTGCAAAGCTATTTGAGATACGACAAGCAATGTCTGAGTGCCTACATATTAAGTGCCAAAAATCCTGCATTAAAGCCTTAAAAATGAATTTATTATTTTAAGTTAAAACAGTGGATTACAGGGAGACAAATGTCAATAGATTTGAAATTGGTAGGTAAAATCTGGAAGATAAAAGTAAAAAAGATGTTATTACAGATAAAAATGCCAGTTTCTCACTGCAGAAGATTGAAAGTGTAGTAAGGCGCCATTTTGGCTAAATCCTGAGCTTTTGAATGCCTCACAGGTTGTTGAGGATCAGTGCAAAATTGTAAAATGGGACTGTAGAGACAAAATCTGAAAAACTCAGGTATAGAGTAAGATACAACTAGCAAGAACTATCCAGAGTAATACAGATTTTTCTTAAGTACCTCAATAGTTATGAGAAGTCCAAGAGGATTGGTTGGTTACTTGACAAAGCGGAAAAGCTAGTCATAGTTGATATTGAGAAAGGGGAAAACTGTAAAAATTTTTGTATTAATCTTCACCCAGAAGGAGCGCTGAAATCTCATGACTATCGTAATTGAGAACAGTGACTAGATTTCAGCTTTGCCTAGGGAAAAAGCAGACTAATGTATGCCTAGGTGATTTGGGTGATTTCAAATAGATGGCGCCTGCAGAGTATTTTAAGAGGTTGCTGATGAAGTGTTAGGACCATTAGTATTTATGAGAACTGGTAGAGGACAGTGAAGGAAAGAAGGAACTGGAAGATTAGAAAATACAAATACAGTTTTTATTTTTGAATGCTGTTGGAGGAGTCGCTGAACTATAGCTCAGAAGAAAAGAAGGCTATAAGTAGCAGCTGGTATGTTGAATAAACTTTCTGTATGAGAGAATGAACTTGTGGATAGATGATAAGCAGGACATGCCATTTATCTTCACTTTAGTAATGCTTCTGACACTATTTCAAATGGCATTCTCATAATCAAAGCTAGGAACCATACTTTGTGTTCATTTCTACTATGCATTCTTGGTGTTTATAACGCAAACTAGCTCCACAACTTAAGAGATTACCATTGCATCCTTCCCATTATATCTTTCTTGATGTTCTGAAGTAGGCTTTTTACTTCCAAGAAGTTTAGTCTCCTGATCACTTGAAAGTATTTCTAGTAATATCGTTTAGAATTCATTGGCATGAAATTTATGCAAAGACAAAAACATCATGTCTCTAGTGATAGGCACCAGTAGGCTAGCAGCTGTTCAGAGTGTGGCTTTTCAGCCTTAAGAAAGATTTAATCAGTAATTTTCAGTCATTTTCTGAAAGGGATTAAAACAGTGTGGTCCCAACATTTTATCTATGTTTACTTTCACGGTGGAATGACAGCTGTCACTTGGGAGACTGGTCTGCATTTGTATCTAGAATTTTGGTTAAAATATTTTGAATTGTTGTAATATTTTGAATTAGTCTTAACACTAAAGAACCTAACAGTGAGATTTGGGGAGAACTTACTTGAAATCTGTTTTAGCCACTATTGGGATTACTTCATGTTATCTTTTGTTGGTATAGGGCTCGTGAACCTGCACTAGAGGCTGAACAGCATTTTCTGTTTGCCAGTGAGCAAGGTAATTGCTCTTATTATGGCTTGTTGTTACTTTAAGGCTACTTTTTATTTCTACATTTTATCCATCATTAGAGACAGGTGTTGCTGTCTCACTGAATCTTAGAAAATATTGATTTTTCTGTAAAGTGTATAAATTAGTGTATGTTGTGGTGCAGATTAAGTAACTTGAATAGTTGCCTACCAGAAAAAATAACTGACATTACCTCATTCCATACAGGCCACTATCTGTGTAATGGCTACCATTTAAGTTCAGATTTTTTGAGAAAACTGAATTGATACAGCAGTTCACTATTGCTGAAAGAAGTTGTCCAAGTCCTTCTCCCCGTTCTTGGCTGTGCAATCTTGTTGTTCCTTGAGCTGGTGCTAGTGCTTTTCAACTCTCAGCTCTCCAAGTTGACAGAAAACTCACCCAGTTAAAGAGTGGAGACTTTTCTGTCTGTTTAGTGACCTGAATCAGCTCACTAACATGCAAGATGAGTAGCAGAGCCAGCACAAGGGAAAGAAGGACTGCACAGTGAGGACTAGGAGAGAAAGTAGATGGCCTTTTTCAAGGCAGAAAATGCCAGTTAAGCTTAATTTTCTCATGAAATTTCACCCAAATTTCTGTGAATTCAGGAAAAATGATAGAAGTTTTATCTCTTACTGCTTTCAATGAAGATCTTGCTTTTCTCACTCAGTTTGAGAAGAGCTGCAATCTTGCTATGGACAAAGGAAGAAGAAAAAAATGTTAGAACCTGTCATATATTACACAGATCAGAGATTATGAAACTAGATGAGTTTTGTTTTGTCTTCCCATTACAATATTCACTGCCCCTTCCAGTAGATGAACTGGGTGGCATCAAATGAACCTACTAGCTGGAAAATTGTCATTAAACAAAAGAAAGTTGTTCTTCAGATGGTATGCAATTAAGTGGTGGAATACTTCACCATAGGGCGTTGTGGATGTAAAAAAAAATCATGGTCTCAGGGGGAAACTGGGCAGCTTGATGGAAGAGAAAGCCATTTGCATTTCTAGGTTAGTGGATACTAAGTCCGGCTATGGAAGTCCTTGAGCTACAAATGGTGGGAGTCTGAGCAAGTGCTTGGGTGAAGCATCACATTTACTTGTTCAGTTCTTACTACCTCTTCCTAAATATCTGCTTTTGGCTACTGTTGAGCATAGGGTTAGCTATCCATTTGACCTGACCTTAATGGCACCAGATGAAGCGAGTACAAAGGCAGTGAGCTTTGTGTTCTAATGAAAGAGATGACAAGACTCAATGATTTGAAAATGATAGGATTTTTACCTGGATTTTTTTTTCCCTTCCTCTTGAGTGCATAGCTGGCAATACTCAGTGGTGGGTTTTAATTTACTTATCTGTCACATTGGTTGTTTATTTGTGATCTGATATTAAACTTAGCTTCACAGAAACATGAAGGAGAATCTCTCTTTTAGATTTGAAAGCTAATTTTTTTCCCGAATAAAAGTTACCATATATTATTTTGAAACATACAATTATATACAAAAAGTCTTAAAGTAAGAACTATATTTATTCATGACTCATTGGTCTAAAAATGTTTAGACTAATTTTTAAAGTTGGTGCAGGAAGAATTGTAACTGCATTGTTAGAATATCCTGTCAATATACAAAAAAATTCTGTCATGAGATTAGTCTAGGCAAGCTTAATTTTATACAGGATTAAAGCTGTCAGTGATAAACCTCCTAGGAAGATCTTTCTGCGTTGTACTCCAAGTGTTATAAAAAGGTTAAATTCTTCCCCCTTCCTTCAACATTCTCTAAGGCAAGAATAAATTGCATTACTGTTAGCTTAGCTCCCTTTGCAAATTAAATGCTCATCTTCATTATTTGACACATTATCTTGGTTAATTTAACCAAATAATAGTAGATTCAGGGTATTAAAATATTTATTTTAACTATTGTGTTCTGGAGATATAGTAATGGCACAGGTTACTTGATAAGACTGTAAAATATTGTTTGAAATATAAGTGCACAATTTTTTAAAATTTAATTCATAATAAAGAGCATCATGATTTTCAGTTGAACTTAATTCTATAATATATTCTTTTGACAGTGTGTTATTTATATGAGAATTAGAGAGTTGAGGCACATGGTAGTCTCATGCAAGATCCTAGCTACTAGAGGAATTTGAAACTTCCTGGGTTTTGTTGGTATAGCAAGAATGTTTTGGATTTTAACTAGTACTTTAATTTCAAAAGGTCTTACTGTACTGGGTTTATAAGAAGTGGTAAAACAAGCATTCTGACTCTACGTGAAATGAAATTTGAACACTATCAAAACAGTTTGTTCAATATGAATGTGAGGCCACTTGTTTGTTGTTTCATCTTAAACTGCTCCAGAAGATTAGCTTTCTAGAAGAATCTCCCCTTTCAAAACAAACAAGTAGTACAGCTGTTGATTAAGCACACTCCTTTTCCCCCTCCCCTCTCCGATGTACTCCAGCCTGTTGTATGTCTGTTTTGCCAGCCTCAGGAAGAGTTTCCAGAAGGATGTTATTTTGTTTTTTAAATATAAGCCTTGTTTATATAACACATTCTGTATAGTGAGTTACAGTGCACTCAGATAGGTCTGTCCTGGGTACCCTATGAGAACCTATTCTTACATACCTTTAAGATGCTCTAGATTTGACAAGGTCATTGACAGCTAAATGTTTTAAAGATTATCGGTAGGAGGGGTTTTGTTAGTAGCTGAGGTCAATTATTAAAAGTTAAAGTTGTCTGGTTAAAAGCAGGTCTATACTTGCACGTTCTGAGCCTTGAAGCAGTTTCAGCTACTTTAATTAGCTACTATTATTTTTGCTAGACATGCAATTTAACCTGACTGGTAAGAGCTCTCTTCAATTGTCAATATAATTGAATTTATCACCTTTTTAAAGTTGAAAAAGATAATCTCCGGAGAGGTACAAAACAGTGATTTGCTAAATATAATTCTACAAAATACAAGTTACCAGAATTCACCTTCCTGAAGTATGGCCAAATGCCAAATATTGTAGCTTATATGTTTGACAACTCCATTTTGGCATGTGCTAATTAAATGCAAGTGACACAGAGTATATCCCCTCAAGCTTAGTAAATGTGGACATTAGTAAAGTATCTTTTAAATGGTATTTCAGATTATTAAAATAATCACATCTTATAACCTGCAGCAATTCAGAGAGATGTTTCATAGCTACGGAAAGACACACCTTAGGTCACAGTACCATACTGTAGAACTATCTGGTGAAAAAATGATCAATACTGATAGACTATGACAGGCTTTTGGCAGCTTTAGGGCAACCTGTCTAGACTTTGTACAGGGGAAAAAAACCAAGCTATCTATAAATTACATTGTTGCAGTCTTATTTTTTCCTCTTATAATTCTCATCATTTTAAGCAATTATACTACAAATTATCTCTGGAGTTTTCAAAGACCTTCGTGCCGTTTAGTATACTGATGTTTAAAAGTCAGCTATTATAAATTTGATCTATACATATCTGTTATGGTGGATTTTCTTCCTGACTTTTTGTTCCTTTTCAAGTCATAGTGTTTATCCTCCATCCCTCCCTTGGAACAGGAATACCTCTGTGCAGCGGGAGCGTTTATAGCTAGAGATTTTTTCTTAAGGCCATATATTTACATATCAATTTCCATAATTAGATGAGATTTTTGTCCTTGATTTTTATATAAATTATATATTTACAGTGCCTCACTTATACCTGCTCGTTCTCTTGTGTGCTCTAGCTAAACTCCAGTGCCTTAAAATTTTGTATCTAATTCCATGACCCGCTGATTTCTCTGAGTAGTGGCTACAGACAGTCCATGCACAAAGGTGTTGAGAATGTCTCTTATGTGTTCAGTAGCCTATACAGTCTAGCGGTGAAAAGAGCCATAAATAGGAATTGGTCTTTATCCTTAGTTTTCAACATGGTTATACGTTGGAATTCATTGCACTGAAACTGACAGTACTACTTTTTCTCCATGACTATTTCAGCCATGAAAGCATGTTGTTGTAGAAAGAGACCAATGGATAATGATCACAATAAACTATTTTATTTATGTCCTTATCTGTAGGATCAGAAGAGGTTTTGTCCTGGAGACAATATGCATAACTTCTAAGTAAATAATCTCTTTTCCTTGTATAGTTTTACGCTTCAGTAGTTACTCACCTGCTACTTAGCTGTAGAACACTCTTTGTTCAAAAAGAATCAGAAAGCTGCGGACTGTTGTGTGACTTGCAGTGACTGGACCCAGAAAAGAGTCTGCAGCTGCGAGAGTCTTATTTGTTTATGTGCCTTATTAGCTAGAAGTAAAGTTCACAATGAAGGCTGCTGACGGGACAGCTCTTTAGCATGGAGGCTAAGAATAAAGATTTGGGCCAGGCTTGTCTTAAGTATCTTGGCTGACTAAAATGCACTTAAGTGTTAGTTCCTACACATATAGAATGGAGGTAGTTCTTTTGAACGTGGGTGTAATTTGGAAAAATAAAGGTAACAGTTGAGAATTTATCCTAGCCATCAAAATAGTAAGTCGAAGCATTATCAGAAAGCAAATATACTTCAAAGTATTTCATTCAATTTATCTATGAAAGTAATCAGTGAGCTACTGAAATACCTCTGCTAAATGATTTGTTTGTTTATTTACAAGAAGAAAGCTGTACTCCTATGGTTTTGAATAGTAACGTTACTATTGAAGCCAGGGTACAATGGATGCTATCAAAAAAGCCCCATATGGGTGCACTTTAGATCTTTTGAGTACCACAAAAGTTTAGTGACCTAGAAATGAATCAATAAAAAGCCATCCTCTATGTGACAAATTGAAGAACTGAGGGATTCTTACAGATGCATTGACTTTAACAATTCAAGATACACTGTTTGTAAAGGCTTTCTGAGACACATTTAATCCTTAGAGTACTATAGCAGACTATGAGGTGTTTTATATTTAGATCACTCTCCAATAGTTCATTTCGTATTTTTACTGTAACTTTAGTGTTATGAAAATCAATGTAAGAAGACTAAAGGAAAGGCTAATGCTAAAATGATGTGTCCTTACACTGAATGTAAATATTTTTTATTTGCTAAATTGAAAATTCCTTATTGTTTTGCCAAATATGTTTTGGAAGGGTATGGCAGTGTAAGAACCTCTTTAGTCCTGTTATATTACGAATAAGTCTATCACTCAACAAAATGAATTATAATCTTGGATAGGTCAGTAAGAGGGTTTCTATCCCTGTTTCCCATTGCTTCACGTCTATAATTTGAAATGCTGAAATGTTAGAACAAACAAAATTTGAGTAAAAATTCTTCTTAACTACTACAGCCTTATTTCCTCTTAGTTTTAGTTAAATAATCATCAACACAGAGTATGATTTCTTATATTTATCCATGCTTTATGGAGTTTCCATGTTATGTTTGGCACTTGAGCATGTTTACTGTCTAAGGAATAATTAATATCAAAAATGATGATCCAGAAAGACTCTCTGTATAGTTGCAGGCACATACACAAACCATAAAACACTTGGACTAAATGAGATCATAGAATCATAGAATAGTTTGGGTTGGAAGGGCCTTTAAAGGTCATCTAGTCCAACCCCCCTGCCGTGGGCAGGGACATCTTCAACTAGATCAGGTTGCTCAGAGCCCCGTCCAACCTGACCTTGAATGTT
>NW_008796218.1:11051964-11067514 GCF_000699145.1 Aptenodytes forsteri | reverse complement strand
TTAGCAGCGGCAGTCATAATGCGTGGGGCTGACTGCCTCACCCTAGGCAACCCCCTGGATGGACCTTCATCTACATCCTCATTTGCCTGGCCCTCAAGTTCCAGGGCCCCATATCTGTTGAGTAAGGGCAACTGGGAAGGTGAGGGAGGCTGGGCCGGGGTTCGCCTGGCACCCTGAGCAGGGACCTGTTTCCATTCCCCCCTGTCACTTAGGTCCCCTCCTTCTGCCTGGTGGCAAGAGGGCAGGGGATCCTCTGCTTTTTGTGGAGCCTCCATCTGCTGCCTTTGCCTCAGGGATGGTAGGGTGTGGCTCCACCAATCTATCTCCCGCTCACACTCCCTGATACTCCTTAACCTTTGTCAGTTAAGTCCTGTCCATATGCAATACAACTTAGTGTTTCTGTGCCTCAAATGATGGTGAATTTTAACCTGTAGATAAAAATAAAAAAATCAAGATTTTTGATCACCAAAGATGAAGTAAATGTTACAACTGAGGATCCTTCCAGACCGCCTGTCTAGTGTTCCTTTTCCTTTTTTGTTCAAAGGAAGGGAGGTCTAACAAAATTGTCTCCCTCCACTGACATCTGCTGCAGTGATGTGATTATATGGGAGGCTTGGCAGCTTCTTTCAGGTAGCTCAGACAATTTTTTATAAAAAAAAATAAGATATCATGCTGTCACTTTTGCTTTCTAGAGGGCTTTGGTTCTTAAATTGAGAGCTTCATAGATGGAGATTAGCACATGGAAGTCAATATACTGTGAATAATATAATACCAATTATATTGCAGTAAGCAACCAAAGCATAAATAACTAGAGAGAGCCAGCGTTTAGGGGGCAGGAGCTGTATGTGTTCCTGGATTCCATTTATAAGGGAGAATTACTCTGCATATGGGGATTTCTGGGAAATCTGGGAACTTCGGCTTCTGGGAAGCAGTTTAAGATCGAAGCAGGCTCGAAAGACTATATGTACAAAATAAGACTGTAATACTTCTTCAAAACTTTAGGCAGTGTCAGTTCTACTTTTTGCTTCTGCAACTGTAGTGCTTCAGTTTTATCTGAATTGAGTCTTGTCTCCACCCTAGTCTCATACATGGACCTACGTCCTCAGTCACAGCACAACGTATGGAGCTCAGTTACTAGGAAAACAATTTTTCAGTAACACTATTAATGGCTTTTTAAGCACGTGATATTTAATTAAGAGCTCGAAACTTTCAAAGAAGTTGCAGTTTGTAATTCTGTAATGCTTTTGGAAATCAGTCCTGCTGAATCAGTCCTGTTGAAGTTTTAATAGGGAACCCAGTGCTGTCAACAGTAAGCATTTGTCAGTACTGTACTTTTCACGGTACTGATCTGTCCATATTTTTCATTGGACTGTTACTTTTAAAAAAGATAAATGTGTTATCGGAAGTATATTAGAAGGCTAATATGGCCTACTAAGCATGTTAACAGTATCAAAGGTAAATTATATTAATACAGTCTGAGTTCTTAAAACCCTCAGACTCTGCAATAAGCTGGATATAGCAATGGCTAGTACTAGTAGCAATAGTGTTGTAATTATTGTATTCCCTTTGGCTTATTTGGATGTGCAGTTTTATGTAATTTCCTGTCTTAGCAACTGTGTTATGGAGCATTTTTCTCTATCTCGAGATGTTGCTTTAGAGTCACTTTTAGTTCATTTCTTGGGTTTAATGAAAGGGAAACTTTTAAATAAGTATTTCTCCTTAACAACGAAGTAGGTAATCTTGATGTTATATCTTTAGGGATTATTCTGAAGAAGGAAGAAGAAAGAAATGAAAGAAATAAATTTTCTAAATTTTAAGTGTATACCTTTTAACTTTAAAAAAAAAAGTATCCCAAATACTAAATTTAAAAGTGAAATAAAAAAAGCAGGAAATAAATTCTGTTTTGCCCAATATCCCATGGAGGATGGGGAATATCTGTGGGAGAACTGTTCCTTCCCCAGTGAATTTGAAAACTTGTGGTGTATATAAAGTGTCAGTACTTGTGTATGATATCAGGAGCATAGCAGTGCAACGCTATTTTTCTGTGATTTGTTTCCTAAGTTTCCCCATTGCTATTAATATTCTTTCTTCTTTTTGGATATACATCTCCTTGCTTCCTTTCCTCCCACTCCACTTCATTGGTTCTTTTTGACTCTTAAGCTCCGAAACATACTATTCTGGTACATATCAAAGTTACATTCTTTTTGTTTTCCTTCTTTAGTATTTTTTACAAGTTAGATATGAATGACAACTTTCTTATTTTCAGGCTTTGTTACTGGTTTTGTGGTTTTTCTTTTAATATTTTGTATGTGATTCATAATAGGGAGGAAATTGTTTCCAAGTCACACAAATAATGGATTAAGAGTCTTGTTCGTTCTGTATAAAGAAAATCTGTCTCTCTGTATTTTTCTGCCACAACATCCCTGTGTGTTATCTTTCAGCAGCCAGATTAAGAGATGAAAAAGTGAAACCTTACTTTTGTTGTTGCATTTACTTTTCTCCCAAACAAAATATTTCAGATATTTCTCTAAATAAATGTCAGAAATATGTTGCTCCAAAGGGCATGATCTAAAATTTTACTGGACAATTAATCGGGTAGTTATATTGTTAGGAATGGTTTTTGCTAGCATTAACATCGCTATTGTTTATATTTTCTAAAAATAAAGAAAATCAGAGGTGGTTTAAATTTCAGTTGTTATTTACTCATTCACTTCCCCCATAGTTTTGAGTTATGATAAGTTTTAATTGTATGAAGCTTATTAAGACTTTCTGATTCTGGTAATTTCTGATACTTAACTTGCAACAAAGAAGCTGAAGGAAATATCAGCCTTTCTGAAGTCAGTGAGTTTGTATTTTTATTTCAGTAGGCTAGTATTCACAATGTCTGTTAACAAGTATTGTCTCACTTCTTAAACTATAAGTTCATGTGTCTTTTGAATGTGTTCCTGATTTTGCTCTGGTTAGCTTTCAAAAATGGCCTTGCAAATTGTCTATTTTTTCAATATATCCATTTGTTTTGCCTATTTTTGTAGTTCTCACAGTTCTGAAAGCAGTAAAGATGTAAGAATGTCTCTATAAGAAATTATATTTTTATATAGCTTTAGCATGCCAAATATGATTAAATTTTGAAAAGCATCAATTAATAGATATTTTAAGCAACTTGATTAGTATTTTAAGCATTAAGAATATAAACATTAACATAGTTCTCCCAAATGAACAAAACCCCTTCTCATTAAACCATGATTTTGGTCATCTTAGCTAATACTTTTGGGAAACTTTGTTAGGAAGATAGCACTATTGCTGTATCCCATCCAGATCTTAGAATTAAATACATGATTGAGAACTATTTTTCTGGCTTAAAAAATTAGGAATACAATATTATCAAGCATTATTTTTAAAGCTTTGGAATCATATTTTACCTATTATCTCTGTTGTACATTATATACTCTAGGAGGTAGACCAGAAGAGGGCTTTCATAGTGTTGTGAAAATACAGGTGGGTGATTTATCTAACACAAAAGAAAAAATTCCAACCGTTCTTGTTTTCACAGAGGAAGATAAATACGGTCTTTACTCCAATTTGCTGTTCAAGTATTTTCTCGCAGAGGGAGTTGTCTGTGGACATGACTTGTTTGTTGCTTCTGCTAAAGAGCATCCTGACCACATCTTAAAGGTAAAGAAGACTCATAGCTTTTGACAAGTAAAGCTGTAATCTCTTGACGAATTTAAATACGTTATAAAGTGTATATATTGTGTAGTAAGAAATTAATTAATCTTGGTGATTCATAAGAATGTTTTGGGAAGTGCAGGAGTATTTATACTAGCCAGATTTGGGAATTAAATTTAGCTCGCTAGCCTTTGTCTGCAGACAATGGGGTAAGATCCTCCCAAGGCCAAATCAGGCTAGGAGCCTACTTATCCTTTTGATTATGGACGAAAACCAGACAGACTAGCTGGCTTAGTTGAATGGTTTGAGTAAACCCAACTGTTTACAGTTTCCACCTGCCTATCAGGAAGAGTAGTTAAGCTGCTTCCAATATATTGTGGTGGAAACAGTGTACAACTTGTATAGATATTTATTGTAGTTTCCTATAGAAAGAAAAATATTTAACATCTTTACAACTTCTTTTACATGTACTTTTCATTCTGACTGTCTTTTTTCTACTAGGAAATATGGTCAGCTTTGGATCAGGTCATATAGAAAGGTTCCTTTCAGACTTTGGTGAGCTCCTAATCAAACACTGATAGTTTCCATGATAAAGAAATTATATAAGGGAAAAAGTCTGATCAACACTGCAAAAAATGCTGAAGTGTGAGGATAATCTTACAAAATTTCATTAAATATTTTATGTCTTTCTAAAGCAGCTTTTTTCTAATATCAAAAGTAACATATAATTGAATGATTACTTCTGCATCAAGTGAAGTCTGGGTATTTCCTTAAGAGTCTTCAGAGACTGTTTCTGGACAAAATGATTACTTTTCTTTTTTCCTACCTAGTGATGGTAGATTCTATGCCTTATTTATTCAGTATTATCTTCAGTATTCAGGAAAAAGTATATTCTTAATGAAATTATGTGATTGTGGTTATGAAAAATCTAATAATTTTTTTTATGATCTTGACCCTAAGGAGGGTTCATTTAGGGGTGAAATTTCTATCATTTGTTCTTGTGGTTTAGAATATAGCCTAAACAAATAGGTTAGAATTTGATTGTGAAGTACGAATTACATAAGAACGTGCTATATTTTTAAATAATATTTGTTTTTAAATAACTGATAATCAAGTCATTGACTCTCTGACCCTACAATACATGATCATTGTTTTTCTCATCAAAATTAAATTATTCAAATGAATATTTTTGTTGCATTGCGTTAAAATTTCTTAAAATGGCGTAATAACATACATTTTATTCTTCTTTCATTTACTTTTGAATCAATTGTTTATAGCATGTCATATTTTTCCTGGCTTCTGTTCTTTATGCTTTTGCAAGTTAATCAACAGACATTGTTACATACATCTATTCTTCTTGTACCAGTTTGAGGTTGTGGTCAGTTAGTTCGATGTGACTTACTGAGCTCTGTTGTCTGATTTGCAATAAGTTTTCCTTCTTACTTTTCAGGGGTAGACACTAGGTAATAATACTGCATTCCTCTGTTGTAACTCTATAGTGTTGTTACTATAAGAGATTATAAATGGACGGACAATATTACTGCAGGAAAGTTGAGGAAAACATAATTTTGTCTTGTTTTCTTCCTCCATTTGTGTGTTTACATATCCAACAGTACTCTTGTCTATGCTTTTCTACTCTTACCTTGACTATTCAACACTTCCTTTGCTTAACAGACAAGGCACAGTAGAGTTGATTTCTCTGATTTGTATTGCTGTCTTGAAATTGCTTCAGTGAAGTAACCCTGTAATATGCTAGACGTCAAACTAGAAAATTACGTACTTTCACACTTGGAAAGCTTAGGCACTTCTTGAAATGCCAATATGTATTACCTAAAAAACATTATTGTCTCACCTGGAAAAAGTTAATCTAAGACTGGCATTGGCCACAGTTAGGTCTCCAAATCACAGAGGTAGAATAGTTTTCCCTGTAACTGTCTCACTTGACTTTTAAAACAGAGGACCTTCAGGTGCTTCAAGAAGTCCTCTCCTGTCATAAAAATGAGCTGTTTGGGATTTGGATGTCTTTACCAAGTCAGGATTTTAATATAACATATCTGACATGACAGATATGCAAATAACATTGCATTTTATTTAATAACATTAGTAATTAATTTATTTTCGGTATCTGATTGGACTGTATTCTTTACTGGAAAGGCAACATAGATTTAGTACGTATCAACCCGAATTATACATTTTATGATTGTTTTTTGTTTTATAGAATTCAGGTATGGATTCAATATATTCTTTAGCTAGTATTCTAATTAACTTGTATTTTACATAAAGGCAATTCCTTAACTGCCTTATGTCTGTATTGTGTGGTCAATCTATTTATACATTCAGTTCTCTGCTGAGATGCCATAATTGCCCTATTCTAATTTTATTATGTGATTGGAAGTTTCTTGAACCTATAACCAAGACAAATATTGCTGGTAGTAGGAAGGGGAAAAGACATTCTTATAGACCATAATTATCTTGAAATTGTGTATAACTAACAGACAAGCAGAGGATAAAAAGCCCTGATCAGCTGCCTAAGATATATTATATTACTACCCACCAATTTATCCATCATCCTTTGAAAACATATTCATGCCTTTTGTTGTCAAAACTCCTTCAGGAAATTGGCATTAAGATGTAATGCTGAAAAATTATACACTTCTGGTAAAACGTACAGAACTCTATACATGGTGTTTTGTAGAAAGTATTTTAAACATTTGAGAGCATTTCTGTTCAATCTATATTCTTCAATGAAAAGCAACTTTTTAGTATAAGGGCGTAAGACCTGGGAATAGTGTACAATATAAGAAATAGCATGGTATACTTCTGTGATTCATCATAAAATAAAACTGATTGCATTGGTAAATGGAAAACTAGTTTAATAATGAAATAACTGAAGGAAATACTGTATCTTAACATTCCATTTTCAGTACCATACCTTATTAAGTTTAGACTACAAATTATGAAAGGCTGTTACGTGCTCAAGCTCAAAAACAAAGAGAAACTAATAAAATAGGTGGGGTTTTTTCTTGTATCTATTTCCTTAACTTCACTGTGTTTAGTGGCTATATTTTTTTTATAATTCAGCATTCTAAAGTTAATGCCAGCTATTTTGAAGTTGCATATAGTGTATGTCTTTGAGAATGGAACATACAAATTTGAGTATATGGTTATATTTATTACAGAGAAAATCTTAACTTGAACACTGTTATGCTTTTTGTAAGAAACAGCAAGCAAGGGGTTTGAATATTTCCTTGAACACCACTGTAGCCAAAATTAGAAGAGGCTTGCATCCACTCCAAGTTAGGCTGGGTACCAAACTGACTTCTGGAAGCCATAAAAATACAGGAACAATATAACAGCTTAGTTCTTTACACCCATTCTCCTTGTTAGTGCCAAGATATGGTTCCAGTCTTAAAGTAAGAAACAGCAAGCAAGGGGTTTGAATATTTCCTTGAACACCACTGTAGCCAAAATTAGAAGAGGCTTGCATCCACTCCAAGTTAGGCTGGGTACCAAACTGACTTCTGGAAGCCATAAAAATACAGGAACAATATAACAGCTTAGTTCTTTACACCCATTCTCCTTGTTAGTGCCAAGATATGGTTCCAGTCTTAAAAAATCTGTGTCTGTGGCGGCGGTGTTTTTTTTTTTTTTCCCGGCTGCATTTCTATATTTCTCACTTTTCCTGTTTCAGATTTGGCTTCAATTTGGATTCAATTTCTAAAATTGTAGAACTACCTAAACTGCCTATATAAGAATTTCTTTGCCTGAGTAATTATTTTATCTAGACCTTGGGGGGGAACTGATTCTCACAAGTTTTAATGAGAAAAAATTGAATTATATTTGCCAGTTATGAGCTCATCTTAACAATAAAGAGTGCTCTCTGTTATGTTGCTTTTACCGTGGAGCCTGTGCAAAGTTTGTCTCAAGAGGAAGGCTTACTGGTCATTATGCGTGCTGGGAAACAGAAACCAGCATCCCCTGAAGCCCAAAAATTTCCCTGTGGGATCCTGGCCATGTTACCTCAATGACCATTGCATTGGGAACCTGGAAGCCTGAGGGGGAAGAGTGGGAGATCCAGAACTGCTTTCTAGAACTGCACCTGTTCATCTGCTGTGGAAAAGTTGAAGAACACTTCGTGCAATTACTGCATTTTTATGGAATTTCTGTTTTCAAGCTGGAATTTTATTACAGGGTACTTATGGACTCTGTTGAGATTGCCTTTTGGAGACTCTCTTACAAGAGAGGATAAAGAGCACATCCTTCAAGGAAAAAAGCTTACTTTGACATAGTCTATGAGCCTGCTGCTTATGTTGCGGATGCTTTTCCTACCTCTGCTATAGAGGATAGCCTTCTTAGAAGGAAATGCATTCCCCAAAATTCTACCCCCAGTCAAGTCCTTTGAGGTTTCCCATACTAAGGCATGAAGCGGTATTTACCTTGTACATCTGGTGTCATTGTACTTCCAAGTTTGAAAATGAACAATGTGCAAACAGTTTGCTCTCTGGAGTACTACACAGAAGATTCTCTTGAGTAGTAAAGCCCTTAGTGTGCCCATGTATCAGATACACAGCTTCACTGTGTTTGCTGGACCTGAAGTCAAGTCAGTCAGGAGAAACCACACCAGCAGTCTAGGGAACCACAGTGAAAGGGAAAAATGCAGCATCACTTGGTGAGGAAGCTGGGAGGTGCATGTAGAGAAGTATAATAGTTTATTAGAAAACACTAGGGACAAGATTAAAAAACCTCCAGGAACAAGTTTTTAAAAATTCTTACCAAGCTGAAAAGATCTCTAAAACAAAAGTGAAAGTTTATTTTAAATATGTCATTTTGCTTAAGTATGTCATTTGGAAAAGACTGAAAAAATTCCACCTCCAACAAGCTGGTTATACTGAGCAGATCTGAAGAACAGAAAGTGCACACTTACTCTTTTCCCACTGAAAAGATGAATGCAGAAAGAATCTAGTAAAATGTACTTTTGTTATTTCCAGGGTTATTTAAAAAACAACAATAAACAACCCACTGAGCTTCAGTGTTGTATTACTGTGTATGCAAACAACCTCTTGAAAGAAAGCATAGCTGTCTGCATGGACTTTTTTATTCCAGCAAAGTACATTCAACCATGATGCTTACATTTTTCCCTCATAGATATGACTCTAAACCATTGCTTTGTCAAAAGGAAGAATGCAAACCTGGAAGAAATGATCAGGTTGGTGACCAGGGCTTTCCAGGCTTCCATTTTCAGAGAGTGCTGTTCTAAGTCCTTCCTGTCTCTTTGCTATCTGGTGTTGTGAAAGAAGCTGTGTATGAATGCAAGAGGTATTTTTTCTGTCATCTGTCATTTTTAGATGCTGCATAAAGGCATTAAAAGCATAACAACTTGAAAGGTGAAAATATATATGCAAGCAGGGCTACATTCCTATTATCCTTTTTTTCCCAATTGTATTTTCAAAATACATGAGCTTGTTACAGTGATTCAGCTGCTGCATGCTGTTAAATGTTATCACTTAATACACAGAAATCCAGTTACAGTTACAGCACTAGTGAACTTTCCTACCACCTTTTATCTCTCTTTCCGAAGTAAAGATAGCCTTGTGGCACAAAGACTAGGGTTGAAGCTAACCCTGGCAGCTGTCTCAGAGTTTGAAAGTTCCTTTGAAAAATCTAATTTCTTTATTATATAGCTCTTGTTCATCTATTTACTTTTCTTGCTCGCATGTTGGGTAAATGGAATATCTATTTTACATTTTTCTGTATTGAAATGCAAATATTTTAATTATATTGTAATATAATTTTCTGCATTACAAAATTGTGTTATAAACTTGACAGAAAAGTTGTATGGGTGTGAAAGAGGATGCTGGAAAAAAATAATCGATTCTGTTTAAAAAGAATGAAATCCTTTTAAGCAGTACCCACGCTGAGAACTCTCTAAAGTGTAAAGCTTAGTCTTTGTCAAAACTTCAGACCAATGTAATAAAAAGATTTTCCAGAACCAGAGGAAGTAAATGTTTGGCTTAAATTTCAGGTTTCCTATCTACCAATCCTTGGCTGTTTATTAGGATATTTTCTTTCATTATCTTAGGTATGAAATTATGTTTGTTTTAAGCACAGATCTTACTTAGCTGATTAAATATATCATAAAAGTAGTAGCTTAAAAACCCCAAATGTTTAGTCTTCAATGTTCACAAATAACTATTTTACAAATCTAGTTGGTAACTTTGTAGAATTTATTTGTTCAATTAGTGAACTATTGCTTACAGTGTTCATCTCTAAAGGTGTTCATGAATAACTTTGTTATTACTAAATCTGTTTAGGCCAGTGCGTTATACACTGCAGCATAGTTTACAGAATTTTAGACAAGGGCACTCTCATTTTTAGTTAGTTTCTTCACATTACTTTTTTTAGTATGTCGTTCCCTTTTTTGTTGTATTTATCTTTTACTTACTTAAGCATCATGAACTGATTCAGAAAAAGATGAAATAAAAAAAAAATCATCTAATTTTCTCGTATGCATTCCTGGGTTTCAATGTTGTGAAGTGGAGCCATAGTGCAAGGAAGTTAGAGCAAAGAGTTCTATGACTTGACTGCAGGGTTTACTTCTGTGTATGTGAAGTAGAGAATACATTCTCATGGGTTAAAAAAAAAAATACCCCTTAGAGTACTTTCAATTAACCTTTTTTATTTCATAAAACAGAGGAATATTACTCCCCTTTTCTCTTCACACAATTCTCATTTATCCTGGGTTGACATCATTTGGTCTTTTTGAATGTCAAAGAAAAATTTCCGGAGAACAGCCTTACCTAGAGGTGGATATAAATTGTTGTACAAGGGCCACTGAAAGGAGAAAAATTCTGTATCCAGTCATTTGTGTTCTTTAACAATAGACCTTGTCTTCACCAGTGTTTACAATCAAAACAGAATCCTCCCCCCTTTTGGGAGTAGGATCCTTTAAACTGACATTTATATAATACATTATTGAAAAGAAAATATTTACCCTTCCTGACTTACCATCTGGTGTCCTTTAAATACTAAAAATTAACATAATGAAAAAGAGCCTTAAATTCATGTGAGTTTAAACTATTTAAATATCGTTGCAATTAGAGAACAACAGTGAATCATACTCCCTTTAATATTTTTTTATTTCACATTTCTTTAATCATACCTATGATGATATTGCACTGCAAAATAGTTGCATAAAACCATGTGAACAACATATTTATTGATACATAAATAGATAATGTTTTAAATTCTTAATTACTATTAATTATACAGTTATTGAAACCCGTAAGGATCAAAGGTTTTTATATAAGAGGGATTTCACATACAGCTTGGATTATGTTGCTAAATAATAGCACAGTAGTACTTCTTTAGCATTGTAAAATAGCTTAGAGAGGAGTATGATGCCTATAGTTGGTGTAATGCATTGGTAATTAAGAGGGTGTGAGGTTAAGCTTCATTAACTGCTGTGGGATTGTATCTTGGATTTTATTATCCCCTAGAGAACATAAGAAGTGAGAGAGGTCAAACTGTTAGAATCTGATTTTGCTTCGTGCATCTGCCAAAACAAGGCAAGCAAAGTAATGTGGCAGCAAACACAGAAGGACCTGGATTGCTAGCAGATACGGGTTGTACATCGTTTTATTACAAAAATAAAAGATTTATTAATGAAATAAATTATTTCATGTTTGCAATAAAACCTTCATAAACTTGGTCTGTAGGAAACAAAACTATTTTAATTGCATTGTCATTTAGTATTAGTGCTTTAGAAGACCTTTTTTTTTCCAAATTTATTTTTTATTTTAAAACATAGCAACAAACTTCCCTCTCTCTTTTTTGCTTTGTGCTACATCTCACTCTAGACACAGACGAATGCCCCAACCAAAGCGCACTTAATAACTTTAGCAGTTGTCTGCCTTTTTGTGTATTCATGCTGCATAGCAAAGACTTGTATTTTAGTTGACCCCAAGAAATGCTGGATATTTTCTTTTTTTTATTTTAACTGATGCTCTGCTACATGCTTTGGTTTTTTTATGTACCTTATGAGAGATTTGTCTTTTTTTAGCCTGGGAGAATGTAACAGTTCTCAGGAGCTGACATACTGATGCCACAAAATTGTCAGTGCCAAAGCTTTTCAAAGCTATATGATGTGGGAGCTGAGATATTTTTAAGAGGAAATACATTAAATAGAGATATTACAGGCTGATAAATCAACTCTCCTTTTCTCGGTCTTTCATTTAAATAACAAACACTTTTATTTCCAAATTCTGGATGAAATTTTGGAAGTAACTTTTAAACATTTTAATAATCTTGTAGTCTTCTGAAATTCTGATTTTGATTCTAAGAATATAAATTTATTTAATCCTAAATAGGCTCATAATTCCAAATATTTTTAAAATTCCGATAATTTCAGCAGAATTTAGGTGCTTTTTATATATGATAGAGAAGTACAGTTCTCAAATAATGATTTAATAAGACTGCTGGAAACTAGTGTCTTTGTTTCTCAATTTGTAATGAATCTAGGAGAAAGGGAGTTGTGCTAAAGCCCTGCTCTTGAATCTCCCACACACAGATATTTTGAGGAAAAGCCCAGGCTTAGCCATCTTTAAATGTCACTCGTAGAAACCGTGCCCTCCACTGCTCCCCGTATGTGTTCTGCTGTATAGTTTTCAGTTCAGTTTTTGTATAGCTGCGCCAGAAGAAGCCCGTGTTCTGTGGCTAGTTTGGCTGTTGGTCTGCTTCATCCTTTCCATAACTCTTTTATTTTTTCCTTCTATTTTTAAGAACAATCTGAGAACTGATGAATGCTTTGTAATTCTCAGACAATAATGAAACCTTTCATGACACTGAAGATTTGTGAATTATGTATCCAACCAGCCAGCCTTTATCTTTGAGAATATACCTATGTTATGGCAACTGGAGACTTTTTCTCACTTAGGTGCTCTGTTTCACTTGGGCATGGTCAGGTTTGGAAAGAGCTATTTCCTTGAAACAAAGAATAGCATTTAATTTGCAGTGTCAGAAGAGGGGGAAGCCTTTTATTCCAGTTCTAGTTATCATGAAGATCAAAAGAGGATATGAAGATAAAAAGAAATGGCTGGATCATTTCAATATTTTCAATATTGCCCATAAAGAAAGTTTATAATAAACTGTGTTCTGTGTCTGTAATTCTCCCCAGTCCTAAGCCTACTAACCAATTTTAAGCTCTCTCCCTTTCCAAATGTGCTTATACAAAGATCTAGTTAAAAGACTTTTAAAAATCATGGACTGGGATATATGAATCAGTACATCCTAAGGAAAAACAACATTAGCGATCACCTATGTATTCTGTTTAGTCTTTTATCAGGCTAATGAACGCATGCATGTTGGCTTCTAGTCAACATAGACATACCTTCAAACAGCAACCGTGTGTTTTGCCTCTCTTTCATACAGTTTAGTGTAAATGGGAGAGAAACAAGGGTAAGCAGAAGCTGGGGTAATAGTGATAAAGTTAGGACGTGAATGTGGAGGTAAACAATCTTTATTAGTTCTGTTCATTAATCTTTATCTAAAATGTGTTCAAATTACAGATGTACTCAGACCATGAATAGGATAGGAGGTTTTTTTCCTATTTGTGCTTAAGTACATCATCTTGGAATGTATTTAAGCGAGTTAATATACCAGGTGGAGCTCAAGCAATTGGTCTTCAAAATACCAGTCAGCTCCAAAAGCAGACCACCTTTTCTGGATTGCAGCTGAATTATGTAGAAAGCCTACTAAAAGACCATAAAGTTCACAACCACCACGTGCAAGAATATGATTCAGGATACGTTTGCTTTAGAGCACAGTGTTTGTTGGAATAGAAAATTATATGGCTGTGAGACTTAGTAGACCCAGAAATGTCTTAAGTCTCAGTGCATCATGTGAACATGTTTCTTGCATAGGGACAAGAACGTGGTACATCTAAGAAACATATTCTTCAGCTAAGCGTGGTAGTTATTAGGTAAATGCATTTTGGAAAAGCAACTGAGGAAATAAGAGTTGCTCTTGGTATGAGGGAGTTCTTCAAGTGCTCCTGGGGGCAGCAAGGGACAAGACAGCATAAAACAGACCTAAGCTGATGCTTATGCTAACTGCCATGGTACTGAGTCACGGGTTTTCTCATGTTCTTTGTGTGAATTTAGTCATGTTTAAACAATCATAATGTTAGAAGTTTTTTATTATGTCAGAATAAAATCTCTTTATTATGTCAGAAGCTAAAAGTAAACTATATTGGCAAAAAAGGCTATTTCAGATGGATACTTAGATAGGTTTTCATCTCTGGCGGCCAACATCTTTATCAGCTGCAGGTGAAACCATTTTTCCTTTATATCTTAATCTGCTTCATTCTTAGCAATAGTTAAGGCATACCACAGTGCTTGACTGTGTTGCACTGATAGTGTGTCTGTCTCTGATTGTTTTGGATGGAGCTGCTTGGGTGCCAACAGCTAGTATTTGTAATGTCTCCCTTCCATATAGTGCCATGTAAGAAAGTTTTGTTCTGTGTTTGACTGCAAGGCAGGAACTTTTTTCAGTGTTACATGAGGGTATTGAAGTAGCTTGTACTTTATCAGTAATACTTGGAGAACCTCTCACCCCTTATTGTTTTAACCTCTGTTCTATTTTAGTGTAAAATACAGTCTCTGTGTAAAACATACATTATGTGTGATTATATAAAAGCAAATGTATATAGCTAAATGTCCCCGTCTCAAATTTGTCTTTGCCAGTTATTATATAATAACAGTGAACAGCTGTGTAGCGTTTAGCTGCCTGCCATGTTAAACCACAACACAGTAGTACAAGTGACAGGCATTTGCAGTGATTCTAGAGGAGAAAAATATTAAATAGCTTTAAGAAAATATTGGTGCTGTTTTTCTCTTTCCTTGCAGTAAAGGTGAATGGTAAAATACGCCATTTCCTGGATTTCGGCTTTGCAGGTGATGTGATAGCTGCCCACTGATACTACAGAAGGATGAGGTAGCAACTTGTTGTATCAGTGGCAGGATCTGAAACAGGGGCAAGCTCAGGGAGTTTGATGAAATGCTTAGGCAGGATTTCATGATCTCTTCCAAACTGTGGTTAGCAGTTGTTTTCAGAAAAACAGAGGTTACCCACCGCTATAAAAAGTTGCAGGTAGTACATGGGAGCCAGCTGATTTTGGTGAATGAAAGGAAGAGATATCTGGAAATGTTGTGTCGGCCTGCGGAATTATTCCTTTACAGAACTCACTTTTTAAATGAAGGTTGATTTTATTTATTTTTTTAATTACTGTAATTGAGCAATATTTTGAGGTGATCATGTATCAGCAGCTCTTCACTGAAAAAGAAAGACCTTTTTACCTTACCAGCTTAAATCTATGAATAACTATATTAGGAAATTAAATCTGCATAATAGTTTAACTGTTCAGTAATTTGTTTTTAAAACAGCACCTTAATTGGAAAATAAGATTAATTAACTCTTTATTGTGGATATCTGAGTTATAAAATTAGAAATTCAGAATAACACCTATCTTATTTTTTAGAAAAATCCTTTATATAATACTCTTGGAAGTAAATGCAAATAATTTGTATCTGCATACATGTGAAATACATTGGCGTGCTTGTCAGCTCATGTTTGTATTTATACTTTCTCAGAACCTTTCAGTACAGTGTTCTGTTTTCATTTTCTCCTATCTGTCAGCAATCTTTGTCTTTCGTTTGAAAGTTTCCCTGCTTTCTTTCTGGGTAGATATAAGAAAACTTTGACAAAAATATTCTTCTTTTTTTACTGAAACATCTGTTATAAAGTAAATTTAAATTTCTTTTTTTACTGAAACATCTGTTATAAATCTGTAATGAAAGCTAAAGCTGTAAATACTAACTTAAAATATTAA
>NW_008796218.1:10964577-11051949 GCF_000699145.1 Aptenodytes forsteri | reverse complement strand
TCAACAGGCTTTTGCAGTTCATTTGCAAAAAGAAAGTAAATAAAATAAAATTATTTGCTCATAGGTGTGGCTTGCATCTTCTGCTTAGCTGCTGAAACACATAGGTACAGTTGTTCTATTTCTGCAACTTTATTGAAGTAACTATATAAAAGTTTTCATAGCTTCCATTACCTTTTATAATGGAAGGTGTACTGACCAACCACTGAAAGAGAGACAGAAACAACTGTCCTGAAATTAGAAAAATTTGTTCTCAATTTTGTCAGTAATTGTAGATATTTTGTTAATTTACACTAAAGAAACAAAAATAATGCATGTTGTTCATAAGATTACACATTGAACTATATACAGGTTTTCTCTCCTGTATTCTTTAATACTGAATTAGCATAATACTAAACCCAAAATGGATTCATTTAAACTTTCATTTTCTTCTTTCTACATGTGTCTGTCTGTACCATTTCTGCCTACATAAAGCCAAGAATGTTGTTTAAATGTTTATGGTCGGTATCAGCTCTGCCTATGTTCAGTGTTTCATGTGTACCCCATACTTCGATCGAGATTCTTCTTCATCTAAACTTTTCAAATTTGGGGGGTTTTTATGTCTTCACATCTAATACCTTGTAACAGATACTGGCTAGCTCTAAATATTTTTAACCCTTGACACCACATCTCAGTTCTCTCTCAAGAGTCTTTGCTTAATGAAAACTTAGTCTTGATCTAAGCAGATAAAGAGTTCTTGTGCCCTCCAGCTTACACAGATGGGTGATAAAGTTGGGTCAGAAAACTTGGTTGCACTTCATTCCTCTCGTAGGTGTAGAAGCCCAGTGCATAAATTCTGAATGCTGTGCTTGATATCCACCCAGTGCTGTTGACTTTTTCAGCAATGCAACAAAGATAGAAAGCAGAAAGTTTGTAATAAAACATTGTTCCTAATCTAGGTCTAAGTCAAAGCTGCAGTTCTGTCCTCATAGAACAATTAAATCCACCTGTGTGCAATGCTTTTTTTAAAGCCAGAAATGTTTGCCTTAGAAACTTATAAAAAATCCAAGATTAAATATTTGCCCCTTCCTTTTACTCCCTTGTTTGTGTTTGTGAGGTATCTGTCATTAGTAGATATCATGCCTAGTGGTTAGCAGAAGAGAAAATTCAAACCATCCTGTTACAGTTGTTTTCAGCCTGTGTCTGTAGGCTATTGTGGTCTGTTGAATACTTTTGAAAGATTTACAGAAGCGAACAGAGAAAAGTGATCTTCTTATAAAATAGGCTTAAATTCACTATGCAGGGAACTTATCTATTGTCAGAAATAGAATAGTTTAGATCAACCTTTAAAGAAAGATTTTAAAAAAAAAGGAATATGGATGCTGCTCAAGATGTGGTGTTTGTGTAGAGTAGAGTATACAATGTGATATTTCCATTCTGCATTCTCTTATGTTTGTATAATCCATTTTTCCCGTAATAATTACTTGGGTTTTTTCACGCTAAGTATTAGTAGGAGCCAGTCTTTCAGAACAGTTATTTTAATCAAGTTTTGTTACAGATTTTACAACTGTCCGTTATATTAAGATAACTGTATTAGCTAACTTTTTTTGGAGGGGATAAAAATCTGAACTGCCATTTCTACTGTAGATAGCTGACATTCTTTCGCTCTCCACCTGTAGGAACTTCCAGCCCCTTTGCTTGATGATACCTACAGAAATGAATTGGGAGAAGAAGCAACAGCTGTTAAGTCTGAAGATTTTCAGGATTCTATGAAAATAGCCTGGCGCTACCAAAATTTACCAAAAATGGAGGTAATCAGTATTTCATACTTTTTTCCTTTTGCAGTCAAAATGAATTTTGAGAGCAAATGCTTTTCAGTAGAATCTAAACAACAGAACTGCTAATGGACAGTGTTACAGGATTGCCTCCTGAGGGTAAATTATCATACACCACTATATTTTTTGATTACTAGAGATACAGAGAGAAAGGCAACTTGAGAGTTTGCAGGAACTGTAAAACTTAATACAATGATAATTTAAAAGTAAAAAACTTGAAAGTTCCATGGGATTTTTCAGTGAATATTACTAAATTGAGACAGCTTTTTATGAAAGTTTGAATAATTTGGTCACTTACAAACTTTGCCCAAATTTAGTTGTACACAAATTACTTAAGTAGGTTTAATCAACAGTACTTACTAGATCTTTGTAGTGAAAGTACTGTGTCGAAGCAAGCTGTTGACCTGCTTATCCATGTGCATAACAACTAAAGTAAGCACTTGAGATTATATCGGCTTCACTGTCACTAGAAACTAATCACTGTGCAGGGAGAATATAAGAAACAAGCCCAGTGGTCAGTCTTTCAGAGTTTACATTATTCACAAAACACTAACAACTCTATCTCCCGTGGCTGGTGACTTTCTTATTTAATCCAGTGGCACAATCAACCTTTAATAAAATTAACAGCATTTTTGACTATCCAGAACAAAAAACTTGTTTTGTCTATACATTTTAGCCTACATTTATAAATTCTGGTTTAGATGTAGTCATAACTGCCTAGTAAGTTCAGTCATATTCTTAAAAAAACATAATTGGAATGTGACAAAATGATCTTACAAGGCTTGGCATGTTTGGTTTTCTGTGAAATTGCACAGACATGGCTATATAGTTGTGTCAGAAAAGACTTATATATGGTGACATGCCAAATCAAACAGCCTCCAGGGTAATCATATAATCTCATCAATTTTATTATTGTGGAGATTGCTGTGCCGCTCTGAACCATCCCCAAAATAATTTGTCTGTTTTAAAATCTAGCAGAATTCCTCATACATTGATATGGAAACAATTTCACATTGTTAACAGATAGCATTCTGATGTTGTAACAAAATAGAAAAACATAAATAGTCCAGTTTGGTGTGCACTCATCTCTCATAACTTCATAGAAGTAATCACTTCTTCCACTAATACAGTACTTCTCTACAATACGTAATGTACTTGTCCTCGATTATTTAAATTTGATTATGCAAGATAGAATAAAATGGTCAATCTTTTGTGGGGTGTCTCCCTTGTTATCATTGTCGCTTTCTGAATTGGATGCTGATTGTTCTGAATAGTTGAGGTACAATATTTTTTATGTATATGTTAAATTTATTAAAAAAAAAACTTGCAAAGAAAAGTCTAATTCTTAAGCTATCTATACCTAAAATTCCTCAGGATATTCTAATTAGTGAAAAATAGTTTTGAAATTGATATTTTTCAATATTTTATAATGCAGTTATCATAAAATTTTGGTGCTGTGCTAAATTAATTTGATTGGTGAATATACTCCATTGAGAAAAAATCTGATGTTGCCTTGCAACACCCTGGATGTTTAATACAATTAGTACTATCATTTAATTAACAACTTCGGTTATGACTTGATCTTTAAATTTTCTTTTGGTGGAAAAAAAAAATGTTGAATAAAATTTCAAGGCGTATTTTCCAAACTGATTGAACTAATAAACTAGTACATTTTCAAAAACTACTGTCAAAGAGTTTCAAGTATGAAAGAGAGAAAATAGCTTTGCTTTTAACTAGAACTCTAAACATGTTAGCAGAAAATTTTTCCATCCAAAATCTGGCTTTACATGAAGTAAGAATGCTGAGTAAAAGCTGTCTTTGTGGTATTTTTGATGCCTAATTTGGTTTTTATTTCTAAGTAATAAAAGAGACTTTCATTAATAGTTCAGATATTTCCTTCCCATTTATTAGACCTCATATAGTCTAGTTAGGTAACTCATTTTTGTTCTTATGCATGGTATTAATATTAGTACTCTTAATAACTATCACAGTTTCTCTTTACATATTGCATATACCTTGTCAATCAGAAAAAGACAGAAGATTTAGAAGAAATCTGTCAGAGTACCAGGTCGTGTTGTGCTTGATGTTCCTTTGCCAGTTTGTTACTTTCATCTATATCAGAGGTTAATTTCATTTAAACTTTTGAGTATATGGATAGCCTATTTTGCAATGCAAGACAGTGTGGGTTTTTTCTTTCTTTTTTTTTTTTTTTTGAATGAACTGCTTATGTTCTTGGGGCAATATATAAACTGTCACAGCATGAAATCAATTTTCTGCCTTGATTCATCCTAAATCTGAGATTTCTAGCACATTAGTATTGCAATTAGAAACATTAACAGCAGACGGTAGCATAAAAGCACGCTCTGCTCACTGACAGTTTAGTGTATTTCTCCTTGTGCAAAATAGGAATCCAGGAAAGAACAGGCTTGAGCCTCCAATCCACTAATAAATTTATCAGATCAAACTTAAGAGGAATGGAAAGTCTCTGCTTCGCACTCTCCATGGTCCATTCTGCTAAGGCAGATTATTCATGCTTACTTGATTCAGGTAGGCTTTTTGCAAGCTTCCCCGCTAAGCCTGGGAATGCAGTACATTGAGGCCTATTCATAGGCTTCTGACATAGACCGAGCTTTTATTGCATGGTGTTTTATTATAGCCAAATCCTAGTCTCCACCCAGTTTGTAGGCACTGTGCTTATTCTTTTGAATCAAGAGAGGTTATCACCTACCTTAATCCATGCAGCAGGGTGGATTAAGGACACCAATGTGCCTCAGGATTCTCAAAGAGGATCCTGGAAACTTCTTGTTTCTTCTTTTTTGCTGTCTTTACTAAACTCTATTGGGCCTCAGTAAGGATTTGCATCTGAAATGGGCAACCTGGAGCTTTTCTCAATGAAGACATCAGATCAAAGTTCAGTTAGTCAAGGCCTTTCTAAAACATTAAGGGGGCTTGGAAGTACACAATAAAAAGATGAGCTCTGGCAGAGATTGCAGTAAAAACATTCTGATCTGTAATCCGGATAAAGAATAGATTATAGGCCAAAGAACAGCCCCTGTTTAAATTGCTTTCAGAATCCTTGTTTTAAATAAAGTTACATTTTACATTAAAAATATTTAGATTTTGATAGATTGCTATGTTTTGTTGGACTTCCTTCTTTAAAAATCAGGTGCTGGTAAATAAATTGGAACACTGACTTAGAGAATGTGTGAGAACTTTCTGTCTTTTTTTCAGTAAAACTGATCTGCCTCTTATGACTAGATATACCTGAGCAATTTTGTGGGTTTTTTAAATTAAAAACTAATTATTTGTTTTAATGAAAAGTTTGGGTTTAGTTTGGTTATTCTATTGGGTTTGTAGGAAAGATATTGTATTATTGTTGCTATTTATATTATGTGATAACTGACCAGGCATAACATCCATTAATCAAATAATTTCAAAACAATACTCTAAATCAAATTATTCTAATTAATCTTAACAGTTTAATATATTTTTAGTAAGATGAAACCTGAAATAAAATTGTGAAAATACATAGCATGATTGATTTCAGAAAGCTAACTATAAATACATGGCCATGTCTGGCATGTCTGTATTCTTTCTTTTTATTGTTATAGTACTTATTTTATTAGCAAGACCAAGGTTTATGAAAACCACAAGCTTTCTGTAATAATTGGAGTTGGAACTAAAAAATTTGTTGCTCAACACACAAAAAATTTTGGGGATCCCATTATTGTAACAATTCAGTATTCCTATTGTCATTTCTGTATATAGAAAGAACAGCAGATGTTGAAATTTGAGCAGAAGGTGTTCCAAAGAATTTTCATTGCATACACACACAACCCTGCTCAACTTTCAGATAGCGGATAAAATGTATATGTTGGCCTGCTTAAAAGAAAAGTCCTTTTATAGAATGTTCTAAGTTGTTACAGAATCTAGTGAGAAACTTTTGAAATTATTGGGGGTATTTCTGGTCACTTTTCAACAGTAATTCCATGCTTTTAAGTACAAACAAAATAGCATTTTATTTTACCTACCAATCCAAACTTCACTTCAGAACGACCTTTAAAAGGCATTCTGTTCTGCAGTGTGAATATGTCTTCAACATCTCTCTTACTTTCAGCTCTTACCTTTTGTCTCACCTGTTTTCTTTCACAACCGTTGAGATGCTTCATTTTCTTTTAATACTTTATCATTTAATTTGTGAGGTGACTCTTGGCTCTTATGGGTGATCCAGTTTAGCAGTAAGTCTTGGAGACAACTTAAAAATATTTTTGCACATTCCTGCATTGTACAATGCACACTTCAGATGCAGTCCAGGCTTAGGGTAGTTGTCCTCAAAATAAACTAACGTGTGATCTTTCTTTTAACCTGCAAAGCTGCTGTTAAAAGTCTAGGATCCAGCACCTTTCTCGGTCCAGGCGTCTTACCAGTTAGAAATATTGTGGTTTTGATTGATACTTGTATTATGAAACTTGTTTGGTTATTCTAAATGACCTTTCTTTTTCCTCAAAAGAGTTAGAACAGTTGATGAAAGATAATCTGATCAGAAGCACGGTGATGTTTGTGCTATAACCTAAAGATCAGTTTTAATATTGCTTTGATAACCTGTTACTCCTTTACAGTGTGTACATTAAAAAATACTGTATAGTGGTTTACATTTGTGCCAAGTGTTTTCCTTCCCTGGAAGAAACTAACTTGCCTCTGAGGTTTACTCTGCTTGACTGTTCTTTCCAGGATGGCTTTTATTTTTTTAATGGGAAGGGCAGAAAAGATGAAGAAAATGGATTGTTACATGAAGAGCAAAACCTGTTCAATTCCTGTAGCAGACAGCTACTACATACTTGAATACTGCATATTGTAACAATGTAGGGGTTTTTTAACATTACATGTGTAATTTAAATAATGTTGCAAGTTGCACGCTGAACTCCATTAATGTGGAACAAAACTATGCATTCATTTCCTCTGTTTATTTACTAGCAAAACATACTCAAAATGTGTAATTCCTGCTATGGTGTATATTAAATTTGGGGATTTTATGGTGTTTTATATACCCAAAATTGAAAGCTGATAGAAAAGTATCTTCATTATAGTAAACCATGGTTATTGTGTGTAATGTCTGTGTGATGCTCAATCTGCTATTTATTCAAAATTCAAGAAATTAGAAGTAGTTTTTAACTATTTCCTCTTTTTTACAATTCTCTATTAAAATCAGATATATGAAGATGCAATGGTATTTTACTGATCATAAATAAACAAAGTGAAACATTTTCAAAGTCAGCTGAAAATGTTTCTGTAGTGCCATGTAATTCCCAGATACTGAAAAATCAGGTAGGTGGAACACGTCATGGTCTGCACATTTCATATATCTGGCTTTTTGAAATTTGCAATCATATGTCTAGAACTTGCAAAAATACATTCTTTTAAGTATCTGACTGCACTTTGGTGTTGCAGTTTGGAACAGTAAGGGTTGAACTCTGTGTGAAAAATTCACGTTATAGAATGTCAACAGGGGAACCAAAACTTAGTAGTAAATACTATAATGTTGTTTTACTTGAAGCTTATACTTAAGCTGAATGGGAAAAAAACCAGAGGTTTCTTTCAAGTGTATTGCTAGTTAATTATTTTCTTTTGACAGATAATAATTTAATACATTATTGTAATCAGTATTGTTGTTTCCACAGGCCAGCCCAACAACATCTACAAAGTTGGGCCATTATTATGATGTTTCTAAAACAATGTCTCCAGAACTGTTTCAGTCCATAAAATGGCACAGTTTTTACCTTCATGAAGAATTGTCTTTACAGCCTAAAATGAAAACATGGTAAGTTGTAATACCACATGCTTCTGTTGTGTGTTGATATTTTGTCTGCATATTAGTAGTAAAGGATATTTTTGCATCTACACTTGCTGTGAAAAATCTTGTAGCCACGCATGGCTCACAAGCAGTTCAGCTGTGGTTCTCATGTCAGTGCTACATGCCATGACTGGCAGCAAAGCTGCTGTGGCACAGAGACAGCTCAGTATACTGACTCCTTAGCTGTGGGAGGAAGAAAGTTGGCAGGGACAATTAAGGCAGACATTACTAGGACAGCCTAGGACACAGCTGCATGTTCAGTCCGGCCCTACTGACAGCTGAGTGTGGGGACTGGGGAAACCATTACTATCTGTCTGTGAACTACTCCCTGAGCACCATGCCCCATCAGCTTTCAGAGATGTGTGTGTCAGGTGGCTATCAGTCTGAGGAAGATATCCATAGTTTTTAGGGCAAAGACGACAGGCCATCCTTGACCTACATAGCTTAGAATGCTATATCAGATTAGTTTATTATGTGACTTTTACTTCTTACATCCTACAGCTTCACCTAAGGAAAATACAAAATACTGTGAATAGAATTACAATCACTAATTATGTCTTGCACAACACCCTTAATTCCAGAGAAAATCATAAACTCTTCTCTGAATGAATAACTTATTATAGTTTATGTCTATCAGTAATGAATTAAGGAAGACCAAGAGAAAATGAGTGACAGTAGTGAAGACTCATATTAGCCTGTAGCACATACGTCCATTGTATCTTTCTAGGAGACATTTCAAGTCAAGTCAAACATCAAATACGGGCTAGCAATCTCTTTGTTCAGTCCAGTCACTTAATTTACATAATACCTAGTTTTATAGATCCCAGTGTATAGAGCCAACTCCTGCAAGTAGTGGTATGGTATGCTTTATTGTGATTTTCATTACAGTACACTCAAATATAAAAACTGAGATTTATGAAAGAAGCGCAGTATGAAGCACGTTTCTTAGAGCTGTAGAAAAGCAAAAGCCAAGTCTCTTTGTAATTTGTTTCTGTGTTATGTGATGAAATGTCATTGGTTTTTAAAAAAAAATCTTTCGATGTTGTAAAAAAAAAAAAAAAAACCAAACATTTTCAGGAGAAAGCAGAGAACTTATATTTTATTATTTCTATAGTAAATATTTGAACCAACTTTATTTATATAGTATGTATAATTATTACTTTTTTTAGTAGCAGGGCCATAGAGAATAGACACAAGAGTATCTGACTGATAGGTTGCAAGTGCTTATATTGTTATTGAGCAATTTAACTCCCTCTCTGTCTTTTCTCTAGCTAACTAGAATCTCTCATGACTCTGGGCTTAATTCCACTAACTATATGGCTGTCAAGTATTTGTACATTTTACATTAAAATCAAATTAACTCATGTATAATATAGGAATGGACTTTAACTTTTATGCATTTGATTTTATAAGCCTTGCTTAACTCTGATATTTTCCTTGTGTGCTATCCTGATAAAAGTTTATCATTCTTGCCATATGAATTCCATTCTTATTTTCAGTTTTAATCTAATGGAAAGATGAGATTTAGTTAATTTGCTTGGCAAATTGGTAGAGCACAGAGTAATGACGTGAGGAACATGATCAAATAAAGACGGATTTTGGAAGGCTTATCTCCTTTTCTTCTCCCTGCACCCACAACATGGGTCTCCTTCAAGAAGCCTCTTCTGAGGAAATGAAAGAATTGTATTGTTGGGAGTAAAGGCAGGTACCAAGGTAACAGACAACTACCATTCTAAACATCGTTTTCTTAGATCACAATGCAATGTGATAAGAGACAGGGAGGAATAAAGAACACATGGAGAATAGTGAACTTTCAGACAGAAATCTGTGGGAACTGTGAAGAGATGTGTACATCTCTCTCTTCATTTACAGTAGATCATTTGTCTTCTAACTTTGATTATTGTCTTTCCTGACCACAAACACCACTGATTTTGGATTCCCTGTATTAATAAGGTTGCACTAGGTCAAGGTTAAGACAAGGTGGGAAGAATTTTTCAGACTTACAGCCCCTGAAATAAAGCTTATTTCTCCATAGAGAAATGGAAGATTTAAGCTTCCCATAATTACAGTCATTCAATTTTGACACACATTTAAAAAATAAACTGAACTAGAATTTCAACTTCTGTTCATCAGTGTTGTATAACTGGAGTTCTTAAAAAAATGATGGAAGTGGAGAAAAGCTGCTTCTCCCATTACCCTGATCCCCAAATTGATGTGCACCTAGCACAGTTAACATCAGCAAATTGGACTGCCCAATTTACATAAGAAATGACCAGGTTAGAAAATATATAAATGTTTTAAAGCTGGGACCTAATGAAGTTCATCGGCAAAACATAAAGAATTGTCAAAGTTCCACAAAGTCAAAAAGGCCAAAGCAATACCTGTCTTTAAGGAGAGGAGAAGGTGAAGACATCTGTGGGATAGCATCAGTGCTTAGGAAAATACCAGAAAAAAAAAATATCATCTATTTTTAAGCTTCTAGGGTAGTTTCACCCAGTATATGTTTCCTTTTTTTTTTTTGCTTATGGGTATTCAACTGGGATAGAGTCAAAAGGCTCTAAAATAAAACAGGAGATATTCTCCATTGATAAAGTCTGTTATCATGTCAAAGGAGGAACATAGACTGGTTTGACAGTTTTCTTTTTGTCATGTTGATTGTTAAATCCTTATCTTCTAAATAAGCTGTCATTGAGTCACAGTTGAACCTGAGTGAAGTACCAGGCTTTATCCCAGTGTTGGGTCTGGTAATAATCTAGTACTATTTTGGCTTGATACTTGTCCTGAGCAATGGGTATCTTTATTGCAGTCATAATGTCAAATTTGGAAAAAAGTGGAAGGAATAATTACGTGCAGATTAGATAATAGAATTAGAATTCAAGAAGATTTAGGACGGTCATCTGGAATAAACTACATGGAATTCAGTGAAGACATGCCGAATATCATACTAGTAGGAATAATTAATTGAACAAATAAAATAGTGTAGCAGGTCTCCAGAAGATGATCTGGAGTTACAAAGTATCTTGAACATAAAATATATTAGCAGTGTTGTGTGATTAATGCTACCGAAAAGCATAACTTAAAAAGCATGGAGGTGATAAACTGGAATTTAATGTGGAAGACATGCAAAGTGCTTCTGTCTGCTCAGCCATAACAAGGCTGTCCAGTTTTTGATAGCATCCTTCAAGAAAACTCTGGATCAGTTAGAGAAGGCTGGGAAGATGGGTATACATCTAGAACTGGGATGTATGGCCCGTGACGGAAGAATGGAACTTCTTAGACAAATCTAAGCAGAGTCTTGAAGCTTGTTAAAAACTGAGATACAGAGGGTAGTAACTCTATTGTCTGCTGAAGGTAGGAGAAGCAGTAATGGGCTACAGTAAACTGTAGCAGTAGAAATACAGGCTGGAAATAATGAGATATTTTTCTAATGGTTAGCATGAGAAGAAGTTGCCTTGCAGACACAGGTTGGGAGTATTGTAGAATCTCCATCATTGAAAATTTCTAAGGACAAGTTTGGTAAATATCTGTCACAGATGGTTTAGATGTAGTTCATCTTGCCTTGGGGCAAGAAGATAGACTACCTGACCTCTTGAGGTCCTTTTCATCCCTATCTTCTGTGATTCTTTAATACACATTAGTCACAGTGTATTAAATCCAATACTAAGTATGAATGTTACCAATTATTTCACTGTTCTCAAAATGTTTATGCTTTTACAGAAACCCAACAGGCTTGTACTGTATTTTTTACAAATATTGTGATGAAATTCTGAAGGAAGCATTCCTTTCTCAAGGAACAAAAACAAGCTCACAATCTCGTCAGGATGATTTCATTAAAGAAAGTTTATAAAAGGGGGAGGGAAAGGATATTATTTTGTTGGCATTACTGTTTGGAAAATCAATACAATGCTTCTGGCTTCTAAAGCTAACTTCAGTAAATTATAGAATAGTAAAAATTTCTGTTCTCTTGATTAACTCGACAATGATTTGAAAGAAAGTAATATGATAGTCACAGTTAACCCTTCCAATAGAAGTCAACAATTTGTATTAGACCTCATCTAGTTGCCTGAAGGTCCCACTGAGAGCTTGACCTAGCCTCTTTTACTCTGCGTTACAGTGAACTAGGAGCATGGACATGGCTAGTTAGCATGTCTCCACTTAGAGGATATAATTTCTTAAACATAAGGTTCTCAGACTATGGTCTTAGATGCATAGCCAAAAAAACACCTGGTCGCATAATGCTAATTACCTGTATAGCATTGCAAAATCTGTAATCTATTAGGCTGACAGTCTCTCAAAAAAAGTACTGATAGCCTGGAAGGAACTAAAAAAAATGTTACAAAAATTACTTGAAATTCAGAAAATCTCTAAAAATACTATTTTTTTCAATTTAATTTATCAAAAGAAGATTCACAGAAAATGTGTTAACACTGAAAGCTGACAAATCCTTCAAAAATAAGGAGGCATTTTTAAGAAAGGGGATAGTTCATTATTGAAATAATTTACATTAATAGGCTACGTATTATGGGATGTTTGCAAAAGGTTTCATGACTTTCTAAAGGGTATACTTTGCAAGATATATATCAGTAAAGACATTTCTGAATGAAATTTTCTCTTAAATCGTGTAGGAGTGCAGACCAAAATCAGTAGTATGGTTTGGTTTTTTTTCATCTAAGAATGTTTTGCTTTTGTCACTAATACAAAGGTTGAGGAGGAAGTGGAAACTGATAGTTTTGCCAAGGATATAATTTTCCCTAAGTAAATGGTATTGTTGATGGATGATACCTCTTTATAGTATCAGAAGTCACAAAAAATTAGGAATTAGCAGGAAAAAAAAAAACAGGAAAACTTTTCTCTCTTCTCAAAATGTTTCCACATTATTTTAGATAGCATGATCCATTCTAAATATTTGTAATGTAGCAGAGCACAGCATGGTTTAAGTTCAGGCTGAAATAAATTGTTATAGTCCTGTAACTACAGCCATTGAAGAGGCACCTTAAATTAAGTAGTCATCGTGGAAAGTGTACCTGACCCAACATACACATTCTACATTGAGGTCATAAGCTATATGTTCTGCAATTGTAAAGAAAGATTTTAAAAGCTCAGTATATTTTTTTTATTGCACTTTTTTTGATTAAATTATCATATATACTGTTGTGAGCAAGGTGTTCCCTAAGTGTTGTCCTTTTTGGGGTTGTTTTTTTTTTTATTAATGTTTTCCTGATAGAGACCTGCTACTTTTTTATGTAATTGATGTTCCTCAAAGAATGTACTTAATCTGTAACTTGTTAGATGCACCTAGAATTCACCTCGTTGACCTGCCTGTTCCCTTTCTTTTTCAGTTAGAAGGTGACTAGCTCTGGAGGCCTTAGGTTTCATTTTTCCTCTTTGAAATTTGCAACAGTTATCTTCCCCCACCCTTCTTTTCTTTGGGAAGGCGTGGGGAACAAGAAGAACAATCCTTTGCTCTCCTTTCCTTTCACCACTTAGGGGTGTAATGACAAAGAACAGATTATGCGGTTAAAGCAGAAAATACACAAGAAAAGTAATGTACCACATTTTCCTGTACAGCTTATACTCTCCTGACAGAAACAGTGAGTATAGTGAACATATATTTTACAATCCTTGGAAAAACAGTGCTGCATCTTTTAATAAGCAAGGTCCTTTGTCGTAATGTTTTGTGGCATAAGAACCATGTATTTGTAAAAAGGACCAAATCATCTTGGTGCTTCTAATTCTCTAGCATCACATTAAGAAACCTATTTTATTGAACTGTTCTTCAATGAGTGAACTGTCTCTGTAATTGTAGCTAATGTCTATTGCAAGATAATTACAGTGCTTCCCTTGCAGGATCAGAGATACAGAGGCTTTATTTGGGCCAGAAACTCTTGGCCCTTTTTAGAAATTATGTGTATCTATGCCTATGTCCCTCTCTTCCTATCCACACAAGCACTTGGCTTATTTATAGACTTGCAAAGAAAGGAGATTGACTGATTAGACAGAACTAAGTTATTGACTGACCTTTTACTTTGCAATTAAAGGTCAGATTTGGAGGTTATATACGTCATTTGTTCACCTTAAAGTTTGGATCAATCTTTCTTTGCTGTGTTTTTGCATATATGTGTATGTATCTGCTTTTTGGCAGAGGGAGATGAGAAGTGCTGTGTTTGCACTCCTTTCTGTAGTTCTGGTACCTGATGGCTAAATTAGATTACAGGGTCCCCTGTTGGATAATCACTCAAGAATGGGTAGAAGTCCATTGCCCCATGATAAACATTAATTGAAAACAGATTGGGAAGTCTGTTCTCCTAAAGGAAGTAGTAAATGGGACTGGGTGTTTGGTGCCAAAAGAAGGCATAAACCTTCTCTTTCTTCTCTCATTACTTTTTATGTTAGGAAAGGGCAGTTATGTCCTGTCCCTAATGCTAGGACCAGGTTAACAGGTTTGTGCGGCTGACAGCAACTGTTTTCCAGCTGTTGTTGCTAGGATATTCTGGTGTCCTTTTCGATGCATTGCTAAAGCTGGTACTTAACAGGAAGGCAGAAATATCCTCTGTGATAACTCTGTGCATTGCAGAAAAGGCTTACTTTCTACCCCTCTACTTCTATCCTCATTGTTCAGTTGCAATTACCAAAAGAGAAAGTTTGACAATCAAGGGAACTAAAATAATTAAGCTGTAGTTTTTCAATAAGACTCGTAAGTTTTACCTTAAGAATGTATGTGCTTTTGAAAAAGAATAAATTTATCTAGAGTCTAGATTTACCAATAAATTTAGATAAAACAGGCTTAACTGTCTTGCCTAATGGGGTCTCCTTATACATAATAAGGCTATTTGTCATACCCTTGATAACCTAACCTTTGTTAACTGCTTAGAAACTATCAACAGAGAAGTCGGAGGCTCTGCTGTAACCGGGATACCTTCTTGCCAGCTCCTGCTTTATCCATTACTAAATTGCTAAACAATAAAATGAGAAAAGAAGGAATTGTTTAAACCCATTATCAGAATTAAATGGTGTTTAGTAACAAAGCCAAAAAAAGACTAGAAATTAGAAAATAAGAAATATCTTATTTCCTTCCTTAAATATTATGACAAACATTGCCAGAAGGGTAATGCAACTTGTTTTAAAAATATTGTGGAAACACTATTTATAAATGTCCTTACTTACATAGCATGGTTCAAATTCAAGTAAACCATTAATATTTTAGCAAGAGGTAGAAGAGCACCGATTTTTACATTTTAAAAAAATCTATATGCATTACATCATTTTCTTTAATTCTTTCTTTGCTACAAATCTTTTTCTGATGGATTAGTTGAAGATCTCTTTTATTTGTTTTAATTTTGGGACCCTTTAATTCTGCTAATGCTTTAGGTATTTTATTCTTTTATCCACTAACTTTTAAAAGCAAGTTAGTAACAAATCAGGAATTGGCAAGTATTGTGATTGCAGTATATTCTCTGGCATCCCTATAGATAGCATGGGAATACTCATAAGCAAAATAAGTGGTAGATACACAAACTTGAAAATACTAGTTTGTGGTGACAAAGACCACAGTCGTCTTTTCGTATTACACATACTGTGTTCCTGGCTGTGGCTACAAGATAGTTGCAGACTCCTTCCTAATGTTGCTGAGCAGCAGTTTCTATCTTTTCCAAAAGGATAAAGGAATATCCAAAAGGATACATGAATGCTTCTGGTTATTGTGCAGATTCTCTCCAGCTCTGGCAAAACTGGGAAAAAATCGCATCGCTGTGTAAGCAACAAGGATTGTGTGTTTTGCGATAATGTGAAGACATGGAGAGAGAAGACATTTTGGCTAGCGTGGAGGCTAAAGCCCTCTTCCCCCTGTAAACTGACACCTGCAAGACAGTATAGGTATAACATTTAACAGCCATTCCTTTTGCAACGAAATGCTAGGAAAGTAATTGACTTCATAAGCGAAAATTTACTCTTTCTTTTCTGTTTGAGATGCTCTTTTTTGTATAGCAAGGCAGACTTTACACATTAAATGTCATGTTGAGATTATATATTGCTGGTTATTTTCAGCTGTGAATTTCATAGAGAGTATTAAATAATTAAGGTACATCAGTTTAACCAGTAGCCTTCTAGGGTACTAAATCTGAAAACAAACAAACGGAGTTTAATTTGGAAACCCTGAGAAGGGTCATCTCTTAATGTTTTCTGACATTGAGTATTTCAAAACTTGAAATTATTATCACTATATGACTTTTTTGATTGTAGATGTTTATAACTTAAATATATCATTGGGGGGGTGGGTTTGGGTTGATACTGTTTTCTTGAAGGAAATGTAGAATTCTGAGTTAAAGCAATGGTGGAAAAGGCAAGTGTTTGCAACTCTGAAGTGCTTCTCAGGAAAGTTGTCTTCTCTCCTGTGCAAAAGTATGAAAGCAAGTTTATTTGGGTTTATTTAGGTATTCATTAGTAAAATATATTTGGATAACATTTTTGGCTCTTACTAAAGTAATGGGAATAGTTTCATTAATGTTGGACCAGGTGATCTTTCGAGGTCCCTTCCAACCTGGGCTGTTATCAGACCAGACATATAAAATGACTGGAGCAAGTAAGAATATTTTTAGAGGCAAAATTTTCAAAATAACCTGTCATATTTCCCCAGAAGTACACAAGAAGGTTTGAATCCACAACCCTTGATGATAATTAGTGAGACTAGAAGGAAATGCCAAAGCTAGAAATGATAGAAGGGCTTAAACTCTCAGCTGCAGTGAGGAACCTACATCAAGTGCAGACACACAAGCCAGTATGCTCTATGGGATTTAAGAAAACAGTATGTCTCTTTTAAAAGTGAATAACTGGATTGCTTTTTTAAAAGTAAAGATTAGGACTTTCTGTGCTTTGTATGTGTTAGCCTGTGGACTGGAGAGCATGGCTGGGATGGCACTGAAGTGCTTTGGACGTGCAGGAACTGGACCTTCTAAGACTTTGACGAGATGATCTGCTGAACTTGCATTTGGTTTTAAGTCTGCTTAAATCCATTTGTAGCCACTGGTTTGCTTTTTTTTTAATTTTATGTTATATTTTCTAAATAATACATAAAATAAATTCTACCTTACAATTCTGCTGTCACACAAATAAAGCGTTAATAACACCTGTACTGTATGGATACAAAATGGAACCATAGTGTAGCAGAATGTATGTTATGCTCTGGTGCGCTATTATCTGAAAAAAATACTAACAAAAAATAAAACAAATTAACCACATGAACTTTTTAATTGTGAAAATGTTGTCTCTCATTTTTGTTGGTTTTGATTGTTGTAGCAGTTGTATGCATGAAAGTTTTCAGTAATAGTCAACTCTGTTCATCAGAGCATTGATTAGGTATACTTGGAATAACAATTGCTTAGATCTTTGTCAGTTATAAAAGATTAGTACTGTGCTGTAATGGTTTCAACCTTAAGTTGATACATTAAATCATTAATCTTCTAGATGTAAGTGAGCCTGACATAATTTAGTTATCTTAATCCCTAGAGATTTTAGCTTTCACTAAATGTCTGAGCACTGAACTAGTTAACATGAAGCAGTCACAACTGCTTAGAATGTCAACTTTATTCAAAGAGGTTTGGGTTTTTTCTTCTATGACACTTTTTTCTATATGACACTTTCGGACCTAACGCTGCATCAGCTTATATTTATTTTTAATACAGCTGTTAGAGACATATAGAAGAGTATTAAAATGTATTACTAAACTATTTCTTCTTACCAACAGTAATATGAACAGTGCTTACGCAAGGCTGCTGCAGTCCATTCAGAGGATCATTTACCAGGAAGGGTTTGATGGCTCTGATCCCCAGGTACTGAAGATGCTCATACTTTTCTATAATCCTGTAACTAATGTTGTTTTTTGAATTTTCAAGGGTGGCACAAGAAGGTCTTGGACAAAGTAACAAGGAACAAGCTGTTTCTAAGCATTGCTAAAGTAAACAAGCAAAGTAAATAGAGAGAGTGGTTCATATTTTAATGTGCATTTGGAGTTTTTACCTGTTACAGATATGCAGACCATGCAAGAAAGGACTGTAGTCCAACATTAGTAAAATGCATATTCTGTGCAATTAGCTAATAAATGGATTGCCAAATGTAATGTAATTAAGCAAAACACATTTTCCCCTACAGTATTGTTTTTTCAAACTATTGCTTTAGCAATAAGGTGTTCAAGACTTTGGAGATTGAACATTTAATCTTAAACTTTCAGATTTTTTCAACGTTGTTTTAACTGGAGTGGAGAGAATTTTTTAATGAATTAAATGGTGCGCATCTTTATGTAGCAAGCATTGAAACACAAGTAAAGAAATAAGAATGCTATTTCAGCTTACAAATCGAAACAGCTTACCAGACTTCTGAAGATCTCTGTACTCTTCATAAATCATACTATGGGTAATCAAAAACATTTTAAGCATAACAACATAGGCTGAAAGCCCTTTTCTAATTTGAGCAGTGTCGTATCTATTATTCTTTGTCATATTCAGTAATATGTGAGTCCTTTGGAGTTCATGGAAATAAAATAATAAATTATATATATTGATGCTTAATTGATAGGTAATTATCTTTATTGTTGTACAATAGAAATCTTACTACAGTAGAAGTTAATTAGTATAGATGCTGGAGACCCTCAAAGAATATTAGAAAACTGTGTACTGTTATCAGCTGAATATCTTAGAAATCATTTTTGTGGGGAAGATAATGTTGGAATGGATGTTTTCATGTCTAACAGTATGTTTTAGAAACACTACCTGCCCAGAACACTTGTGTGTAAATTTAGGTTATTTGTGCTCAGTGTTTAGTCTCCGCTGAGATTTGTGGGAGAGCTTGCCTTCCCTTTGGTGGCAGTGCCAGTCTGGAGGAGTAAATTGGTCCCTGACAGGCACCTCTCCCCACTTGCTGTGGTAGCCATGGCAACAGGCATGTCATCCTACCGTACAGCACCGTGTGTAGAGATGCTCCTCCCGCACGGTGACAGGTCCTGTGGAAGCCCGAGAGCTTGCCGGCTGCAAAGAGCAGCGCTGAGTGAAACAAACACCCTGCCAACCTTCAGCCAGCAAACAACCTCCTACTGAAGAGATTAGGCTGGTGTTTCTTATTTTTCTTTTGATGTTCCTGAATTCTTTTTTTACATGTAAAAGAAAATGAAGGTTGGTCAGAGTCACTATTTTTGGGTTTTCTGCTTGCAAGCTGGGAAAAATTAAACATCATGGATAGTTATTTTCTGTACTTGTTGTTCATTGTTTCAAAATGTCTTACTAGTGTCAATAAAGCAAAACCAGAACTTTAACTCAGATTCATTTAAAAGTATATGTTTGCTAAATGATGTATGTAAGTTTCTGAGGTGAAGCTTTAAAAGTTAGAAAGAGAGTCCTTTTTCAGGCCAGTTTATCCATCTAGAAAGCCATTAGCGCTTGCATAGTTTCTGTTTCAAGGGAGATAACGCATATGACTTACTGGAGCAGTTTCTGTTGCTTTCTTTTAAGATTCCTCTTTTCCTCATGCATCATCTTTCTTTGTACACTCATATTTTGTACATTTAGAAGCAGTATATAATATACACTTCTTGAAAATATGCCCAGAGTTGACTGTAGTTATGGCCCAAAACATGCCTTGGATCTTTTTATCTTCCAAATCTATGAGAAATTCACCTCTCTGCTACTCCATATCCCCTTCTATTTACTGAGCCTTCAGAAGTACTTTTTAAGTAGCCAGATATGAAGATTGTAGAGTAAGGACCAGCCCGTATTCTTCTGGACCTGTGTCCTTTCCTGTATATAATAATAATACAAGCTTCTGAGAAGTTTGTACATGTATGCTCTTCCCCCCGCAAATAATCCTCTCCCCTTTGGGTGGGTCCTGTTGGCAGTGGCTTTCATGAAGTTTGGAGAAAACTGCAAGGGCCAGAATGTAGCAGGGAGGTACTGAACTTTCAAGAGATTTACCTACTGGCTTTAAGTAGATCCATTAATCACCGTCTCTGAATGACAGAAGCTGATGCCATTAATGCTTCATTTTTTGTACTGTGAAGTATAATCCTTCCAAAATCTTTATACTATGGAGGTCTAGAAATGTGTTGCCTGTTGGATCTGGATTCAAAGGAAAAGTTTAACCTGACTGGTAAAACTTTCAGATATTTTTGTCTACTTTCACATCAATATGCCAATGATACTTCAACTTACTACTCCTTTTTACCAGTATTTGAAAACGGGTCTGGAGAAAAGTGGGCAGAATGTGACTCACCCCAGCTGACAGAGGTTTGACACAATTAGGAAAATCAGTGAAAACTACCATTACAGGTTTAGTAGACCTCTGATAAAATGGTCAGGCATTTCTAGGACCTAGTATGATTAGCTAACATTAGTTTTATAGGACCATCTGCTGTTGGCCATCATAGATTAATATTTCTTGACTGTCCTGCATGACTTTGTGGGCCTTAGGACAATAATTCCTGTTTGAGGTATTAGGCTACAGAAGAGTTTGATTGAAGTTAACCAAAGCAATTACCTGTTTGTTCACACTGACTGGAACATCTTTGCCAAGATCTGTTTGGAAATTCAGGGTGTGAATGACATATAACCTAGAAATATAAGCATCAGTTTTACATCCTTTCTAAAACCTCCTAGTAACTCTTCGCTGCTGATCATTAAGTATGAATCCTGTATAAATTAAGCATGGTTTTAGGTCATACAGAATAGCACTTGTTTGTTTCAGAATATTTTGGGTTTTTCATGTTTGACAACAGAACTTTCATAAGCAACTATATTTCCTTAACATTTCTTTGTATACTTTGGAGCTCAAATTGAGTGACTTTCAGGGTAATAAAGTTGGGGGGGATTGTTTTTTTGTTTGCTTGGAGTTGGGCTTTTTAATCAGGATTCTTGCTGCCAAAGCAAACATTGGTACAAAAATTACATGAAAAAGGTAGGAAAAAAAATCCAAACTAATGAGAGCATGAAAGATCTAGTGGTATATCTAAAAAAATGTTATCCTACTCTTTACTGCAGGCTTGTTGCTATAGAGTATTAGGCTTATGCTTTTCCTATATTTCAGTTATGGAATAAGCCGTTTGTCAGGGCCTTGTGGGCCTGACAGAATTACACTAGTAGAAATTCTGTTACTGGTCAAAATAAATACATCTGATATTATCTGGTGTTTGAATAGCTTTATTTTTTACAACTCATGATTTAATATTGTGAAACAAGCATCTGTCATCCTTTATCCAATAAGCGAACTGATATTCTAATACAGTTTTTTCTCTGTTAGTATGTTGTTCTTATGGATGTTCTTCATAAGAAAAAATTATTTTTCTCATTAAAAAAGCTTCTGTAATTTTTATGTGTTTGCTCTGAAATTTTGAAATACCAGAACACTTTCTCTGCGTGGTCAATATCCATTATATCTGGATAGTTTTCTTAAACGCCTGATTTTGTACTGTTGCTTAAACACACATCAAGAAATGCGTGAATCTGCTCTGATTAGAAGTCACTAAAGAATATTAGACTGGCGTCTATTTTTCCTATTCTTTTTAAAACTGAACATCTGAGCCTAACAAATATCATACAGAGAAGTCAGATTGTGTCATATTATCCTGTACTATTATCCTGATCTTCGTACAGTAGTGTAAAACGTTAACTTTACCTAAGTAAAGCCTAAAAGCCTGCAAAGCCCGAGACTAAAGGATCCACCAGAGTTAAAACATACATCGCTTTCACAAAGATTGTAAGCAAATTGGCAGATCAGCTCACTGTGTAAGCCATGAGAGTTGGCTAAATGCAGAGCCATGTGGTACTAACTGTGTTTCACAACTCAGGCTCTGTCTACCCAATATGGAGAAGGAAGTATTTATAAGAGTAGCCTCTTGTCTGGTGAAAACCTTTTCTTTGGATTTCCAGAGCAGCTGTGCAATGTTTTGTGCTTGATAATTACTGTTTATTCCAGCTGGTGGAAATGAATATCTGCAGTTTATCAAAGCACTTTGCTGTAATGGACAGTACCTGGAAGCTTTTATTTATCTAAACTAGTATTTATTTTTTATATATATATATATATATAAACAAAACAAACAACAAAAAAAGCCCTGGCCTTTAAGTATGAACCCTGAACTCTAGAAATGTATCTTTGATCACCTTGTACAGGAAGTCTTTCAACAGGGTGCTTATTGTCTCTCTCTCAGCTATTGATAGCAAATACACCTAAAATCCTTCTCAAAGATCACCAGGAAAGGTCACATAAAATAAGCAGAAATGAGATTTGTCATCATGAGAGATGACATTTTACTTTGCATAGACAAATTACAACTCTGGCTTCATAATCTGCCCGTTCAGAAAAGGGGCTTTATCTTAGCCACTGCCTCTGTTGGATGCTCTTCTGCCAGCGTACTGCAGGGCAGCAAACAGTCTTTAGATAGGTAACACACGAGACTGTTTAGGATTTTACATGTCAAAACAGCTTAGATTCTAGTACCCAGTAGCTAACTAAAGCAGATCCAGAAACACTCATGTCAAAGACTTTCAGAAAGGTGTATTCCTAAAGAGACAATCTGCTGATGTCTCCATCAGACTGTTTCTCCATAGCTGTGGGTAAACCTTCCTTCATTAGTTGGAAGGAGTTGACAGGAATGTAGATGATACTTACAGTGACTTCTAAAATCGTGAAAGGGCCATGTGTTGGTGAGGTAGGCCACCGACCTTGTTCATTTAGAAGAAGCAGAAAAAGTGAAACTAAAGCAAGCAGTCAGAATAGTCAGGTTATGAAAGTAACACAGCGGAAAGTTGAAAACGGAGGGAAAAGTTGTGTTTGATTACTCAGGCCCTTCCAGCATATCAGTTTAGAGCTGGGAGAAAAGATTCTTTTGCACGTTTTTTAAGGCAGTGATGGAGGAGAGAAAGGACATGAAAATTCATAGTATTATTGGATCTTGTGTCAGAATATACTTACATTTAGATGGTTAAAAAATGCAAATGAGTAGTTTTCGGTATTTCCATGCTGTCTCTTACACTCATACTTGCTTATCTGACATAGCATGATATCCAGTCAGTGAAAAAAATGCCATTCCATTTGTAATTTTTGTAAGATCGTCTGAGATTAAGCTATGATTACGTAAACTATGTAATTATTATGGATATGAATTCTATAAATTGTATTTTTTAAATACATTACATGACATTTTCCTCTTAATATTTAAAAAATAACTGGCTTTTTTTTTTTTCAATAGAAAAAACAAAAGAATATTTTGCGGATAGGAATTCAGAGTCTGGGTTCCGTGTTGTGGGGTGATGACATTTGTATCAGTGATACTCCTGAAGATATTAATAGCCTTACAAAATTTATGTACATTCTCCGTGGCCTCCTCAGAAAATCTTTGTCAGCCTGCATCATCACAGTGCCCGCTCACCTTATCCAGGTAGGAATGCTGTCTTTCCTATATTTCATAGCTGACACATCAGTTAGCAAAAATTTAAAGTTTATGGTAAGAAAATAAATGCAATTTTGGACATTTTGCAAACTCCTTTTGTTCAAAGCGCAAAGTTAAAATATAACTTCACTGTAGCGTTTCTGTACTTTTGTGGGACAGTTGTGCTGCAAAATCTACAAAGACCTAAGCATAAAACCATCTTAGATACAGTTATGCCTTGTGTGGGTCTTAGTCTTTTTTGAAAATCTATCAAAATTTCAGAAACTGTAAAAAAGCAAAGAGAATCCTACTAGTAATCTCTTTTTTTTTCTTTCTTTCTTTTTTTTAACAACACCCTACGCACTTTTCCACTGCCTTCAGAACACTGTTTAGAGTTTCAATACAAGACACTTCAGTCCACTGTCTTCATCTGTCATGCTCATTATGATGATGTGTGAACTTGCTTTTAAAGCCAGGAATTGAAAGATACAGGTTTACTCTTTAATTCTAATATCCCCTTGTATTGGGACCAGGAGCAAACCAGTTATGGTATCAGAGTAATTTTCCCAACTGCAAAATCAGAAGCTGCTGACAGCACCTTTCCTGAGAGTATATGGAGACTTAAAGGTACCTGCTGGAAATAAAGTTTTTCAGCAAAAGGAAAAACGTAGCTAGTCTTTTTTACTGCAAGTGGTAAATGTAACTTACAAAAGCAAAATTATTATTCACAATGAACAGAGAACCTATAATTTTAGATATTAATTTGATTTTATTATAGTAAAAAAATAATGGATAAAACCTCATATTATGCAAAATGTTTTCATAGTAGATGAGTTATCATTAGATTAAATCCTGTCTTAGGTAAGTACCTGACTCTCACTTATGTATTGCATTTTGCAAAGGTGTTTGAATACCTGCAAATGTTATTTATCTAGATACCTGATGCACTTACTGCTTCGAAAATAAAGAAACAAACTTGATTTTCTAGTTTTACCATTGCAATCAAAAGTGTATGAATATTCCTTTTGCAGGGCAAACCTCCATCTCCTTACTTAGCTCTTTTTAAATATTAGATGGCAGTTTGCCTTCAAAAAGAAGGACAGTAAAATTTAATGCAATTAATAGAATTTATGAATGTCAAACTAGCATCCTTCTTTTTACATGTTGGAATTATCTGTCCATAATTGGGACATACAATCAGTTTCATTGTACTTTTTTTTATATACTATGTCAATAAAAGGTATGATCATATTTTAGAGAAGTCCAGAAGCGTCGCTAAGAAACAAACTGAAGGATGAAGTTTTTTGTTTGTTGCAAACTTACCTGGAGTTCATTTGGGTTTTGTGTATCCTTCTTTTTACATGTTGGAATTATCTGTCCATAATTGGGACATACAATCAGTTTCATTGTACTTTTTTTTATATACTATGTCAATAAAAGGTATGATCATATTTTAGAGAAGTCCAGAAGCGTCGCTAAGAAACAAACTGAAGGATGAAGTTTTTTGTTTGTTGCAAACTTACCTGGAGTTCATTTGGGTTTTGTGTTTATAAATTCCATATAAATCAATTCCTGTGGAGTTAGGATTGAAATTGTATCTCATTTTTTAAATAACTGATTTTATAATTTTAACAGAATTGTTTTACAATAAGTGCTAGAATATTCCAAATAATAAAAAAAGAAACATTTCCAGAATCTTTGCTTAGCAGCCTTAAACAAATGAGAGCATTAAATTTGTTTTGAAATTGTTAAACTTCATGTATCCTTCTTTAAGCACTAAACTATGGAGAAAACTGTCATTAGGAGGAGCAAAGCTGCTTGAGGGTTCCTTATACCCCACATTACTCAGTTCCCAGAGCCCTGCTGTGTAGTTGTTCCACTCTCCAAGAAGCCTGTTAAAGAGCCCCTGAGAGCATGTGTACAGCCCTCCATGTTAATAGTTAATTGGTGAGGATGGCAAGATGAGAGGACAGCCGAACATGTGGTCTCTCAGGCTCAAGCCGTAGACAGACCTTTAGTTATAATAACAGCAGCTGCTCACATTCTCACAACCCAGCTACTCACTATTCTGTTGCTGAGGTTTCTTGCTGGATTAAAAAAGTAAAGAAAATATTTTTTCTCTCCAAGAGAATAAGAGAGAGGGATTTTTTTTTCCAAGTGCATTTCTGTATATGTATTTCATTTGATCAGAGTAAGTTCTAGCATATGCTTTCTCTGTTGAATCTTAAAGTCAGTACACTGAAGGCATAGAAAATGCACACTATTTTTCTGAAGATGTAGTAAATGCCACATTTATTCCCTGAACTACTGTTTCTGTATTTTCTATGTTATCTTTTGCCTCCCACTGTATTAACGAAAATAAAGAAACAAACTTGATTTTCTAGTTTTACCATTGCAATCAAAAGTGTATGAATATTCCTTTTGCAGGGCAAACCTCCATCTCCTTACTTAGCTCTTTTTAAATATTAGATGGCAGTTTGCCTTCAAAAAGATGGACAGTAAAATTTGATGCAATTAATAGAATTTATGAATGTAAAACTAGCATCCTTCTTTTTACATGTTGGAATTATCTGTCCATAATTGGGACATACAATCAGTTTCATTGTACTTTTTTTTATATACTATGTCAATAAAAGGTATGATCATATTTTAGAGAAGTCCAGAAGCGTCGCTAAGAAACAAACTGAAGGATGAAGTTTTTTGTTTGTTGCAAACTTACCTGGAGTTCATTTGGGTTTTGTGTTTATAAATTCCATATAAATCAATTCCTGTGGAGTTAGGATTGAAATTGTATCTCATTTTTTAAATAACTGATTTTATAATTTTAACAGAATTGTTTTACAATAAGTGCTAGAATATTCCAAATAATAAAAAAAGAAACATTTCCAGAATCTTTGCTTAGCAGCCTTAAACAAATGAGAGCATTAAATTTGTTTTGAAATTGTTAAACTTCATGTATCCTTCTTTAAGCACTAAACTATGGAGAAAACTGTCATTAGGAGGAGCAAAGCTGCTTGAGGGTTCCTTATACCCCACATTACTCAGTTCCCAGAGCCCTGCTGTGTAGTTGTTCCACTCTCCAAGAAGCCTGTTAAAGAGCCCCTGAGAGCATGTGTACAGCCCTCCATGTTAATAGTTAATTGGTGAGGATGGCAAGATGAGAGGACAGCCGAACATGTGGTCTCTCAGGCTCAAGCCGTAGACAGACCTTTAGTTATAATAACAGCAGCTGCTCACATTCTCACAACCCAGCTACTCACTATTCTGTTGCTGAGGTTTCTTGCTGGATTAAAAAAGTAAAGAAAATATTTTTTCTCTCCAAGAGAATAAGAGAGAGGGATTTTTTTTTCCAAGTGCATTTCTGTATATGTATTTCATTTGATCAGAGTAAGTTCTAGCATATGCTTTCTCTGTTGAATCTTAAAGTCAGTACACTGAAGGCATAGAAAATGCACACTATTTTTCTGAAGATGTAGTAAATGCCACATTTATTCCCTGAACTACTGTTTCTGTATTTTCTATGTTATCTTTTGCCTCCCAACTGTATTAATTAGGTGGTCTCCAAGTAAATTCTTCACATTAATAATTTCCATGAAGGTAAATATAAGTTCAAAACCACATTTTAATCAAGGTTTTGTCTTCATAACATATACAGAAAAATAGTTTCATTTTTACCTGCTTTTTCTTGAAAAAATAGATTTTTAGTAGTGACTCATACCATATCTTGTCTCTGTCAGCCCCCAGTGAAGAAGAAATAAAACTCACAATTGGTAGTACTGATTTTCAACATGGACAATGTCTTTCCAACCCAGACTAGTTATAATTTTTATATGTAGTTTATGAATAATGCATATGTATATGGAATATATATATGGAATATATATATAGTTTGAGATTGGTTTCTTTTATATATTTTGCCAAATACTTCGCATGTTGTACTGTGACAGGGAGTTCCACAAATTAAATCTACCTAGTTTCTTTCTCTTTCAATAAGTTTAATTTTGCCTTTACTTTTCATAAATTGTATCTTTGTTCTTGGCTGATGAGACAGTAAGATTATTTTATCTTTTCTGTATTCTGATTATTTTCTATTTTTTCTCATGCTGCCTCCTTAATCTGTTTTTAAAGTCACTTTTCTTTTAATCATATTTTACTTTGTTACAGTAACATAATACAATAATGCTATTATTGTTTGATCACTTTTCCTACATTCTAATGTCTGCTTTGTCTCTTTGATGACTAAAGAACATTAAACAGTGATTTTGTTCTTGATGCTTTTCCCTCTGTGGTACACATCCACCAATGTGGCTCTTTCATTATTCTAGCTATTCATTGTCTTGGATTTAATAACTTTGAATTGCATTTATCCAAAGATGATGCTCATTCACTCAGTTTGGTGACATGTGACATTGTGACATGTGAAGACACCGAATGTCTTCACAGTCTTCTGTAAGGCTATATTTTGGTAAAAGACACAAATTTACAAAAAATCTGGTTGTCTACAGAGTTTTTTCAGAATAATTTAAGGAAATTGTAATCCACTAAAGAACAGAGATTCTTTGTGTTTTATTGATGAAACTTCTAGTGTAGACAGTGCATGAAGAAAAAAGAAGATTCTTTTTCTCAACCACAAAAATAGGAGTACATTATTCTGGAAGAGGATTTCAAGAAAATGACACTAAAAACTTATCCAATTATGAATTTTATTCAGATGATGTGTGACAAGTTTTACTTGATTGATATTTTCTACCGATTGAACATACTCTTATCTTACACTGTCTGTCAGGTAATAAATATTGAGATACTTATGAGTATGATTAAAATAGTTGATGGAAGGTTATTTTTCAAGTCTTTCTACTGCTTCTTGAAAATGCATTGTGCCTATGAAATCTGATGCATTTGAAAAGGGAAAATTACTTCCATTTTTAAAATCTAGCATTGATCAAGGATGGCAGACTGGAGAGGGATTTCATTTGTTGTTACACTTCCCAAATTTAAGGAATATTATAAAAACAAGGACTCTCTGTATGTTGATAATCTGTGTGTTTTAGTACCTAATTTAGAAATAAAAAAACAAACCAAACTTTTTGTGCTACAGAGTGTGACTTAAAGGACTTTAATGTCACTGGTTTATACTTGCAAAAGCCCTAAATTAGAATTTAAAATATTTTCCTATTGTAATTTCTTCTTTTTCTTTAATTACTAGAAATCAATGGTAAGTCCAAAAACACCTTTCCCCCAAAATACTAAATAATGTTCATAATTCTGTTCTTCTGAATTTTGTATCACTTAAGTAGTATTTTTTTGAGTAGATTATTATTTTCACTGGGAGAAAGCGTAACACTTTTATTAAAGCCATTCTTTATTTTGAACTGGAGGATTACTGGTAAGGACTAACAACCATATTAGTCAGCATGTACCAAGGGAAATTAATTGACTAATGAAAAGTCAGTATGAATAAGTCTTGTTACAGAACCTGTCCTCAGAGTCTGAAGTTCTGTTTAGCAAGGTATTTTCATTATTTCATCCAGTATGTTAAAAAATTAATTTCCTACAAAATAAATGTTTTGATGCTTTGAATTCACTGAAGTGCATAAGTTACTATAGATTTCAGTGTAGAAAAATTCAGAAACAAACCTTTTCACATCCATAGCCTTTTGTGTTCACACTAAGTAATTTAGCAGCTAAACTCGAAGTCAGGTAATAGAGTGCTTTAGAATCCATTGCTAATATCGGATTATAAGATGTGAGCTCCTATAGCTTGTGAATTTCTCACAGTTTGAAATCTTTATTCCTATGATGAGAGCTAAGAGTGATTGCCTGCCTTAGAACTCTAACTTCTGAGAGTTCACAAGTGTGAAATGCTGAATAACCTTCAAATGTATTTGATGAGGTAGCCGCTGCACACAAATTTGTATTGAGATCAAATGTCATGTAGTTTCTATATCATAGTTAAGCAAGCTTTTGAAATTCTCTGCAAAATAGAAACTATGAATATGAAATGGTCTTTATATTTTTCAGTATTTGGGGTTTTTTACTTGCTTTTTAATGTTGCATGTTGGTTTTTGTTGTATGTGAGAAATACAGTTTAACAACCATACAAAGAAATATTGAGAGTCATGAGTTTATGACAGGTATTCTTGGGTTATCCACATAGTTTTGTGATATGAATATTCTGGTTTGGATATTCTAGACATTCATAAAAGCATCTTTAAAATGATGATCGAGTAGGAAGCTCAGAGAAGTATATAATTCAAAATTTAAATTGTGGGACAGTAAGTAATGTTGTTTTCAATTTCTATTATTGTTGATAGTATTTGCTAATCAAATTGCAGAAGAAATAGAAATAATTTGTTGTTACATAAAATAAGTTTATGGTTGCCAACAGGCTGTATTCTAGCTCTACCACTTCTGATTTGGTAACAACTACCCATTTCAAAAACAAATACAATATACATCTGAAGCATGTTTTTGTACCCACATGTTAATTGTCTTTTAACTGACAGCTATATTATGATGAACAGTCACACTGTATGTTAAAATTGCATGCCTAAAACAGACTTCTTATTTTAAGAAATTTTACTTTTGAGAAGGACGCTATATACACATCCTTATCACCATCTCATCAACACACCGTCTTTTAATCAAAAAAATCACTTTTCCAAAATGAGTATGTTAAACTTTAAAAGTTAATGAGTATACACAACATTGCAATTTTATTTTGCATTTCATGTATATAATCTGAAAATACACCTATGAAAACTTTAAAAAATTAGGTAAGATTTAGAAATAAATCTTTCAACTGCAATATTAGACCTAAACAGTTAAATATCCCATCACAGTATGGAGATAGTCATCTGTTCAAGCATATGGAATCTTTTGGCTACTGGACTAAGTAGTTAATATAATGCCCAGTGTCCAGACATGGACACAACTGTTATGGAAGCAGAAGGGAAGAGGCGCATGTATTGAGCCCATTTGGACGCTGATAAGTAAAGATTAAAGAATGACTTTAAATAATGCAGGACAAAGTAGTTATCTGCTTTAAGCAAGTAATTCTGTTAGAAAATGGAAGGTAGTATTGTTTTTCTGAAGCAATACTATTTTTTTCGCATAAGTAGAAGTACAAGTTCTTGAAAAAAATGCCCTGTGAATCTAGCTTTAAATATGGGTTTTATCTGTTGTCTGTTGTATTTCAGAACAAAGAACAATAATTTTGTGTAAAACTATTTTATATTTAAATTATTGCATAAGTATTTCCCATCTGAAATTATTTTCAAATAACTGAATATTGAATTTCTGTGCAGTGTTTGCTTAGAAACATTTTTATATGAACTTTTGGTTTAGTTTAAAAACCTTGAAATTTCAGAATCTAATTTTACATCTTTTTGTTTAGACCTGCTCTATTAATTACAATATAGTCATAATAAAAAGGAATACTGCATCTTTAATGATGTTTTTGTGCCTGTGTAGTTAAGCTTTAATGCTAGGGAAAAAAAAAGATTAAATTAGCCTTGTAACCTCTTTCTCTTCCAGACTGATGATGGAAAATAAAAGCTCTTAGCTACCGAATGTAACACTTAGAATTAATATTTAATTAGACCAGCAAATTGTACACCGTGGCTGAAAGCTTCCAAAGAGTTGTTAGTGCCACAATTGACCTACAAGTTTAATAATAACTCACTTCTAGGAGCAAGTGCCAGTTCAGCATAGTGGAGCCACTGTAAGAAAGTCCTGTGAGATTAAAATCAGCAAACCAAATGGCAGGCGAGGATTCCTGGGATGGAGCCTTCTGGAAAGCTGGGAGCTGGAGTAGCTTTTCAGCCAGGATTCAGATGAGAACAGTGGGCAAAAAAAGCTGATCCCTCCTGTTCTGGGAGCTTCTGGTTGTAGGCCAAAATCCTAGAACAGATTTTTTCTAAATGTTCTTACTGCAGCTATTAATTTATATCACAAATCAAGTAATGAATGACTTATCTTCATCTTTTAATTAAGTTTTAATACAAACATTATCGCTGAATTCTCTGGTCATGAATTTTACTCATGGAAGAATGGCACTTTTTTGGTATGGCATGTAATTTAGTGTGTTTGTGTTGCAGAATGTTTCATTTCATAGTATCTTACTGCTACATAAAAGGGTTCTTGTTATAACATGATATGATGAGCAATTTATTGTAATATTATGAAATATGTAAATTAAATAGGAAATGTGTATACATTGTAAAATAGAATATTTTGAAGGTTAAATAGCTTAATCTTGCCTTTCATTTTATGAACAATTAAAATATAAAGCCAGTAACTCTACCATTAGATATCCATCTGAGCCTTAATTCTATGGCAAATTATTCTAGTGAAATAGGGCACCATAAGTTCAAAAACGTGCACACACACAGCAACAGACTGAGGAAGGAACATTCTGCATTATTTATTGGCTAGATCCTAAATAATTAAAGAAATGCCTACTCATTAGTTAAAAATTAAAGCAGGTGAGAACCTTGCCAGCAGAGGGAGCAGTCATGTCTTTCCTTAGGTTCCCATCGTTTCCAGCCTACCCATCATTTCCACCCTACCTCTTCTTATTGCCCAGCCAGTTTCCCATCTGGACCTAGCTCTGCCAGCCTGCTCCTGATGACAGCCTATAATTTTATACTGAATAAGGGATTAGTTTTTTAAATGATTTTATATTTCAGAATCTTGCCACTTGATTACCAACATCAGTTAGATGTTCTTTTTGATATTTGTGTACTATTAATTGAAATAATAGTGGAGGATCTTTTTGGTCACCTGTGAATAAAATGCGATTCACTGTTTAAAGAACTGAAGTTGCAGCAATAGTTAGCCTTTCTGAATTGGTAAGCAAACTGCAATGACATTTTTTTCAGGCAAAATGGCAACAAAAGGAACTCCTAAACCTATTTCTTATAATGAATAATTCCTAATGGAATCATAGGATTTTAGTTAAGCCAGTTGGTCTCAAATACATTAATTTCAGCAGTTTTGTTATGGCTCTTTTGTAATACGACTCTCATTCTTTCAGTGTACTTTTGCATCTGTATTTTATACTATGCTTGACCAACTTGTAGCATTGAATATTTATGTGCTTAATTTTGTAAACAAATCTGTTCAAATGGTCATTTCATTTTTGTGATAATTAAAGACAAATAATACCATGCAGTTTTCCGTATATATGCTTTTATAACAGTGAGACAGTCTCATCAATAAGGACCAGATAGTGTTCAGGGGAGATGCTGGGCTCATCTCAGCCCAGATCTTATACTAATTTCTTCCCAGCTCCTCACCCTTCACTTCAGAAGGGCTCTATCAGGCTTATTTCATCTACCCACTGCAGCAGGACTTATGCAAGAGCCCTGCACCCCAGAACCATTCATAGTCACATGCAGCCTGTGCTTTCAGCTACTGAATGCTAAGGAAATAGTCGGAAGAGAAAAGCACTGAACAGGGATTCAGCTCAAAAAGTGTCACCCGTTAATACCCTGTACATCTGTCACCTCTTTCAGCCAGATAATAATGGGATTTTCGGCACCCAGCTTTCTGGGCTTTGACTCCCACATCATCTTCATGATACCACCAAATAGTTTCCTGGTACCCCAAAGCCATAGATGCAGCCTCCTAAACCAAACCTCAAATAGAGGGGGGTAGACAAGGCTTCAACGAAAGGCTGAGTTTGGTTCCCAGCTCACTGTTCACTGGCTTGTGACTTCGAACAATTCACATGACATCTTTGTGCTTGTTACATGACTTGTAAATGAGGAATGCAACACTTGCCTGTCTTTTGTAAAGTATTTGGAGATCAACAGATGGAAAGTTTGATTTAAACTACGTAGTCTTTGTTCTCACTTTCATTTTTGTAGGCCTCAGCAGCAACTGTTACTGACCTGCTTGTTTTATCTATATTGAGTCATCACTCATATCACTGTTGGCCTTTAGGTCTTCCCTCCAATGGCAAAACAGACATACTTTTTATTTTGTAGGGTGCCAAGGTTTGCTGGCATTAGATTCTTTTATAGCTCAAGTAATAGGCAAGTCCAGGCCATCCATCTTCAGTGAAGATCCAAAGATTTTTTTTTTAGTGTGTGATATTTAGTTTTTATTTCCTGGCTGATTATTTTTCCTGAAAATTTATCCAGAATTTTTTAATTGGATACTGTGTCATCCACCTTCATCTGATATATTTGATAATAACATTGCAGAGTTCCCATAACAGTGACAGTGTTTTAGGTGTAAGATAAGGAAACCATGGCTCAAATGTTTTGAATTTTTAAGAAACAAAAATACTAGTTCTAACTAGTTTCACAGTTGAAAGACTCTTGAGTTTATATAGACTATCAGGACAAACATTATTAAAAGCAACTTTAAGAGAACAACCAAAATCTGGAATTAATATATCGTGTAACATATTGGCCAACAGATGCTTTGTTACTCCCTTCCCATTTTTATGAGTGCGTTGCATGTAATTACCTGCTCACGTCTTCGCTACTTGTCCTTTCTTTGCCTCTGTAACTTGCATAAAATTATTCAAAGATACTATTCATTGCTTGAAATTAGTTAATGTAATACAGTGTACGTATAAACAAATCAACCAAAATCAGTGCTTCTGTGATTTCAGCCATGTGAACAGATATTTATACTTAAGTTCTATTATAGTCAGTAAGGTTCCTCAGAGGTAAAAGAAGATGCCTAATCAGTCAGAATCCCTAAATGCGGATTTCTCATCACTGAAGGCATTGTAGCTTGTAGAAAATCCTTGAAGTATATTTCTAGGCTATCTGTTTTCCAGCAAAGACATCATGCTTGTATTCAGTTTTCTTGAGATACTGATACAGATTTCTACATACCAAAATTTTTTAATATACTGTTGCTCGTCTTATATTCCAGTGGTCTGAGTGAGCATTCATTTTAGAGCCAAAATTCAGAGTTCATTTAGTAGATTTGGTGTGTGCAGGCACTGACAACAGTGCTAATCAACTTGGAGTTAGAATAAGTATAGAATTTTATACTTTACAGTCTTTGTTAATTACTGATACAACACTTTTTGGCAGAGCAGTTATTAATCTTTTATTTCCGGGATTTGTGAATAATAAAAAAGTGCACAAACTGTATCTCCCTATAAAACTAGTACAAGGGCCTAATACCTAACTTCTTTTACCCAAATAAAACGTATGGGTAATTCTGTGATTTTCTGAGCAGTAATTATTAACAAATGGTGATAAATATTTAAGCCGTTTCTTAATATTAATAATTTATCTTTTCAATTTAAAACCCTTTGGAGATTAAGTAGTAATGACAAGTGGTAAATATTTGTATATTGTGAAGTCATTACCACATCATTGCGTGATAATCTCTCAGAAAATATCAAGAATTATTTCATCTATTGAATATCCAGCCAGTGTTTCATTATAGTCCAATGTGGCTGCCATTGTTATAGTACTAAGCTTACTTCAGCTTTATGACAGAATGTAACAGAAACAAAAAAAGGCACAACCAATTTTTGAGCTTTTTTTGAAAATTCATGCACCAAAATTTGCTTCAATTTCATAAGGTTCGTATTACCTTGCATGAACTTGCTTGCTTGCTGTTTATTAATGAGACCTTCTTTCAAATGAAGTGTCAGAATTACTGGACTCACCTGTTGGTAACAACACAAATTGTTGCCTTCAATTACAGTTTTTCCTAGACTTGGGGGGAGTATCTGAATTCATCTTTAAATTCTGTGCTGTCATACGGAATGTATGCAACTCACCGTTTAAACTGGGTTTTGGCCCTGTGCTAGCAGTTGTTTGTAAGTAGTTTTTTAGGTAATGAAACCCATTTTAGGATTCAATGTATTAACTCTAATTAAATGTTTTAAAATAAAATCAGTGTTGGGATTAGATTACCAGAATGTAAAGGTACAGAAGTCAAATATAGCCCTCTACCAAAATACAGGCCTAATGTCTCTTTGAAAAGAGACATAGTCCTAAAATACCTTATTTTCAATTCAATATATAAATCAGTATTAAAATTATGTTAATGTATTGACCGGAATACAAATGTAAATATACGAAGTGCATGTGATTCAGGAGCTTAATGTATTTATACAGGTGCTAGTTGGATCTCATTGTAGATCTCTAACATGAGTCTTACTTTCCTTTTAAATTTTGAGATTTTTTATATGTACTATGTAGAAAAGTTGAAGCTGTTCTAAGAAAATTTTCCATTCTTTTACTTTTCTTTACTTAATGCAGCTCAAACACTGAGAATTTAAATATTTTTATTATGTAAATTTTGTGAGGTTTTTAATTTCTTTAGGAACTGACAACATAAAAATGGGAGGACATATCTCTGGGTGTTAGAAAAAAATTGACAGGAAATCAGAGGAGAACTAGAAATTAGAGCAGAGTAGAAAAGACGGATTTTTTTCCTAATATGGAATCCAGATGAACCAAGATTGATTTGATTAATAGTAGTAATGATAAAATTGCGGTACATTAAGAACTCAATCCAGTCGAAACACACAGTATTAATTTCAGTATGTAAGTTTGAGCATACAGGCTATACATATATTTGTGTTGGTAGAATACCATGCTTTATATTCAGACACAGAAGATTATACATTTTGAACTGCTTTATTTGTAAACAAATATTTTTAAACATGCACAAATAATTACTCAAAGCTATGTAGATTCTGCAAATAAATTAGTAGGACAAAGCAATCTTTTTCCATAATTGCCCTTCCCAAAAGCTGGTTAAACACATATGTATAGTTCCCTTTTATATATCCAACTAGCTACATGGATTTTCTTGAGCTGTTGTTTTGAAAGTACACTTTGGTTAAGACCAAATATTGCAAATTTGCGCTTAAAAGAAAATGTCTGTCTAAAACACTGAGCACAAAGTAAGATATAGAATGGTTGCCCAGCCCAGCCTGCACAACAGGGTTGCTACCATGTTGTTAGAATAATTACATTTTGGCTGAACTAACTAATTTAGAAAAACTGCAGTACATCTAGCAAGACTGAAAACTTTCCAGGACTGGGTTGGTTTTTTTTTTTATTATTTTTTAGTGTAATTTAAAACAATACCTCTTCTAGCTGCCAACAAACTCTTTCCCTGAATCTCCCCATTCCTGGCTTCCCTCCTAACCATGTCCTGGCTCACCTCCAGAGCTGCCAAGTTTATGCCAGAAGCAGGAGGTAGATTTGTATGGGGCTAGAGGAAGATCTGGAGCTGTGTTAAATTTTCAAGCCCAGATGGGGCAACATGATTTGTGTGTTTATGTCAGTATGCCATACATCACAACTATCTGTGTGCTGACGTCAGCTTTGATTGGACATTAATGTGCTGAACACTGCAAACTAGAAAATACATGATAGATACAGATCTATGGCAACAGTGCCACATAAGCAAATGTCTGTTTGGTGTGGCGATTCACTGTGCAAAATATTTCCCAAGATACACTGCATTAAGCCAGGAGAATATTTTGACACACTTTAAAAACAGAAACAAAATCAACATGGGCAAAGAGACTACAATTTAAGAAAGCAAACCTGTTCAGAAGAAGAGCTGAAACCAACATATTGATGTATGTATCATTAGGCAAATATTGAATTGCTATCCCGCACTTTAATCTTCCCAGAATTAAGACCAAATAGGAAAGATGCTATTCTTATGATTTGCAGGACTGTTAATGATGAAGATACCTTGCTGATGGTTGAGCATCTCTCTGTCCACAGCTTTTGTAACCCATTGTTATCAAAACCAGCAAGCAAAAACATTAATGGACAGCAAACATTTTTTCAAATGATAGATTATTTTTTCTATACCAAGAGTTTAGATTAGCTTCCAGAAATCATCACTGTTTCTTTATGTATGTAACAATTTTGTATTTCTTGCTTATACAAATAACATCTAGCAGCCTGCTGAAGAACTGGCAAAATACGGTAATTTCTGGTCTGTGGATTTATAGAGGTCACTGGCTACTTCAGATTTATATTTATACCATATTTATGTGATTGCCCCCGTACAATAATGTGACCAAAAGTTTCCATTAAAATACAGTAAACTGTCTGTCTCTTCCTAGAAGAGGAAATAATTTGCATGTCAGCTTTAATATTTCAGGGGTGGATATAATAACAAAGTTTAGGGATTGATGTGTAGGCAGTGTTCTTTTACCTCAGATCACTTACGTTATTCCTCAGAAAGGAAATTCTGTAGTATAATGCTATTTTATCATTATCCATCATTAGACTTTGTAGGTAAAATTGAAGTTCCCTGATTCCATGGGGATAGATCGTTTTGGCCTGTGCACAAGTAGCGGCTTTGAAAAGAGACCAGTCCCCAGGATTTAATGCCATCTGGCCCAGAAGGTGGGGAAGGGAGGGGGTGTAAAGGTACCATGGGATCGGTGGATTTAGGCCTTGTAACCTGAGCAGATTGGGCTGTGCAGGACAGGCCCCAAGTCCTGCTTTATGTAGTGGTCAAAAAACAGAAGGCAAATTATTCTTTGATGGGGGTAGGAAATGTTCACCTTTCACGTCTGCTTCGTAGGCTTCTCTGTGGCTAGGAAATATGCTGTTATTGAAATGTGGGTTCATGAAAGCAATTGGTGTATTGATAACCATTTTAATAAACCTGTATGTCAGTACAATGCATAGACTTTTCTAAAATATCTAGGGATGTTTCCCTTCTCTCTGCTCCTAATTACTTTATAAATCATTATTATCAAATAGTTTACCAGTATTTAAATTGACATTTCATAAGTGTCAGTCGTATAGTTTATGAAAGAAGTGCAGAATGTACAAAATGTTTTACAATTAATAAAAAATACAAAACTATAACTTGGAGCTACAGAGCTAATTCTTCATACTTGGAATGGGTATTTTGAGGTGATTGGTCTTGGTACCCCTGAAGGTATGGTGGGTGTAGCGCCTACAGCCATGAAGAACAAGAGTATATCAGCTGTCCAGGCAGCTTTAAGATTAACTATTTCTTATCTTAAAGAAATATTTTGCTTTTTAGCACAGATTTGTCTCTTTTTTTTGCTCATTAAATACTGACATCATTAAAGCATTTAAGAACATTTTATCCTGAATTACCTCTGAAGATCTCTGTTGTGACCTTTGAATGCTGCTTTCTGCTATATAAAAGTAAGTCAAGAAAACTATGCAGAAAATAGCTTATTTAAGGCACATGACAGTACATTGTTGCACAAGACATAAGGCATCACTTATAAATCACAAATATATTGAGAAATGGTAATGCAACTTGAAGCTTTTGATTCATATGTTGCGTAGAGAGAAACTTTTAGAAAGAAAAATACTGGAGAAAATGCTTTGGTTTTCCATGTTGTTTGACTGATGACGAAAATGAATAGTTGTGTGGGTTGTGCTTGTTCAAAATATTAGAGATGTATTAAAAACCAAGGTTTTCAGAGCACATACAAAAGCTGGGCATCTGACTCATAGTAGAAGTCAATGAGAGGTGCTTAACTGCCACATAGCTTGTAAATATTTCTGATGTGAGCAAATGTTTATGTTATGAAGATTTACGAAATATGAACTTAGTACTGAGTTAGCTCTTTTATGGTTTCTGCTTGTCACATGTATGTTTTCTTTAGACAGAAATTTCAAGTCTTTTTTTTTTTTTTAAAGAAGAAAGCCCTCTAATGTAATTTCTAAGTATTGATGACCTATTTTTCCCCCACAGTTTGTCATTGAGAAGACCAAGGCTTACTCTATGAACATTAATTACCTTTTTCATCACATAGGATGTGTATTTTGTTTCCATGTCTTACAGAATAAAGCAATTATGGAACGTGTAACAAACTTGTCAGATATGGTAGTTGGTCTTGAATCATTTATTGGGTCTGAGAGAGAAACCAATCCGTTATACAAGGATTACCACGGTAAGTTCCATCTTTAGCAATGCAAAAAGTCTGCCCCGAGTGTTTCTAGGGCACTTAGCGGCTTACCCTCCAATTGGGTATCTGCTATAAAGTAACATTTGATTTCATTTTAGAATATACCTCTTAAATGTTTCTCCTTGCTAACCGGTCTTGAGTTAGGAGAATTTTCAGTAAAGTGCATTAAGGCTGCAAAGGAAACATGGCAACTCCTTGCATGTTGTCAAGCCGTATTACTGAGGCATGGCTCAATCAGATGTACATCTCAACAGGCAGGCTTTGGGGAATTCACATGCAGAGGAGGCTTGGCAATCATCTGACCAGCGAGCTGAACTTGTCATGAAATCAATACTTTTGATCTGCCAAGTTTTAAATAGAGAACACGGAAAAACATATATTATATTAAGGTGAATAAACTGCTAAAGGATGTGCTATATAAACTTTATCTAAGAATAACGTTCTATTTTTCAGCTTTAAGTTACAGCACTTACACATTTAAAGAAATGAATGTGGATATGTGTGGCATATAAAATATGAAACTATTTTTAGTAAAAAGTCATGTAGCCTTTCAAATGATTTATCTTCGAAATGTGTAATGGTGTTTAATCTTGCATTTTGTTTCCCAAAGATTTTGTTAGCTGTTGCAGCAGAACTATTTAAATTTTAAAAGGTTAGAGTAGAAGTTATGCATAGCCAAAGCAGCGAATAACAAACAGTTTTAGCTAATCTGGAGCGGTGCTCTGAGTGTGCATAAATTACAGCTATTATTATTGTGATACTACTGTAGTTCCATGGAAACCTTTAGCTGAAAGTAAACTGCTTATCCGAAACCTGCTGTAAACATGTGAGAATGTGGCAGTGTTTTCCATAGCAGAATATATAGAAAAAGAAGCAAAGATGGTGTTGAGACACCACTGTGTGTATGCAAGCTGTAACTAATAAATCAGAGAAAAATCTTTTTGACTATGAAAATAGTGCACATTTCATGATCTGAAAAAAGGTGAATGAAAAAGAAACCGTGAACAAAAGCTGGAATAATTTGCCTAATTATTTTTCCAACTATATAATCATGATGTGGCATTTGTTTATGCTAACATAATTCTGTCAATTTGATACTCCTTTTCTCAGTACTGAAGAGATCCTTTAAGACAATGTGTGTTTTAGCAGTTATTTCCTGGTTTCCTGTAAATATGTATGCTAAATCATTTTTGGTACTACTTAATAAAAATTATACACCAATATACATAGCTTTGGAGGTTTAGGCAATCTTAATTTAACATTCTAAAAATAGGAATTTTAACAGTTTTAACTTTGTGGATTCTTTTTGCTTAAGAATGTGTTTTAAGAGGATTTATTTACTGAGATGATGGAAGATTTTGACATTACTCAGGAGAAGTTTGATTAAATTATTGCATTATTTAATGAATCCTGCATTAATAATTTTATTAAGCTGCCTGCAAATTTAAGTGGTTGAAAAGTCAATAAAATAACTTAAGAATTATATAGACGATCCCTAAATAAAATTTTTAGAATACTGTTTATAAGCAACCCTGTGTTACACCTGCTGTTCCTATATATAATAATTCTATTTTGAACTCAAAAGCCAAACAAATAATTCTTATATGTCACCGGACTGGGGGCAGGGGTAGAAAGTTTCAAAGTGTAAAAATATTTTTCTAATATTATTGAGAATTTTTGTAATTAGTACCCATAAAAATTATGCTTTTTAAAGTATTTCAATTTTAGGAAACTTTCTTCCCTTATTCTTCCTTTTAAAAAAATAAATGAAACCTTGAAAAAATACTTGCCTTATTTTAAATTGGGGTTTTAGTGTTTGGGGTTTTTCTTACAGCGGCCGTTTTCAAGTAAGATGTCTTTTCTAAATGTTCAGTATTTCCATTTAGATGCTGGCTTTATGAATAGCAAATATATGCCAGTAACTGAGAAGCCCTGTAGAATTTTCCTGGTTTTCAGATGTAGAAAATCACCCTTAGGTTGTTCAGAAACTATATTAGGCTGCACAAAAACCATCCAGCGTCCTTGTCAGAAAAAATCAGCTTGAGTTGCAGCTGACAGAATGCAGAGCTTGCAGTGCACCTAGTACTGTTAAAAAGATCTGAACAGCTATATAAGCCTCCTGCATGAAGAAAAACGTATTTTTCCTAGGATGGCATAGGGGTTAAAATTTATGGAAAAGCATGATCTAAATCGGTGTTTTCCAGAAACTTTTTTAAAGTCATTTTCAGGGCGCAAAACGAAGTAGTTCTCATTAGAGCTTCAGTGGTTATCAGTAACCCGTAAGCCTTGTTTTGCTGGCTGCTTACTGGTGCATTTAATAAAATAAAGATCACTCAGTGGTGCCATGGGCAGCATGCAAGGTGATAGCCATATTTGCTTACTGTAAATACAAGAGAAAATCACACACAAACCGGCTGTAGTTTTGACAAGTATCAAGATCCCTCTTTACATCTGTACTTCTGTACCAAAGTGCAATTAGTTTTCCTCGCACAAGGATTTCTGTTTATCTTATTCTGCTTGATTACTTGAGTATAATCGCACCGTTTGCTTCATTGCTCCTGGTAGTAAGCTCCAGTTTAAAAAGGGGAGGATGAGTGTGTGTAAATATACAGAATTCTGCTGTAAGACTCTAATTTATGCATCTGGATGACAGCGTTTTCTTAATTTTTTTCCCTCCTTTACTCTTTCTTTCCACAAGGTTTGGTTCATGTACATCAGATTCCTCGGCTTAATAGCTTGATCTGTGATGTGTCAGACACGAAGGACCTTGCTTTTAGGTTAAAAAGGAAGCTGTTCACCATTGAGGTAAGAGAAACAGTTTTGTTTCACTATTTAGAACCCAAAAGGTGGAGCTAATCCCATCTCTTATGTTTCATTTTGTGAAATACAAAAAATATGCATCGGAAGTTGTAAATTCATTTCATTCTGGTTTTGCTGTTCAGAACGGTTTTATAAAATATTGTAATATGCCTTCTAATTAAAAATGTCTCATTTGCTGCACTAAATCGGTCTGTTATAAATAGTTTATTTTGGTTTAAAATGTACATAGAAAGTAGGCCACAACCTTCAGTAACAAAGCGTGACATGTTTCTATGGATGTCAGGAGCATATTTAATTAAATGTTAATGACTTGCTCTTACTTGTGTTAGTGGGTGGGAAAGTAGCTACATGTTATTACCCCAGTAGAGGGATTTTAATGTATAATGCTGCCTAAAATTGTGTGTGGTGTGAGGGATAAGTGTCCTTATCAGTATTCAGAAACCATTTTCTTTGCATTACTGAAATCACCTTTCGCTCTTTTATGTCATTTTAAACACAGTATCATTTACACTAATGTCCTTAAGTAAATTTCCTACTAAATTTAAACTTTTTTCTGTGACCTTTATGCAGACAGTCCTGATAGAAGGCAGTAATACAAAAGATGTATTTCATTTTAATCTTGCTAAAGAGCAAATGAACATAGCACTATTAAGCAATTAGAGCTGATGTATTTATTAACCAAGTAATGCTTAGAGATGGAAGATGGCTTTTGGGGTGATGTGATAGTCATCGGTACAGTCTGGGCAAATTTTTTTTAACAAAGACATAAAACAGCCAAGCATCCCTGACAAACCATTTTGTTTAATCTCTTTTCAAATGAAAAGCTCTTAAGCAGGCCACTTGTCTTAACTGCTTGAAACCATAAAAAGAGAGAATTGCCACCAATAAATTAGCATATTTTTTACTCCATCACCAAATGATGGTCAATGTGGCTTGGCACTGCTTTGGTGTTTGGGACTTCACCCTTAAGTGACCACTTTGGCCCTTATTTGACCCTCTGCCCTTTTTAGCTGGCCACTTGATAAGGTAACTTAAGGGTTCTCTCTCTCCACTGCCCCCTCCCCTTCACAATTGCAAGTAGCCCTAACCTATAAATCATTGAAAGGGCCCTATCAAGTGACAAATTAAGGTGCCCTCCTCCTAATTAATGGTCATCAATGTCTTTAATTATCTAATCCTATTGAGAGTAGTTAATAGTTAATCAGGCAGCCAGTTCTTCAGGCAGGTCATCTCTGCATGAGTGCTAGAAGTTTCTCAACTAGAGGTATCCTCTTCAGAAGCCACTTAAAGGCTGATGGAGGGCTTTTTTCCCAAAGACATTCCTTTATAATGTTTCGCACTTTCCAGAGAACGCGGTTAGTGAAACCAGGCACTGTGAGGTATTAAACCATTTTAACAGCTGCTTTTGAGCAGTACATTAGAAACAAAAACCTTAATAGTCTGTGTTTGGTTTTAAAATACAAATGTTCTTACTGTTTTCAGAAGTGCAGAGAAGCGTGCACCCTCATTTCACAGCATAGTAAGTTCTCATTTATTATAGCTATGAGTTAGAATATCTGGGGTTTTTTTCCTCGCTGTGAATCCTGACTCAGAATATAATCTTTTCTGTCAGCTTATTTGGGATTCTAATTTGTAATGCAATTTGGAAGGAAAAAAAAAACCTTAGCAGGAGGCTCTGTAAAAAGAATTGAATTAGCCATGGGGCAGAAGCGTTGGAAACAGGGGTGTAGTGGAACTCTTGAAATAACCTGTTGCCCTAGACATGCGTAGATGATCCACTTGTATGATTTCTCCCTTCATTGCTCAGCTGCAGCCCCTTTTGAATAACTTCAGGTTTTGTTAGAGATAGGCTTTTTATAAGCTGAACTGACACAAACTAGCCCTTTTTGAACGTTAGATCACTGTGCTACTGTGATCTTCCTGTACACATTTCACTAATCTATAATACATATGTTTTTCTTCCTCATACTATTAGGGGAGGCAGACTACAGCTAGGCTGACTAGAGCAATGAGGTCAATAAGAAAATGGGAGCAAGGGAAAATTGAATTAAGAAGGGATGTGAATACGGTCTTCTAAAATGGATTTCTGCAGTTAGAATGTGATGAGTCAGTGGTCAGGTTTGGTTCTGGTGGTAAACACATAGAGCAGCACAACAGTGTGCGTTACAAGCGACAGTGTGCTTTATACAAAGTACAACTAAGTTTATGACTTCTTTAGTATGTAGCTTAAATGTGAAATGAAAATATATTTTGAGTACGTTACAGTTTTTGGAAAGCTTCTGCTTAGTTATATACACAATTTAGGGTAAAAATGTTGACCTCTACTTGAAATGCCACTTTAAAATCAAATTACATAAGAAAAGTTAGAAATACGCAACCTATGACTTATGGCAAAATTTCTCCAAAAAGGGTTTTCATCTTTAGATCATTCTTTTTTTACAATTTAAAATAAGGGCATGGGACATGGATTTTCTCATCTCTGGATTGCTCACCAGTTAAATAACTCTTTATGGTTTGGCCCTCATCAGTAAAAAACCTTAAATGTCAAATCCGTTTTATTAGATTGCAGTTTTGTGGGAGGGACTCCGCCTCCTTATAGTGTGCAGAATCATTTAACTGTTTCAGTTTTTCTTGTATCTTCTTCGTCAAAATAAGATTGACTGAGATGTATTCTAAAGGGATTCTTTTTAAATTCAGGATGAAAATGATTTTTAATGAATATTTATGAGTGTTCATTTTCCATTTGTAAATTATGAGGTAGACCCTTTCCAGGAAAACTTGCATGTTTATGGTAAAAGGTGCAGTAGCTGTATCAAGCTTTCCCGAATCTTCACACGTTAGTTACTAGCAATATACTATTACATGCAATATTATCAGAGATCTATCTTATGTGCATACCACTTTAAAGGACACAATTTTGAAGTTAGCCTGTCTAATCCTATTTCTTCCCACTTTGGAATCTTAATTAGAAGGAGATAAAAACCATCATTTGACTAAATTATTGTCTTGAATCTGTAGCAAAAGGTATAATCCGCAATTGGGCCAATTAGTGTACCCCATAGTTAGCTATGCTGAGGCAGGAAACTTGATTAGATCTGACACCAGCCTAGTTCCCACTGTTGTTTTGCCAGGTATGATGGTCAGACTTCAAAGGGCTTGAGGCATCAGCAGGGCAAGGTTTGGAGGCCAGCTTAGGTCCGGTCGTTAATCTCTCTGCTAAAACCACAGCAGCCCTCGCACAAAACAAGCTTACACGACACAATCATGCGGTATTAAAGTTTGGGTTGAGTCATGCCAATTTGCCTTTGATTTTCTGATGATTGACTAAAAGATGGCTACATGACTAGACACATACTGAAAGTTTACTGATTAGGTAAGTTCCCCAAATATTTGAAATATTTTTTGATTTCTCAGTTAAATGATATGACAACCCCTTCATCTTAATGAAACTTTTCAGCAGAATTGTTCCTGAAGTACTTTTTGCTTTGTTTGTAGCTCTGAATGTAACTTTTATCAACATTTGATAAATTTTGTAGGAACATTATGTGCATAGTTTTATTTGATAGAACTTTATCTTTGTTGTTCCAAAGCCTCCTGCATCAAAACTAAAGGAATCTGTGCCTAAATTTGATTTTTTCACTCCTCGAAATTTCTAAGGAAACATTGTTTGTCTTTGTTATTTAGGTACATTTACAATTACTCACAAAAAGGGAATTTCCTCTTAATTATTTTCCACCTCACCGTTGAGTAAAGCGCTGTTCCACGGCTGCGATTACATAAGTGTTCCTTTCTTTTGCAGTCTGATTTGTTGAAATATTGCAGTAACAGTGACATGTTTCCATTCTGAGAAAAGCCTAAGGCTGCTTTAGTATTATTCCAAATGATTGAAATTGCCATCTTGCTGACTTTCCCTTGGGCAGCTTAAGGCCTGTTTACTTTTGTATTTGTTTCACATGTTCCCTCTGAGTTTGGCTGGCAGGACATCATTACCTGGTTTGACAAGACAGTTGGAGAGGATTCATATTTGATTAGCTCCCTTTGTTACTGTCTGGTCAACATAAACCTCTGAAATTATGTATTTAAAGTTAAAACTTTTGATAAATTCAGATAAATGTTTGCAAATAGGAAAGTTTCTGAGTTGTTTTTTTTTTAAATTCCCTAGTTTTGCTTTACTGCTGATTTTTTAAGTCTCCAGGTAACAGTCAATTGTTAATAGTACAGAGAATAAGCTTTTTCATACAAGTTGTATGATATAGTTTGTCTAATAAATAGTTGTTGTGAATTTTTTTATTTATTTATTTTGATCAATACACAAGTAAGAGCCAGCTAATATGATTTTCTTTTTAATGGCTATATAACACCTGTGCAAACCATAATAAAAATCTTTAAAAGACAGCTCAGTTTGAAGCCAAGTGTCATATACTAGATAAAGAATTGCCACACAGCAAAAATAAGTAAGTTTCCAGAGCTTAATGTATGAGTTCAGGAGATTCTTTTCTGAGAGGTGTTTCCTAACAGGAGGAGAAGAAAGTCAGAATTAGAGGAGTCCTGTGGCAGGAAAGTTGCTGGTTTGTCAGTGGCAGGCAGATAACAGTATGGTACTATGGAGCACTCTGCAGTGCATTTTTCCTAGGGGTGATTGCCAGAGTAAAACGTTATGTCTTTGGAAGGAAACATAATCACAAAAAACAGCAATTGAGTCTATATAGAATTAAAAAGAAATGTACGATTCCAAAGGCATTAAAATAATGTCCTTTCTTCATCTATCAATAAAGGACTATAAGAAAATTAATGATTGCCAAAATAAGCAAGATTTAATTGCAACTCCAGATATTCATGTGTCTGTTCTGTGTCCAGCATTGGTATTTGGAAGAAGACAAAACTCTTTTCTTTTAAGATGGTGAATTTGGCAATTAAAAACAGGAAATACATCTTAGGTAGCTTCCATCTGAAATCTCTGTATTTCTACTCTTTTTTTTTTCCGTCCTGTCCCTTTTCATTGCTTATTTTATACAGACTATACTGTAGTAAACTTCTTATTTGCAAAGGAGAAGTGCAGTTAGCCACTGTTGTAGATTATTTACCAAAACAGGTGGGTAAGACCAAGTCAGAACTGATGTCTGCAGTGCTTCAGTGTGGTATTAGCATAGCACAAGTTTGGTCCTAAGTGACTCAGGAGATGGTGATGTCACTGAATGCCAGAACTGTGCTCCCGGAAACATTGTGTAATTGTTCATTAAACGCATCAAGAACAGGTATGGACATAATGATTTAGGGTTATTCGTGAGCTATTTCTTCTGGAGGAACAAGTCAACCTTGTCACCAGTACATATAGGATCAGCATGTATTTAAAATAGGCACATGTGCCATACCAACCTCTGTATTGGTGAGAATTAGAAAGTGTTCGCTGTACCTCTAATAGCATCACTTCTTATAGACTTCTTCCAAGAAAATTTGAAGCAGCCTTCATTAATGACTCACCCTAATCCTGATTATATTTCACTGATGTTTATGAAGTTGAGTAATTTTGTAAATAAACAAACGCATTTGAATTAACTATTTTAGGCACTATTTTAGCAAAAAGAAGCTGTGAGCCTGAGAGCTGACAAAAGGAAAAACATTGGTTTATTAGAAATTTAAATAAGGTGATAGTTCTATAGCAATCAGTCAGTAAAACACGAAAGTGAATTCTTGTTTGCTGAGATAAACTTCACACAATGTAACACCAAGTTAATATATGCTACAGGATACATGTCCTAATGCTGGGAGCTTAGTCAATATACCTTCCTATATAGATAAAAGCAACTCTGTATTTTAAGATCATGCACTGGTAACATTGCAAGACTTGATCCCATGTTAGGGCCTTACAACCTCAGAATGGTTGTAACCACGTCAGAGGGTAATATGGTTGTGACTGCCTGGCTGCCCAGTGCCTGGAGCATGGATGAAACTTTACAGGTATTCCTGGTTCAAAGGTGAGACAGAACTTCTCTGAATTGTTACAGAAAGTGTATTTCTTTCATTTTCTAATGTCATAAAATCTTCGGGGCCTCTTGTCCCCATGTATTTGAGAACACAAGTACCCCTGGGGCTTACATGGAAAACTTTTTCTCCTCCGCCGTGTGCCTTGAGCAGATAGCATCATACCTGGCAAACTCTGGTACTGGATGCTCCACTTCAGCTCAGGGACTCAAATGCAGGGAACTCTGCATATAAAACTAAACTTTCTAACAGAGAGAGGTAAAACTTTGTAATAAAATTCAGCTGAAATTTATGCCAGTCAAACCACTGTTGCATTGATTTTTTCTGTCCATTTTCCCTATGATATTAATAAAGACATTACCACTGGCTTCTTTAAACATGGATCAAAAGATAGCAATTAGAACACCATAACATTTTCTTAATCTAAAATTAATAATACTGCAAAAAGATTCTCCTGCAAAACTAATTCTGTCATAATTCCAAGCTCCATTCTGCATTATTTCATCTAGTAGCCAGTTCAGGTTCTCTTTACCTGGTATGGTGTACTTCACTGAATTGTTTTGTCAGACGCTGTCAAGCCAACCTACCATTGTTAAAGAAAATCAAACTAAATCATTTTGGCATGAGCCTTCCAGGAATAAGGCACAGAATATGAAGGGTTTGATGAAATTAAGGATTTGATTTCAATATTGTAAAAGACTGCCTGTCAAAAATGTATTACATTCTTTCAAACAATTTTGAATAAATAAATGTGTTTAAAATTGTGACAGTACAATTTAGGTAAAGTTTTGGGAGATATTTTTAAATGATAATAACTCGAGGTAAAACAATACTGGGAGTGCTCCTATTTAAAAAATCCTCTGAATGCTAAGAGTACATAGAACTGAAATCAAGTAATAAGTTGTATGTGGTATATGGAATTTCAGAACACTTGTATCTTGTGAACATGTGGAAGAATTTAATTTGAAAATATCACCTTCTTATTGTGTAATACCGAATAGATTAAATTATTTCAATATTCTGAAGATGAATACAGGAAGGTACCGTTGACTTTTAGATTGCATATGAAGATTTGTAATATCCGGAAATTTATTTCATAATTAATTTTGTTTTATGGGTTGTTTGATGTTATACAAGTATAACATGAGGGCTCCATTCAATTTTTCAAAACTTTAACACTTATGATACAGTGTATTTGCAGTTCATTGTCAGTAAACAGAACTCATATATATTTTTATTTAAACAAATAATTATGTTGTTTAGAAATATTTATACCATAATTGTGTTGTCGCAATGGAAGAACATGCAACAAAGCCATTAATGCAATTAAAGGTCACTTGTACATATTGTAATGGACTGCTCATTCACAGGATCTGTGTTAAGGGTCAGTGCTGCAGCATGAAATGGATTGGCCTTGTTCAGTCTGTAAATAAATGGGTCAACTTATCTTGTATTTGCCAGACAAATAAAGTAGTTGACATATTCCCACTTTCTTAGTATTAGAAGACAGGTAGGCTAAAGAGATCTTTCGTAAAAACGTTGGTTGGTAAAGATTAAAAAACTCTTTATCTACAGGGATTATATTTTTCACTAAAGTAGTAGTGCTTTTTAGACAAAGGTCTGTGGGTGTAAGTTAGAAAGATATTGATGGTGAGTTACTAAGAAACAAAAAGAGTTAAGCACGATATTCATAGTAGTTCTCAGCAGGAGCTGAGTGCCACCTCCATTAAGTGCTCTTTAAAATACCACCAATTTTTAATAAAAATAGGATATTTCATAATTGTATAATTTTCTCACTTTCAAATAATAGCGAATTCAATCATGCCATTACACAAGGAAAGAGATCTCTGAATTTTATATATCTCTGTAAATACAGGAAAATAAAAATTAAAGCTTATAGGAAGTCACATTTCCTCAGCCACAGGCCTCTGTCATATATGAACCTTACTGAAATGCATTGAAGTACGAGTTCAAGGCTGTTACTGAAAAGTTGAGAATAGGATGACTTTGCATCTCTACATGGAAGATGGGCATCCATCTGGATCTTCTTGTCTCAATACTGTTTGTTATGCTTTTGATTATTGATCTTTGGGTAGAAAGTGATTCGAAGTGCCCTGTAAACTAGGAAACTATAAGATAGCCCATCAAAACCTTGGAAAGGGTTAAAATGTCATTTTGTAGGAAAACAGAGCAATATTGCTAAATGTTTGCTATGACTAGTAACATGCTTAATCCAACAAATTCCAAAATGTTTTATTGTAATTTTGCAAATTCAAGATTAAGGGTTAATATTTCCAGTCTTATGAAAATATTAGTGATTTTGGATGAACATAAATCTGTAAGGAAACCACAAATTTATGGTTTCTTTAAATTTTTCACCTGTACAAAACTGTTCCATACCATTTTGCTGATCTGTTTATTTTACTGATTCACAAAGAATATTACCCTTTACTGAACTGTTAACATACAGGAACATTGTTTTATTTTATTTTTATTGAGGGCAAACTAGTCTTATTATTCTTAGTCTGAAAGACTTAACAGAAGTGCCAAAAAGACACAGGAGAAAAAAAATATACATAGACTGCAAAGTACTGTAGGTGAAGAAAAAAATGTTCTATAACTTCTGTGCAAATACTGCTTCCTGCTTTGGCCAAATTATGGGGTATTATTTGTGACTGAATTCCAGAGCACATTTTATTTTGATATTCCCAGCCAAGAGGAGTGTGCAAAAAGTAGATTGTCATAAGCAAAATGGCTGAGGACTACAGTGCCTAAGGCATAAATACACTTAGATTTTGGTCGTGCCATCTTTAATGCTCTCTTTCTCATAGTTGTTTTATTTGCATGGTTTTGATTTTTTTTAAATTTGCTTATTCTTGGTTGTATTACATATGGTTTTCAGAGGATTCTGTTATCATGTGTAATGCAATTTAAAATTTCTCATTCCATGTTAAAACCCAACAGCTTTTGAAGTACCAAGTGAGACTGTCTCCAAGAAGAAAAATATTATTTATTGCATTTAAAGGGGTATTTCTGGCCAGCTTAACATTAATATAATATTAACCCTCTTCAGAATAATAACTTGAATTTGAATGGCTTTACCAAGTAACAGTTCAGCTCCCTCTTTCCTCATTCCTTCCTTCCGAAGAAAGTGAGCAGTAATTGTATAGTGTACAATAACTAAAGCTTTGTATTGATGTCCATAAATACATAAATAAATAAAGTGAATTTGGGTGCCAACTTATACCAGCCATAGACTGCTTGACTTTCAGAAAACAGGTGGTAGTGCTCGCTGAAAATAATTCACTTTAAATGCCACTTTAAAACCATTTCAGTGCTCGCTGAAAATAATTCACTTTAAATGCCACTTTAAATACCATTTCAGGTATTTAAGGTTTGAGAAACCTATGGGTTTTAGCTTATGAAAATACTTTCTATGGGATCTTCATCTTCTTTTATCCTGCTTCAAGTCTGTTATAGCAAAGATTACTGAAGAATTTTCGCTCTGACGTTTATAAAATTCATATGTTTACAAAACAGTTACCAAATGGACTTACCTTTTTCTCATATTAAACCACTAATCTTTGGGCAGTAAGTCTGCTTGAGTCATGTTTAAGAGTAAAAGCAGAAAACAAAAATAAAGAACAGATTGTCACTTTTAAGTGAGAAGATGTGAGTATTGCTGCGCAAGAGAAATCAGTTTCACTTTGCATCCAAAACAGTGCTTGCTATTCTTAAAATAACCTGATTGCTTAATATTTAAAGTTTTAAGACCTTTAGTAATCTTTGCTCAGGAGCTGTACGTTCACTTGTTCTGAAAAAGATAGGCTTTGTGTGACTTGCATATGAACGTTTGAGATGGACAACTTGGCCACGGTAGCTGAGTCTTGAGGGGACTTCTGAAGTCTCCATGATATACCTGGAATACCTACTGCGGGTTTGCATAGAACCTGAACGGTGTATTTGTAAGCAAAACATGTCATGTGATTGGATAGTGGCTATACGGTGACTTGCCATGTCATTGGGTTGGCTCCAGACTCTCCAGCTGGAGGAGTTAAGAACTGCGCAGTTGGCAGATAGGCTTGGGGCCTGTGAGTGGCAGAAAAACTTGTTAACAACGGCGGTTGCGATCCACGGTTCTCAGTCAAGGATTACAGTGTTCCAGTACAGTTTTCGGACACACACCCTTACTTGCTTTTATTTGTGAGCCAACACACAATTAGATGAACAAAGAGGAGAAGTTTTGGCTGTGTACTGAGTCTCGCTGGTATTTCTTGCTTTTAAGGGCTTCTACGTGCAGCCTGAAGTTTCTATGGTTACCTGCGTGTTGGTGGAAAGTATAGCAGAATATGATGATTTAATACAATATTCACCACTTTTTATTTTAAATCATGTATCACATAAGAGTGGAAAAGATTAAACTTGGGAAGACCTTGTTCTGTTATTTTTGTTGGCCTAAAGACATAGGTGTCCTGAATTCGCAGTGCTCACTTGCAGATTGAGACTGGGAACCAAGTAGGGTATGGTGAAGCTACACTCTCGGGACTGACCAAGGGAAGTCTGCTCATAGCTATAGCCACAGCTTGTCCCGATCTTGATATACAGTATGTGTGATGTATAGAATAAACATATCCCTCAGCCACTTGAGCTGCCATATGTTACTAACTGAGCAACATTTTATTTTCAGCTCTTTATTATGTGGTGTTTGTTATCCATTGGTTGCATCTCTTGTCTCATTGATTTCTTAGAGTTTTAGTAATGTGTTGCTTAATCAATAAACACTGTAGCCTCTTAAGTCAGTTATATCTCAGGTCCACAATCTAAAGCTCCTGAGGCAACATCATATACTTCTTAATCAGTACTTTTCACCTTTTAGTATAAGGCTTTGTAATTCTGGGTGGATTACAGGTTTCCTATGCTGCCTCAAATGCCCTTTCACAACCCTTTTGCTACCAGAGTAGCGTGACAGGAGTTATATGAGCTTTTGCTGCTGTAATATAGGGAAAACTGGTTCCACTGCTAGGATGAGTGTTTATTAAGAGATACGAACCAGTACTTAATTTGTAATTCTTGTTGCTGTTAAAATAAGGAATTAATAAGAAGGAAATCTAATATTTGTATTTAGATCTGATCCTCAATAGTAGCATAACCATGGGCTGTTTGTGCTTGGTCTATATCATCCAGACTAAAAATAGCCTTCCTGTCATTTTATTGCCAGAGTTTTAGCTACTCCTTTAATTCTGTTTAAAAATGGATGGAGAGAAAGACAGCATAAATATTGAATGTGTGCAGATATTACAGTAACTAACTAACAGGAGATTCCTGATGCTTTGAAGAACTGTATAGTTAAATGGAATTCACATTTTGCTTAAATATCGAGACATTTTGTAAATTATTATCATCTTTAAATGTATTAGGTTAATTTCTATTTTTGTATTTGTATCATTAAAATAGCTATTTTTAAATATCTAGGCATTAACATATATTTGCTTTATTTTTATTAGTGACCTGCTTAGGTTTTGTTCTTTTTAGGTTTCCTTTACATTTTGATAAGAAATTACTGATGAGGTATTTCATTTCTCATCAGTTAAATAAAAAGCCACATTATTTCTAATTTTTCTTTTCATAAAGTGAGTTTTTGCAGAGTAAGAAGAAAATCACTACTGCCTGCTAAAATCTTGAGCAATAGTCTGAAAAATTAATTTTGTTATGTTTTGGGTTTTGTAAACCTGTGGAAAACAGCAAAGGAAGAACTGATTTGTTCTTGTTCTGTCTGTCCTAAGAAAACATGGGCTACTTTAGGAACTTTCAGGACCGCAGTTATAGTATGGAAAAGACACAGTTTTGAGATGGACTTGCATCTGTGTTGTCTTTTTCTTGATCTGATAAGGGCTTTCTGGCTTTGAAAAAGCCATGAGAATTAGATTCAGGTTACTGAAACGCCCCTAATGCAAAAGAAAATTTTTGCTGTGTTTGTACAGTTAGGCTCTAATGTAGAAGGGTTACACTGAAAGGATTTTGTCAGGGGATTACTTATATCCTTATATAAGAAGCACATTTTCCTTGTGTAGTCTGAACAAAAATTTATACATGTACCATGGTCCCTTCTGCTTTTGCTTCTCCTGTCTTGCTCATCCACACCATAGTGTGTATTTGCATCCTTTAGGACAATATTATTCTGCACACTCCGTTTAGGAGTTGTTTGTGCTCAGACAAATACGTGTATCTGGAATACTTTTTTGTAGCATTTATTTGGTTTTCGTTATTTTTTGTTTCTCGAGTTTGTGTTTTGAAATTATATTGTTACTTTACAAATTCATCCAGAAGATTAGCATTTATTGAAGGTGCAGTAAGCGAAGTGTTTGAATGTAAGTTATGTTAACTGCTGCTTTTATGGAAGGTTGTTGGTGTTGTTACAAATGAGATTATGAAAAGAGAAGCAATCAATGTTGCAGTTTTTACATTAGAGCATCCGAAGTAAAGTGAATAATTGCATTCCATCAGCTGCAAGTGCATAGCATTGACATAGGAGGGTACCAGTTTTCAGAACTGATAATCAAAACAGAGTATTTACTGGCAAAAATTAGGCATAACTGGAGTATTGTTATATGTACAGTCTAGAGATCTGCTAAAAATATTTATAAATAAAGCAGAATTTGTACAAAGCCAGAAATAGTCAGAGATCATTTTTATTGAGAGGATTGCTGTTTCTATGAAGCATTTAGTTAATGAATATTCAAACTATTTTATGAGTATTTTTTAAGCTTTTTTTCCTAAAAGAGGAAGTACGGTTCCATACAAAATTACATTCCTAAAAGATTTACTGTTCTCAGCATAATAAAAATATTGTAAAATTACTTCCTATCTTGAAAAATCAAACCAGCTATTCTTGTTTCAAGTTTCATCTAATATATTGTTCCGTATGGTTGTATGATAAACACATTATTCCTTGAACAGGAATTAAGAGTAAAGCTGCCAGGAAGGGGTTTTGTTGTCAGAGTAGTTCCCGCCTCATGTTTTGTAAGAGATTTCATGGTCCCATTGTAAAGAGTGGATGATTTAAAACGTGTTCCCAAGATAAACTTTCCCATTGTCATTAATGAGGATGGATAATACTGAGTGACAAGTGCATTAGGAATGACACAGAAAGAGCTGTTAGATTTGTCAGAGCATATCACTTCAGGCAATGAAACTTGAGGACATTCTCTTTTAGCAATTTTTTGCTATTTATTAGAGAACCAAGGATTGTGATTGCTCACACAGGTGGATTTTACTGTTTTGTTCATTAAATATTTAGGTACCTTTGAAAAGGTAAAGGTGATAAATATGACCATTATACTCCACTGTGAGGGGTGCCAATGGTTGCTTTGCTTACAAAGAATTCAGCAAAACTAATATACCTTTTATTTGTTTTCAAGGTGTTTATTTGGTGGATAATTTTTAATTTGCAATATTTTTACTGAACAGGAATATTTAAAGTTATATAATAAGAAATGCTCTGAACTGTCATAGTGAAGCTTCTGGGATAAAGAAGCTTAAAATTAGGACACTATACATGTAATTTACATTGACTTAAAAAATTGTATTTCTCCATAGAGAAAGACTTTTTAAATATTTATCTCTGAATAATTAATAATGTATGACTTTTTCTGGTGTTTAGAATCTTTCCAAACTACAACATGCCTATCAATTTCCATTTTGAACATGCAATTGGTCACTTTTTCGCCTTGATTCATCTTGCCTGGCTGCCAACCAAATTTTGCCTCCGTGTACCTTCTTGACACTAATAATGACTGAGTTTCTGTTCGTTTGCGTGCAAGATTTCCCAAGCGGCAGTTTGGGGCTGGGATAAACTATCTATCATGATTGTGTACAACTAATCTGCCTCAACCAAACCACCCAATGATTGAAATTGCATTTGACAATTCACCTCTCCTTGGCGTGCCTGAGGTGAACATAGCTACAGACCATCCCCGGAAGGGCACAGCAACTCCTCCATATGTTGGGGAGGATCCTTTTATTTGTGTCAAGAGACTTTTAGCAAAGCATGTATAGGCAGAGATTATTTTTTTTCTTAGATTTCCTTGTTTTCAGATACATGGCTGCTGCTTTCTCCTAACCAAAGCATTTTGGGTTTGTGAAGCATTTTCTGATTTTTGATTCATTAAAGCTGTTAAACTCTTTCTCTGAGATTTACCAGTGCGATATCGGATGTATAGGAGATAAAAAATTCAAGAGGTATTTAAAACGTTCTGTATTGTTTGTTAGAACGTTATGCTATTAATAGACCAGTAGTGCTAGTGAAACATCAGACAAGATGCCTGTTACCGTGTTGACCTTTACCAAAGCTTACACCTGCTTGGAGCATTCTGATAGTACAGAACCTAAGAAAGAATGACAAAGCAAAATCTGCTTCTGTCATGTAAGAACTCTTTTAATTCTTTTCCAAATGTTAAATTAATTCATAGTGTTTATACTTACTGGTTTGAAAAGCTGTGTGTGCAAATATGATCTGACAAAACAGACCCTTTATTTCTGGGTAAGATTACTCAAATAATCTTCAGAGTAAAAAGCTTTCTAGGATTGCTTTTTGCTAAGTATTGTCCTTTTTGTATGAAGTCACTTCTGTCATAATAATTTAATAGTCTGTGTCATCAGGAGTGCTACTTTTCATTAGTGATGTGTATCATTAGCTTCATCGGATATAATTAATTTGTTCAAATATGCAGTTTCTGAATAGTTACGATAATAAAATTCTATTTCTAGGGAGACAATTTCTTTGTAGTTTTCTGTTATAGTTAAATATATTGAGTTAAAACATACACTGTTTTAATAAATGGGTTCCTTCCAACTCAAGACATTCTATGATTCTGTGATAATCCAGATAGAAGATACTGAAGAATTGCAGTCTGGAATATGTTTTGATTTCTCACTGTTTTGTGTAACAGCGTGTTTTGCTGTATTTGTGTATTTCAACAGAAGCATAAAGATCCGCAGTCAAATTGTCCTTTCAAATAAGTACAGTCCATTCCTGTTGCTGAAAAGGGGGGTTTCAGTGGTGCACTCATAAAGGCATGACTATCAGTCTAATTTTCCTTCTGACACATCAAGTCATACTTCTCTCCTTTCTTAAAACTGAAATACGTTTTTTCAAGCACTTTCATTCAGCAGATTAAGTTCACGCTGAATTAATAATCTTTTTGAAATGCTTGACAGCTGAATGTAGTACATGTATCTATCTTAGTTGTGGGGAGGAAGCGAAGTAATATGGGTATCATGCATTCGGTGGCATTTCCAGCCAACAAGTCCGGAAGAATCAGGACCCTTTTGAATATATAAATCATTAATCTTACTAACCGGCTGCTCTGAAGACGGGGAAGAATAACTCAGACACACAGCCATGCTCAGTTCACTTGTTACAGTAGCAGTGTACGAAATCTACCCATAATTTATGTTCTGCTTTCCATATTTATTCATTTATTTATTATAATTAATTTTGTTTTCAACCTTTTTTCTTTGAGTGTATCTCTATGGCAGAGCACAGTGCCCTGTGTAGATGCTGCTGTCTCTAAACCAGCTCTGGTGTACAAAAAGCAATACTGCCACGTTAGACCTGGTAGCCCAAGCAGAGCACCCACTTAACCACAGGTGTTTGCGTCATATTGCCTCGACATGTTCTTGTTCTTTGTAGTAACTATTTGCTTTGTACATGATTCCGGAACTTCGTTTTTTACCTTGGTAGTAACCATAACTTATTAAAGAATAACTTCTTAAATTTTTAGTCTGGATTTGAGATTTTCTTGTGTATTCTTTCCTGTGTGTCATCAAAGCTTTATGCTATGACTTGGCATAATGACCTTCCTCATATATAATAATTCTTGTCCACATCAGAAGAAACAGTTGTCATAAAAAAAATGAGATCTTTTTCAGGCCTCTGCTATTACGTATTAAATAGCTATACTGTTTTTATGGTCTATAAAACAATATTAAAGGGGTTTGGAGGTGGCGGAGGAGTTCCATCCTGTTACCACTGCAGCACCAAAGAAATTAAGGGAGAGTGATTTGCATTGTTGGGGTCTGCAAATTCATCAACAGTTTGAAAAATGAAAAGTTCATATCCTGCTATTCATATTAAATTATGGATTGATGCGGGTTAGGGAGTTTTTCTTTAATCTTGTTTAAAAGGAGTTTGATGCTGCATTAGCAATAGATTCCTAAAATGAAGTATCACAATTCCAGTTACTTAGACATTTTCAATTTTTATGCAAAAACTTACAAATCTGACATTAGAAGTGACTACAGGTTTAAAAATAATTTGAAAATAAAGAGCATAGCGGTCTGTGATACTTTTATGATATATTTAAATCTAAATCTTGAAACATTGGTGAACTGCTGATTTTTGAAAACATTGTCTATAAAAAAAGATAATTTTGCTTACGATGACTTGCAAGTATATATCTGCTTGTCTTGATCAATTCCTCTGTGTTAGTCTGAGCCCTTTAGTCACTTCTCAGTGCTTAGATTTTCTTTTTTGGTTTCAATAGTCCAATTTTGATTTCTTAGATAGTTTCTATGCGACAGTTCCTTGTCTATCTAGAAATGTACATGACAGCTCCTTTCTGGGAATACTGAGTGGCGGTGACTGAAAAGGCAGATTGGTGGGTTTATATTGTGCAGCTTCATAGTACTATGATTTTGACTTCTGGTGTGTTCAGCCATGTTAATTACCCAAGAATGTTTTATGACTTACGACTTCGACAAAAACCTAAGATTAGTAATATGTTAAATATATGGTAACTTGACCAACTACACTTCTGGGACTAAGTTTGTTGACCACTTCCTAATTCTTAACAGCCTTAAAATGGAGAGTTTTTTATACATCTATGTATTAAAGTGTTCAAGATACTTTGTTATCTGCACCAGTTTTGTTAGCAAATAGGTCATAGTGTCCTGATACGTGCTGATGGCTTAGCCTGGTGTATTTACCAAAGGTCTGAGTTTGAAATTATTGAATAAATTATTTTGGTAGCATTGTAAGCATGATTTCCTGTCAGTTATTACTTCCTATCACTTAGGTATATCTTGCAGTTTTACATAGTTTGTTAAACATAATTATGTAGTATGGTTATTTCATGTATCATATTAGATATTCAAGAAAGATGTGCATTGTAAAGAACAGGTGAAGCTGTCCAAAATAAGAAAAAAATAATGTTATCTTTTTTTAAAATAAGCAGCAAGCTTTAAAAAAAGATCTTTTTTTTAATAATCTTGTCAACTTTAATTATACACTTAAATTTATTTCTGTTGTCTTCTCACACGCAGTTATGCCCTCATCACCAACTAGTTCTGACCTTAGGATCTCTAAATGTACTTATGTGCAATTATAGTAGTCATTGAACATTCCATTTTAAGATGAAGAAGTAGTTATTTGTAATTTCTTCCAAGCAACTTCTCTATATTAATCTAAATAAGATCATTAGATGGCCGTGTGTAAAGTATTTGCAGGCAAAAAGAAGTTATTTTAGTAAAAAAAGGATTTCCGTGTATTTCTTCATGTTGTTTGAGTGATGCATATTGATACAATTTTTATAATTCAAGCATTTCAACCATTGCTGACATAGGCTTTAAATGCTTGCACTTTTGAATATAGCATATACAATATGGTGTGTATAAATGGTGTCATATCGCACTACATCTTTCCACTCAAAGTCAGTAGTGCCCAAGCTAGATCACAAAACTTGTCTATCCTCTTGAATGTCACTTGTGCATGGCATTTTAGGCTTTAAAAGTGCAGTACCTATCTTTGAAACATTTTAAATCAGTATCAGACAAGACTGTTGGGATACAATGAATGTTTTTATATATAAAAAATAAGTATTTCCTGTTTAGAAAAATTGAATGCAAGTTACTGGAAAGTTACAACCTAAATACATGTATAAATTAGATAACTATTATGGTAGCCTTCTAAAGTATCAAGATGCAACAAACAGCAGGAATCAGAGATTCCTATGTGGAGGTGGTCGCTTCAGTTAGGATGAGATTGTTTCTTGTAAGACCAACATATGAAAGTTTCCCAAGTTCAAATTAAATATTACCTGAACATTTTTTTGTATATACTTAAATGTGTGTTTTCTTATAAAGTGGAAAGTTGAATAGTAAACTTATTTATCATAATCAGGTTCTGATAGTACTTTAATGGATTTGAGATTGCTAGGTCCTATGGGTATTCATGCATCCTAAATAACTACAGCAGTTGTGACAGTAATGAAGCTACCGGTAAGAATTCTTCAAGACATTAAAATGTCATAAACAGCAGATAAAGTTGGTGCAAATCTAGTCTGTAATTCAAGAAAGGCTTCCCCATCAATTTCCATATCTACACACACTGTGGTGATTCATAACAGCTTTGTTATTGTAGAAGCAATAAGAGATCATTACAATGCCTTTGTATTACAGAAGCATCAATTTAAAATCCACTTGAAATTAAATTACTGCTTTCGGAAACTGAAAATAGAATAGATTTTTAAACTTCTACTTCAAAAAAATAGTAATTTTTATAAAAGAGAATATGTAATTCCCTCTGTCGTGTTGATAAAACTTCACATATTATCGATCCTTTGAAAAATACTTCATGGACCACACATTAATTGCGATTCCTGAGATATGACATATGTTAAGAAAGTGTCAAGTCAAACTTCCCATTCACTAAAGATCTTATGTGAAAATGTACAAAAAACTCATTTGGGTTTTTTTTTTTTTTGCAAGCAATGAGATCTGTTTACACAAAACTGTACTGCAGAGACTGCTGATCTGTGAAACTGAGCAGACCCTGTATGTTTTTGTGCAAATGGAATCAATAGAAAGCTGCATGAGCATCTGGTAGATATGTCTATAAAACTCATACCCATTACTTAGAAAAAATCAGATAGTCTGAAAGTAAAATAATAGCAGAGGCATCGTTTGCCCTTTCAGAGAGCAGGATGAATCTTAGGGGTTTGGATTACAATCACACTTAAAAACAAGGATACTTTGGCTTGGCTAAAGTTGACCCCAGGAATTCAGCTGAGAACTCTTTTTCAGTTTTTTCATAAGAGCAAGTGCCCAAATAGGCATGAGTAAATGGTCACAATGCCTGAAACATACTATTTTTTATGGTATGAAAGAAAGGACATGAATATATCTAGAGAGAAAAACATCTTTTCTGGGGCAAGGGATTTATTAAATTCAACAGGTGTTTACATACTAGTTTAGGAAAGACCTGATCGTTGTTCAGGTTATTTGGCTTAAAATACTAATAGTATATCCTAAATGCATATATGATAAAACTGCACGGTCAGTTCAAAATAAAGTTAAGGCACATGGCTGAGAGAACATATGGGACTTTGAATTAATTTTGGGTTTCATCAGGTATGATCTGTGGCAGAGCAAACAATACTAATTACAGGAGTGTTCCTCATAATGACTGACTTATGCAGAAGTCTTGAAAAAAAGTATGAGCTAGCAGGAGAGTGCGTGCAAAAAAAAGGTGTTGCATCTAATAGAACAACAGAAAAACACCAAAAAAATTATAGCATCCCCTCTTGAAATTGAATAGTGATTTTTCCATCAGAGCAGTCTGTCAATACATTGTGGTATTGTGATATGTTGCCATGTTTGTGTTTCAAAACTAATTTTGGGAAGCCATTTATTTTTAAAAACAATGTCTTAACATCTTATAGATGTTGAACTACTTTCCAACATTTTCTACTGAATTTGCAATACTACTAATACATCGAGAGAGCTATTGGAAAACATTTCATTAGTAACATTCATACTATAAATTTTAATGTTGGGGTGTACTTTATATACAATTGCAAACTCTGTAAAAACAAAGTAAATAGAACTAGATGTAAAGTGATAAATCAGGCCACGTAGACAGCAGTTGTGATTCTTTATACAATGCTGTGTAGTTTATATCTTTGAGCTGTGGTCACTGTTTATTGGCAGATGTTCCTGTTCATCCTGTAATCCTCTTCATCCACCTACCTTCCTCATCTTTGTTTTAAGAATCATGATAGGAAAACCCAAGTAATCTTGCTCTTCAGACGAAGACCCCAGATACTGGAATGCCTTTAGCAGCTAGATTAATGCCTTAACTTCTTTACTGCTACACTTGATTGACTATTGTCATTGGACTTGTCATAGTTCCAAAAGTTTTTAAAAAGGTACTGGCAATTGTTAATTGCTCATTTGAATTAGCATGCCTCCTTTTCACTACATGGATGACTGATTGACAAGGAACGGTCAAGATACGGCCCGTCATGCTGCAACTTGGATTGGGCAGTAGAGTCTAGACCTAAGGGTAAACAATCAAGGTATCTTCTCCCTGATGTTTAGGCTCTCAAATTTATTAGGGCAAGGATGGTCATAGTCATAAGACCATACCTTCACCAGGATAGATTTCAAACTGGGTGGGTGAGCAGTTAAGGGACTGGGTTTTCATTCTACCATCATTCTATCAAAACATTCTATCAAGGCGATATACTTATGCAGTGTCTTCTAAATGACAAGTACACGGCGTGCAAACCTGGCTACAATTGATATACTTTTCAGACGCTTCTCATTCTAGAAGCAATTATTCCTGTTTCTGAAGCTATGTCATTCAGACAGTGATAGGTATCACCCCCCATGTATATACGATGTATTTCTGTTTAATGTGAAGCAGTTGACCTTTGGAACTGGGACACTGAGAGTTAAGTGGTGGTCTCCTGAATGCTATAGTCTGCTGGATCTGGACTGGGACATTTCATTAAATGCATTAAGGGCTATGTACCACTTGGCTGCATAGAGGTCACAAGCAAAAACATCTGTTTGCCTGATCTCTGTCCCCATTTCTCCGACCTTTCTTGCAGAACCCCCAGGTTTTTGGTATCCTAACCATGCCAGGCTCCACACAACAGCACAGATGACGAGTAGATCTCACTGTTAAAGTACACCTCTTTATCCCTTGCAAGGAAGTTCCTTCTCAACAGTTGGAAGGGTGGTATGTTGCTTTGTATGTTGCAAATGAACCGGGTTCATTTGTTCTCCTAAGTCTGTCATCAAAATGTAGATCTCAGTCCCTGTCATTCTGGACTAATGGTTAAGGCTAAAGGAGTCTCCATGGTCCCATATCTTAGCTGGACAAAAGCTTGCTCCTGGTCTAATTCTCCTGGTTTCTCTTTCTCCCTCTCTTGTAAAATGCCATTTTCCTAAGACTACCTCCTTCTCCAGCAGCCCCTCAGGAACCTTCAATCTTTTTTCTCTGTATGGTTGCCTTCTTCATCTTTGCCAAGCCCTGCAGCAATCAAAAACTTCTTGTGCAACTGAGATGTACAGGAAGAGGAAAAACTTTGCATTTATATCCCATTCCTTTTGCAAAGAGAAGGGAAGAAGGAAAAGAAAGGCAATGTCAGGAGAGAAAACTGGAGGAGAGTTCTGCAAGTCATGGCTTTTGGCTCTGTTTGCCACTACAGGTGAGACTGTGCGAAGAAAATTAATTGTACTGTGGAGAGAGCTACATGGATACATACACACACACACCCTGACCCCATCTCTAATGCTTTGGCTGCAGCAAGAATAGTGTTTTACAACTCTATTAGGATGAGGCTGGAAGAGCTGTTCAGGCTGACAGTGCCAGTCCTTATCTTCTTAAGCAGAGGCAAAAGTCAGTAACTTGCTGTGTTAGGATTTCATCAACATAGCCTAAGTCTTCAATTAGTTCAGCATGCAAGTTCTATGAGAGAAGAGGTTTTCATAGAAGAGGAAATTTTTGAGGAATTGTTGAAGGACTATAATGCGACAGTTTTGTGATTTTCATGTGCAGAGCATCCCAAACCTAAGAGAAAGCAAGAAATAGATTTCACAAATAGAGACTAAGTATGCTGCTCTTTAAGAGGTGATATATAAAGTGACATTAAATTGCAAGGACCTTGAAAATTAAGAGATGTGGTTTGTGTTTGCTTCAGTAGTAAAAAATGGGATAATAGAAGGGCAGAGGGAGGTTGGTGTTCTGACCAAAGCACTGGGCTAGGAAAATAATCTTTGCAATAATGTTTAGAATATGCCTGGATTTATCAAGACGATAAAGACTGCAGGGAAATAATTCAGGTCTTGACAAGGGAAGCATAAAATATATGGACTGAGGAGAAAAGTTACCTATTAGGAGTGTTCTAAGGGAAGAAGTATTGCTTTCTTCTTAATTTTTATGATGCTATTTAACTTCTGATAAATGAACTGTCACAATCTGAGTTTGCAGTGTCTGAATGCTAGTGTTACACTATTACGAGCTATCATATTATCTCTTTACTGAAGTCTCTCTGTATCCATTATCATAGCCAGTATTATGAAAGTCATGGATCTGTTGAGGAGTTTTTGATACTTCTTCAACTTCTTGTTTTGGTTCCTTGGTTTGACTATCAGCTTTCAGCTGCTGAGTTCTGTGCAAGAATACTGCAACTACCCTGACTGTTAATGTAAATTTGATTGAGGTCTCATCTGATTTAGAAGTACAGTTTTCATGAAAAATGTTTTCACAAACACACAACTACCAGTATCAGCTAGATCTGTGTAATCTGGTAGCCATAACATAAATGAGTCATAAAAAGCAAGTGACATAAACAAGCAATGTAGTTGATTTGCTTCTTGATTGGTCTATAAATAATACTTGGAAGTATATGATTTCAAAGCCCTATGGAGCAAATGATGTTCTTACTAGTGGGAATATCAGACTTAGCCCTGAAGAATTCCAGTGATATGTATACTGCTGCCTATACCAAATGGCAGAGGATAGCATTATCAGGCTGAAGTTCATCATGGGCATAGACTCTAAGATTTTCTAATTTAACGTTGTGAATCAGCCTTTTCTTCTAGATTTCTGCCTTTAGAGGAGCTGTGTTTTGACTGTAGGCGGTTTCCATGTAGTCATTCACTCTCTTCAGAAGTCTGCGTGGATGCTTCCATGCTCAGCTTTGTCTGAAGCTCAGATGAAGCCAAAGTTGTCTAGAGTGTGAATCAGTTGTGTCATTGCATGATGCAGTGGGTGGGAGCAGATAAATCACTACAGGTTCTTTTGGGCGCAAAGGTTTCTATTCTCAGAGTTTTTCCTCTAATCTGTAGAGCATAAATGTAGCGAGAGGAAATAATAGAGTAAGAAATTAAAGGGATCTGAGATGACAAGGCTAAACACTTGTTGGGGTGTGGAAGAAAAGAGAAAGGAAAAAAATACGGGGTTCAATGATTTATAGTTAAGAGGTGAGGACAGAAGAAAACACTATACAGAGGAAGAAAGTGAGGACATAGGGAGCAACCAATTCAAGGCTTCAATTATCATGATTAACTATATACTAGGTTTTTAATTCATTCTTTTCTAACAGTGTCAAGGACAGGTTTGGGGTCACCCTTGCCTAGCAGAAAGACAGTGATTGTAATTCACTGTAGACAAGGTGGGTAGTATTTTTAACCACAATGCCATACAGCCATAATATTTGAGAACAGTTGTTCTGCTCAGGTATTTTGGTTTGTCTAGTAAATTTGTCTAGATTTGTCAGATCTTTAGAAAAAACAAAGTGCTGTCTCAGTGGTTTTAAATTAATTTGTTCTTGCAACTGGGATTTAACAGTTCCTTTGAAGCAATTATTATTTTAGTACAAGTGTATATGAGATGCTACCTGTCAATGAGTACTTGGGGAATCCTCAGTATGCAGATCACTGACCTGATAAACTGTAAAACTGTAACAGCTCCATGGGAGTTGTTATGGTCTGTCGCATCAATGAGTATTTAGGGACTCTTTAATATGTGGATTATTAGGACAGTAAAAACGTCTGCAGCCCATTGTGTCAGTGCAGCTGTTCCACATGAGCATTAAGATAATACACAGCCTTGCAGAATGTTGTAGAAAAGTAGTTGACTAAGCTTATGTAGTAGCCTTGATTTTACATTAAACAAGTGGTCTTTTTTAACATCTTCCCAAAATAAGAAATTTAGGCACTAATCCTCATACTAAACTCGTTGAGTTTTGAGGTTGCATTTATAAAAACTGCCATTTTTCATTTACACATTGAGTGAACAAAAAATTCCCAGATTGAATTCTGTGCTGAATTCCTTCCCTACTTTTTTATCTGCAGTTTAGGAAGTAAACAACAAAAGTAACAGAATTTCTCCCATCTAGAAATGTCTATCCAAAGAATAGGCCAGGAATAAATTAACATATAAATAATCCAATTTTTCTAAATATTTTTCTAAAATAAAGCAAATTTGCTACCTAACATGATCAGATCTATATATGAAGTTGGATTCTTCTTCTTGATCTCACAAGTATCAGAGATTTGGGTTAGATTTTGTCTTGATTTTTTTTTTTTTTGAATTTTCTCCTGTAAATGAAGAGTGTTTACTGACTTCCTTAAAATAAGATTTTAGTCATATGGGCATGAGTAAAAATGATAGATATTATTAGATAGAACTTATTGTAACCGGGTATTAAAATGCAAAATTTGAAGAGTTTAAAGTAGTTGTGTGAGAAATTTATACAGGAAAATACTCGTGATATTCACAAAGTCTTACTTTATCATCTTGTATGCAGCTTCAGCCTGTGTGCATCTTCATCCAGTCAGATCACCAAACTTTATTTATTTGAAGCATTCTTATAGGCTGTACTTGCTACTGTAGTTAAAAACAATTTTCCTTTTTTTGGAGCAGTGTTGGAACTTGTTTCAGACACTGTTCAAGATGCTGGAATATAGTAAATTTTATATTACTTAGGAATAATTTGGCTTTTCTTGTTTGACACAATTTGCTTGGTCCAGAGCGCCCAAAAGGTGTAGCTTCATTTTTAAATGCTGCACCAAGGAAATTAGTTTCACAGGTCAGATGGACTCCTTGTCAGGATGTACAAGTATTAATATTCCAGGTTTGTATCAGTCACTGTTTTAAATTAAGCATAAGTTTAGCTGCTTCAGTGTTTTAATGTAACATTGCTAAGTTTTGTTACAATTTTCTATGCATAAGAAGAAATATATAATAAGGTAATATAGATGCCAAAAGTGCAAGTATGTAATGAATACTATTAAAGTAGAATGTAGGTCCAAAGTCCTTCACGTTTAGAGTTATTGCAAATTTTTTCTCTAAATAATTAATATGAGAAAATGCCTAGTACTGAACTTAAGGGGGAAATTTTTAAATGGTGTTTACTTTCATGTGTATTTACATCTAAAGGGATGTTGTATAGATGAAGCATGAAATTGCAGGTTTTGATGTCAGAATTTTAAACATGATTTTTCCATTTGTCAAAACCTAAAATAAAAATGCAGTTTTCAAGTACATGCCCTAAAACTGCTGAAAAGCTGTCTGGTTTGTAGTGGTCCCTTTACCACTCCGTATCTGTCACAGGGGAAAGTGTGGAAACATGAGGAGTACACATTCATGCTCGTACTATTAGAAGAAACCCACTACAAACGTCCTCAAGGAGTCTGTAAATCTTTCCCCACTGTTCAAAACACATCTTAAGCTTAATGTTTTAAGTGAACAAGAGAGAGAGAAAGATAGTTTGACTTACTTAGAATACTTTTAAAAAGAAAATCTGATTCCATCTCTTGTCATTCTTTGTACAGTCATCCATCCAGAACAGTTCAGTCTATTTTCCAGTGAAATTTAACACCTAAGTAATTATGCAGCTGCGGGTTTAGTTTTATAACTGACAACAGCGGCTGGATTTGTGAGCTTTTTTCCCAGTTTGCTAATAAATTAAATTTGAATTTTGCCCTTTCTGAATTCAGATTTGAAAAAGCTGAAGATGTAGTGGTAGCATTTTAAGCACTGAATGCTAATTTCTGCCTCTTAAACTGACGCAAGCTGTGAAAAGCAAAGACTTATTAGGAGGAGTTGTCAGCATAAGTTTACACCTTTGATATACACTGAAGTTCTCAAGGTTTCTGAAATTACATTTCTTATTTGAAAAAATATTCCATTATATCTATTACTAGTACGCTTAGAAAAATAACGTATCATGGTAACTGTATGCCAAATCAAAAAAACAGATTGAAAGTAAGAACAATAAAATACTAATAAAATGAACAAGTTACTGTGACTGCTAGAATGATATGAAATGATCACATTAAACAAATTATCAGGATAAAAAATGAACAATCTGTATAAATTACAGAAAAATATTTAATTTCATTAAGCACTCCAGATTCAGAACTTTTCCAGAGTCAGTTTACGATTAGAAGTTTGTGATGGACTTGATGCTTAAATTAAAATGACTTATGTTTGTATTGTTATCTCAATGCCAGTTATAAAATTTACTTAGGATAGGTTAATCGATAATCACAATGAAATTCATACAAAAATACATTTCTAAAATGTACATGAGGCATCCTCTAATTGCAGAGGTACAAAGTCATAAATTGAAAGAAATACAGAGATCACATCGTGCTTCTGCTTTCATGGGTGGTTGTTAATCTGTGTATTCTCTACCAATATTCTGAAGAAGCAGTTACTGAAGAAATTGTTGAGAATGTTGAATGATGGCTTTCATGATCCGTTCAAAAACTGGGAAAAGAATAAGTGTGTTAAACCAACTATATACTTATAACACATATGTTACATATATATACACACACACATATATACATAGATATGTATCTATGTAACACACTCTCAGCTCCTTTTTAAGAAAGCGGGAAAAAGTCCTGTAAAATTTATTGTGATATTGCAGAGGGAAAAGGTGTGGGTTTATGGCATTTTTTTCATTCTCCTTCTTCCCTTTAGGCTCTCCATTTTCCGCCTAGACTGTTTTCCTTATCACCTTCGAAATCCTGTGTCTTTCATTCCCACTTCCCATTTTTCTATACCATCTGTCCTGTCCTTACGAGGTTTTTGTTCTCAACTTTTCTTTTCTCTTACATGAAAATATGTAGTAAAATTCAAATTAATATGTACAACTGTATTGCCTGCTAAAAAAATTTCCTTGCTTTAAGGAAAGTACAAAAATGAAAATAAAACTTTTAAAAGAAATGTGCTATAACATCACAAATAAGCGTATGTTCAAGACAGTGTAACAGAAAACCTAGACTTCCTATTTTTTTGTAGTTTCCTATCTTTTTAAAAAGATTTAAGAAGTAGTTTTGTTTATAATTTGAATTATTTACTTCAGTTTAGTGATTTGGGCCTCAGTTTCACTGTTCTATCAAACACCAAACATACAGATCCCACAAATATCAAATTACAGCCAGAACCTGTGAATTCGAAGTTTCAAAGTTCATCCTATGAAAATTTATCTGTTGCAAAATTGGAAATAACAGTTAAGAAAACAAGTTCATATGTGGCATATAGGAGATGTTAATAAATTATTTTATATGTGGTTATCCATTAAAGGATATTGATTCTATAAATGTGGCACAAGAGATTGTTACATGTTTTTACTCAGTTCATTTATAATCAAAATACAGAGTAAAACCAGATGTATGAAGTCATTATTTGTAACAGCACCGAAAACAGCAAATGTTTCAGCATATACGTGCAAGTTATTTTTGTCATTATACCACATATGAATAATTCATTATTGAAATACTGCTATTATTTATAAATAAATAGCCATCTGCAGTATCATACTTGATATTCCATAATCCTACAAATACTGATACCGATGAGCAATGTTTTACATGTCACTAACTCAGCAGGACTGTTCTCATGTTAAAGAATAATAGTTCTAATTTAGAAAGCTTTTGGAGGCTAATCAACAACTTCTTCAGGTCTGAATTCAGGATATTTAGAGTAAAAGTAACATCGTTGGTTATAATCTGCCAGGTGCCAATGATTGCTGTCATTTGTTTTACCCAGGAAACTAGAAAGAATGAGGACAATTTCCATCACTGGAGAACTTCTTCAGGTCTGAATTCAGTATATTTAGAGTAAAAGTAACATCAGTTGGTTATATCTGCCAGGTGCCAATGATTGCTGTCATTTGTTTTACCCAGGAAACTAGAAAGAATGAGGACAATTTCCATCACTGGAGATGTTGAAATAGCATATTAACATTTGCGATCACTTCTATTTTGATTTTCAGTATTTGAGATGTTAGAGTTCTTTTGGGTCTTATCAAAATATTAGAGGTAAATTTTAATAAGAAGCCATATGATCAAAGTTTTACTGTCATTAAAAAAAGGTACAAAATAGTCAAGCAAAAGTGTCTTATGGCATGAGGGTTATAGAAATACATATTTATTTCACCAGTTTGTTCATAAGTTGAAAGCAGTTATAGTCAGGTTGCTTTCTGGTAAAATCAGCTTCTAAAAATGCAAAACTGACTTACCTTTATATACTAAGCCCTAAGATTTGTCACCTTTGTCTTTCTACTGACCCCAGCCAGTCTTCAAGACCCAAAGGAATAGACAGTGATGGGCAAGAGTCAGCATCATTAGAGCTGTATAGCCATGGACCAGTCTTGGACTCTAGTTACTTAGCTAAAGTTGACTGAAGCTGCATGGTACACTTACCTTAGCAAAAAACGGTGAGGGTGTTCTTTCAGTTGACGCTGTTAGATGGCCATTCCCTGTCGTGTTTAATGCCTTACATAATCTAGCTTACAGGTAACCAGGCCATTACTAGGTATTGATCCAAAAGAAAAGGCAGAAATATCCTGGCTGCCTGCCATGGAAAATACTATTTTGGCTACTGCTGTCGCAAGCAAGTCCAGCAGGATCGCATAGATGAATATAGCCAGTTTTCAATGAGAGTACTGATAGCTTTGTTTGGGGTTGAAGTGACAATATTTTCCAGTTTAAGTGGATTTTCTCTTTAAATATAATCACTTTGGTTACTCTTCTGTTGGACTTTTAATTAGCCTGTACCCAGAATCTGTACCAAGTGAGAGACTGTACTAGTACTCATGGAGATTGAGATTTATGGCTCTACACATTCATGTTATGTTATGTCATGTGGTCTCATGTAAATGCAGAGCTGCAACATGGAGTTGCAACTCCACATATTATCACAAATTCCAAGCAAGTTTGCGGAACTTTATCTCACAAGCTCACTACTGTTGTTTGGTCTTTGCCCTTGGAAAGGAGGAAGAAATACTCATTGCAACTGGAGATGGTCTTCCGCTCACCTCAGTAGTAAGGGGGACAGCATAATCAGGCATGGTCATTATCTTACCCTCACTTTCCTTACATTTCCTTTAACCCAAGTAATGATTTTGACTTCTGATGCCTGTGACGAAATGGTCATTTTGCACATTGCAGATTTCAAAAATAGACCAGATCAGATGTAATGAATTTGAATAGTATCAATTACTACTGAAAAATTTCTTCATTGCCTCTTCCAGATACTCACCCACTTTGCCTTAATTTAGCTTTCATGCTGATTTATCATTAGGTGGTTATCACAAAACATATCTTTCAATTAACTTTCCAGTTTTTAAGGTCTGTATTTGACAAATTATCATGATGATAACACATTGTCAGTCTTCCTTAATGCATGTACTGTTTCAGAATAACGTGCACAAATAACATCAGTAAAAGTGCTCCTCTGACTTTTTTATTATGTGCATACAAGCTATATGGGCTGACAGTTGATAGTATCCATGGGGTGTTTGTGTGTAGCAGAATTCAGAAATGCATGTCTGAGCCCTGCCTTCTCCAAATACTGTGTACACTTTTATAGAAGGGGATATATATATCTCCTTTCAGTACTTCTTACATACCGCATAGCTGAGACAGAGGGACAACTCTTTCTGTGAATACTTTCCAGGTTAACCTGCTTCCTTTTGGTGGCAGCTTTTTTCATTGCCTCAGAGATCTGTAACAGTCTTCCTCCTCTTCCTTCCCCTCCATCTTCTTTCTACCTTAGCTTTGATCACTGGGTATTTTTTCCCTTGAAAGTCCAGGGGATCTTCTTTTGAGGCCACCACATAGCTTCTTTCTGTCTGGTATGGAGCAAGCTTTTTGGTAACAATGAAGCCAATTCCTGTCCAACAAGGAACTCTTGGACCTTCCTCTAAATTAATGATGCTTTGTGAGAAATACTGCTCGAAGGCCCCATAATGCAAATGTTCATGGGGACAGGAATTCAAAGGAGAAAAAGAAGCTCCTTACACTGTAACTGTTTCTCGGGTTTTATTGTCAAATATACATTCACATTTTCAGGGATTCTGGAGTTGAGAGAAATTGAAAGGATAGGGTACCGCTGTTATGGCTTCCGCATAGCATGCAGTGACAACAGCATTTATATGTGGTGTTATGACTAAGGGTAAAATCTCTCTAGATAACATTTGGTCTAGATTATCATAGAGTGAAGTATGATAGATAACACACCTTGGTGAATAAACCATTACAGGTAATGAATCTATCTATCTTCTATTTGCCAAACACTGTGCAACATAGCTTAAAAACATTGAGAGACGTTTCTACTGAGAAATGAAAACCGTTAAACAGATTATGAGCTAGGTGACAAATTTGTCATCCTCACATGGGTACTTAATACATATGCTATTCTGTATAACAGAAAAACTACCATTTATGCAAATAAGGTGAAACAGCCTTTACATGAGTTGAAGTTGCAGATCAGAGGTCTTGGAGTCATTTGTGATTTCGTCAATATGAAAGCCTTAACATTTGAAATTAAGTCCAAATAGGAACCTATAATTTGCTCACTGTACTTCACCAACGAATGTTGCTCTAGTAAAGCAAGATGACAAAATATCTAAATAATGTGTATATTTAAAGATGCCTTCATTCCTGTTTATGTATGTACAAAAATATATTTGTGTAATGTGTAATAAGAATTTTAATAAATGCTTGAAAATGGATTTCTTAATATGCTCATTATGTTTCTGAGCCTGCTAATTCTTTAAGGAAATGAAGAAAAAATAATGAAATTATGTTACACAGGTACTTAATTTTTTTTATCTCTGATACTAATTTGGTAATTAATGTCTGGTTTATGCAAACTAGACGATATCTCTTACTGGACACATTACTGTCAAGAAAATATTACTTGCCTTAATTATCAGTAATGAAGCAGGGATAAGCTGCTCACTTAGATATAATATATCTAATGACCTTTTCAGCTAGAGGTTGTGATGAAAGGTATCAGTTTCACAAATTATGCCTCATTCAGTTCCTGGCCTTTGTCTAGATTAATGTTTTGAGGATGAGTTTTAAAGTCAGACATAAATTGTGTTTGGTGTTTAAAATTGATTTAGTGTCTTGCTTTTAGTACATCATTTTCTCTCTTATAAATTACACCAAGCCTCATTTTTATCTTCATGTTTTGTTTTGAAAGTCAATAATTAAGTCTAGTCTTGTCTTATTAACTACTGCTGTATGTTTGACAATAGTAACTGGCAGAGGAAAGCTTACATAAGCATTTTAATATGAAGGTATATCATGATTTTTAAAAAGCTTGTCTTCAGTTATGTTTATTTTAAAAAACTTCTTGATCAAAGTTTTTCTTTCCTAATTCTTAACATATAAACCAATTTAAAAAACATAATCTTTCCTAACTGTGTTATTCTAGTTAATATCATTAGGACTGAAATGGGTCAAGTTAACCACTTTCTACTTTTTCCTTAATCTGTGCTCTACAATATGATCATCTCCAAAGTATCTGATTAATTGTATAACTGTGATAGTTTTTATGTACAATGTACAAAGATGTTTCTCCACGTCCTTAATGACTCGGGTCCAAATGGACTTCCACTGATGTAGTCTATTTGGTGAGCAGTTTGAGTCTGTGACCTAGATGTGATTCAGATATTTTTTGGCTGATTCAGCAGTGACATCAAGAATGAATCTAATGGTCCATTTACTCTGAAGGAAGAAACAGTGCAGTGAAGTTTAGTAAATTTTAAAATTCCAATGTACATCAGTACCTTTTGGAAAATAAGTTCTATTTTGTTCTCCTCTTGTGACTAATTCTGTAAGAATTCAATCATATTGTGGTTCTTGTACATCCAGCATACTTGGTTTCTGACAGCTGGATGTGATTTAGAAAAAAGTCCCTAATAAAGTATCAGTTATATCTGTACTGATATATGAAAGGAAGGTATAGCATGGTCATACATCAGCTCGATGTGCTGCATATTTACCATTTAGAATTGTGTTTGATCTGCACATAATAAGCAATATGTCTGTGGATCAATTTAAGCAGTAAGCATCAACTTTCATTCCTACAGCCAGCATTTTAGTTGGTTCAAGTATAGTCTATTGAGCTCTTGTAAATAACTAAACCCATGATAGTAGTTAGGATGAATGTTCCTTAGGTCTCAGCTCAGGTGTGAAACCACTCTTCAGTCTTCTGACATAACAGGGGTGGAGGTGACAGTCTTTAAAGACTTCAGATTTCTAATTCCCTTGGAGGAGTTAAACTTCTGGCCTGTGTCTGTGTTGAGACAACTACATCTTACCTTCCTCATGGTAAAACTCTCACACTCTCCTGTTCTCAGCCTGCCTCTGTGACCTTAATACCATGAGGGAGTCTGAAAACATTGGCTTTTATCAGAACTCTCTTCAGTTTGATCTGACAGAAATAAACCTATCAATAATGCAGGCGATTGCTCAGATCCACATTGTGTTTTCGAACAAAATAAACCCCACAGACCTCAGGCTAAAATGAGAGGAGGGAGGACAAAGCAAATTGTTCTTTAGAAAGCCTGGGAGATATTAAATTAATTGGTGTAGCAGGAATTAATCAGCTGATCCTGATTCTACTTGCCTCAACCAAAGAAAAGATTAAGGGCCTGATGCAGAAGAAAGCAGCCCTGTTCTTGCCACAAATGCATTTTTTAAGATAGCTCATTCCCCAGCCTGGGCTGTGTGCAATCTCCTGCTATTCAGTTGAATTCCACTGCTCTTCAGTGTGGAGAAAAGAAATATTTCCACATTTCATACTGTTGATCCAGAAGTTTTGACAAACTGTTTGCCATCCTTTTCACAGGAAAGAGGGAATATGATGAGTGCCCAGCCAAGTAATATGCTACTGTTTTCCCTTGTCATAATAGTAAAATGTAGTGTTACTGCTTTTAAAATTGGCATTTTTGAGATTTATTTTTAAAATTTTAAGTGGTCACTTGGGGTTTTTTTACCATTTTAATGCGTCTCACTTTTCAAAAATGTTTAGTCTAGTATGAGAACAACAAATTGTGTTTGATTTACACTTTGAACTCTTTGATATAGTCTTATATTAGACACAACCTGGATGTAAGATACACTGAAAAACCTCACTTTATTAGAAATACCACCCTTTGAACCATGACATTTCTTGAAATGAGGTTAAGTAATTAAACAGTAAGTGGGTCCTTAACAGTATGGTTATTAGGAAGACAGCAGCAGTAAATGTAAATTAAATCATATTCTTCTCTGTCAAACACTGTTTTATTGTGTTAACAAACAATGAAGACAGGAATTAAATTAAAGTATAGCTACAACAAATTTAAGTATTATCAATAGTGTGTCAAAATGAGTTGAAATCATTCATATGTACTAAAAGAGCACTTAAATATGTTCGAAACTAAAACCAATTTTTTAGAAAACTGTAAACAGAGTGGGAAGATGTAGAGATAAGCAAAACAAAACCCTAAAACTTACCGCACGGAATAAATTGAAAAATTGTTGGAGACACTGCATAAACTAAAAAATTAATTTAAAAAATGGTAACTTAATTATTAAGTAGTTATATACTTAGTGTGAGAGTGTGGAAATATCAAATACCTCAAACCAATTTTTTAGAAAACTGTAAACAGAGTGGGAAGATGTAGAGATAAGCAAAACAAAACCCTAAAACTTACCGCACGGAATAAATTGAAAAATTGTTGGAGACACTGCATAAACTAAAAAATTAATTTAAAAAATGGTAACTTAATTATTAAGTAGTTATATACTTAGTGTGAGAGTGTGGAAATATCAAATACCTCACATCATTTGAAATAACATAAATAAGTAAAACAAAACACCTGTAATATAGTTGAGCCATTTCTCTCAGTTCCTTCCACTGCTTCACTCATATCTGCTTCATTCAACTGTTTCTCAACTTCTTATATCAGCGGCTGTGTGTTTTTAATCCTTCTGATCTGTTCTCAAACTGTATCACTGCCAAAATGGACAAAAAAATAATTAATAAATACAGTGATCATAATTTAAGGTAGGTGGCATGAACATTCACTGGCGAGGGAGTAAATTTCCTAATGTGTTTGTGGATCTAAAAAACTCTTACATGGGTAATCCCTCTCCCAATCTGTATGGAGGATTCATATTATTAGTCTTTTTCTTTCCAGATATCTGTAATATAAATAAAAGTTTTGCATTTTATGTTCTCGGTTCCTTGTACTAGGGTTTCAGTAGAATATGGCATTAATTGGCTTGGACCAATGCTTGAAAAGATGTATGAAGATATTTTGAGCCCTGCTGCAAATTAAAACCTAATTAATGGATCACCATTTGGATTTACAAACCAAAGTCCATCAGGCTGGACTCTGAGTCACTCCCTGAAAAATCCCTGCAAAACATTTTCCATTTGAGTTTTTGGTTAACTGAACAACAAATCTTTTCCCCCTGATCAGTCCTGTATTCCTGGTGCAATTTATCTATCTCTTAATCATAATGCCTCTGATTAAAAACAGTCAAAATACGTAGACATAGCAAGGGGGCATTCAGGCTGTAATCTTTCCTTCAGCATGAATTGCAGAAAATTCATATGGCTGTACCTGTAAGTCTTGAGTGGAAATGGCTCTTGAACTTTTCTCAAGATTAACCGCATGGAAACTTGTCTACCACCTAGGGCTCTTTGCTAGGCACGAATGTAAGCTTCATGAAACACTTTGTCTGCAAAACATTTGCTATGCCTTGCTTCAGTCCTGGTTCACGTGCCAGCTACAAAAGGCACTTGCAGACCAGACCAGAGAAACACTGAAAACCTTCACTGTATTAAAAACTTGAAGGAACCTGTGCTGCTCTTGTAGTTACATGGGGTGACTGTCTTATCCACTCCAGCTCCGGCATAGTGGCTGGAGTGCAGGTTAAATAGCCGACGCCAGTAACTAAATTAGATATTCTCAACAAAACCTGACCTTAAGGTAAAAGTCACAGTGATTCACTCTCAGCTGGCCTCAATCTACCCCCCTGCCTGTGCACCCAGAATTAACCACAGAACTCCTGCTGATGTTAAAGTTAATTTAAATGTAAATCTAGATTAATCCCAGATTTAATCCCATGCTCAAAATGTTGCACATTACATACATTCTGCTTCTATAATACCAACCTGAGACCTAGGTCTATAAGCTTACTCCAGAAAAATGTATTTGCAAGAGTAGTGGACTATTTAGTAGTCCATAGAACTGCGTAAGTAAAAACTTCAGACTTTTACTGTCAAATTATAACTTTACAAGGCATTGTTTTAAGTGTAATTTTTGTTTACTTTAAAACAGAAAAAATGAAGGAGTAATAGTTAGCAGTTTGCACCCCAAAGAAGAAAACATGAAAATAAAATACCACATCAGAAAGGAACATATGTAATAATGAGATTGAACTTGTGGCTGTATTTTAACCTCTATAATATTACTTTGAAACTCTTGAAATGTGATTACATAGAGACAAAAATGATGGATGTATTAAGTGATTGCTTTATGAACCAGGGCTGCAGTAGTAGATTATGTTTACATGTGTATTAATAGCATAGAGATACATGGAAAACAAAAATCATAAAATTTTGAAAATCACTTCAATGTTAGTAGATTTGATATAATGTGGAAGTCCTTAGTCATTGTAGTTGAAAAAATGTACATACATTTCTGATTTTCTGCAATTTTCTGTTTTCTGGTATTTATGTATGTTAATATGTTTTCAAGTCTATATTCTAAATATTTTAAACATTATTACAGCACTGATTAAAATATACCCAAAGGTGTTTGGGAAGATGCTTTCCCAAGTATAAAACAAATTATATCGTGAAACTCATTACATTTTTAATTTCATGATTACTTCACAATAGTAAGATAGTAACATTTTGGAATATTGCATTTCACTAGGTACCTTTATTGGATTTTAACCTTTTTTTTACTGTAAAGCACTATCTTGCATACTCAGTTCATTAGTTATCTTACATATGTGATAGTAAAATTTCATATTTTATAAATTTGCTATTATAGTAACCATAGATAGAAACAGCGCAAAGATCTGCTTGTTTTAATACTGCTGACAAAAAAAGGCTGGTAATGATGAATCATGAAACTGCAAAATACATGTAAAATGAAATTTTAAAAGACGGTTAAGTAACAGTTGGGTTCAGTAAGGGCTTCATATTCTACTTCATTTCAGAAAATGAACAATTAAAATAAGCTGATACTGGCTGTATGTTCAGGCTGATTTCAGGATCACTGAAGCATCGCTACAATACAGTGTTAGTGAAAACAACTTAAACAGTTTCAAGGTTTAAATGGAACGTAGTGTTATTTTTAGGAAGGGAATGATACTGAAAATTTGAAATTCAATGACAAAATATAATACATGATGTGTGTGATACTAAGTGAAGTTAGTGGAAACTGATGGCTTTCAGTAAAAGACCCTTTAGAAGAAGGTACTGGAAACAAATTAGAGTTATGCAAGTAACGCAGTTGTAAAATGAAGATAGCAGTCTAAATTATAACAGAAAATGCTGTTATATGTCAGATATCTTTCCATTTCTAATAATATGTTATGTGATATTACTTGAAAATAGTAACAAATATTGGGGCAAGAGGTTGTTTTGATTGCTTGTGTAGGGGTTTGTATTTCTCAACAGTTCAAAAAAGGAATCAGAATTTTCTTCAAAGACCAATTAAGGTCTCCAGCAGAAAGTTTACATCAGTCCTTTGGCTTCATTTAGCTGTCATTTTCAGAAAACTCTGCCAGAGAGTAAAAAAGTCTGATCTGCTTTACCTCTCAAGACATACGCTGTGAAACTTTTATTTAGGCTCGTCTTGCAAAAGTTAAGTATGGGTTTTCAAGAACCTCTTTTCCTCTCTTAACCATAAAGATCAAGAGAAGCCAAACTTTTCAATATATCTTTGAGATGTATTATGTTCCTGATTGTACAGGAGGATCAATAATTCGTGTTCTAATGTCCTTGTTTTCTTAATCATATCTTTTTAATACTTAGTGATGATGTCACATAAATTTGATCTGTAATCACAGAGAAGCCATAAATGCTGATATTTAGCCTGAACCAGTAAGCCAAAAAAAAAACCCCTCTCCATTCTTTGACTCTCCGTGCCACATTCTGAGAGACTGGGTTTGAAAAGAAGTTATGTGCAGGTCAGCAGAAGTTGCCTTCACTGAAGAATGTACAGCAAGACTACCTGTTCTGTTATTTGCCGCAGATAGTGATGGACTTGGCAAATCTTTGTCAGAAAACTGGTCCTTTCCATTCATCCAGCTGAATGCTTTGTTTTTCATCAGCACATTGGGGATTCAAACGTTCTGCCAGTATGTTTGTCCATCTCAGGATGTGAGTCTTTCTGGCTGGTGCCAATTAATTTAACCCATGAGGTGGCAAATGAACTAAATTGTTTCAGTAATTTCTACCTTGTTTTCCAAGTTGATGGAAGATTCCAAGCTGGGTTTCTTTATTTGTTGTTGTAATAGAAGATACATGAAAATACACATGATGTTTCCAGAGTTCAAAGGAAGAGCAAGTATGATGACAGACCTTTCATCCTAATTCAGTACTCTTTATGGAAGTGTCCATTGAATTGAGCATTGCATAGTTTGTAGCAATAAAATGATCTCTCCCCAAAGATATTTCCATTCTGAATAGACATAGAGCTGAGAGAGAGAGATCTTACAAATGTGGAGACACAAAATAGTAGTGAGACAAATTTTTTCCAGAGCTGGGAACCAAACCAGGAACTTCTCAGGCCATATCTAATTTCTTCATAGGAAAAAAAAAGTCTTTGCTTCCTACTGCACTCTTGTATACTTAAAGTTCCCTAACAGCAGTTGTATATTGAAGTCAAAACTCTTGAAATTGTGCAAGAGCCAAAAAAGTTATATTTAGACTGCACAGTTAAGCCATGATTTCATAAGTCTAAAAATGCCTTTAAAAGCAGCTGTATATTCCTTGGCGGGACTCATCCTTTAGAATTAGCATCTAAAACATTCCCATTTGGCCTCAACTAAAAGTGTATTTACACGTGAGCTACAAAATGGTCCTGTTTGATTGATTTTTTCCTTATGTATTGTATAAACAACATGGAAAAGTATCGGTGGAACTGTTTTGGTAATAAAAAAACACCCAAATACTTTTTCCCCCCAATATTATACTGTATTAGTTGAAGCCTAAAAGGAAAGTGTACTTCATTGGTGCCATATTAATGATACCTTTATGACTACAGATCCTTAAAAATATAAGTTAGAAAGGGTATTGGTTAAATATGTTAAATAAGTCTTTATGATATCGTTCGAGCAATGTCAAATACAATTTTTATTTTAAAAGATTTTGTTAGAATTTAGTCTTTGAAAATATTAATAACAGCTTACAGCAGGTAGGCTATAAAATAACACTGTATGCTGTCTATTTAGTTTCTGGTAAAAAGCACACAGCAGTACTTTAGTTCATTACCTTTGAAAAAAACAGTAACAAGATAATACAGCTGCCTCTGATTAAGATGTAAATTCTTTCTAATTAGAATGTAAATTCTTACATTTAAATGAAGACATCAATTGTCAGGATGCCATATGATATCTTATTCCACCTTGCCTGAATGAAGCCCTCACTGTTCATCTATGGCACTAAAATAGTTTTGCAATCCCTTTGTTCTCCGATTCTTGTAATATTCTCTCTTCATGTTCCCTTTACACATTGCTTTTGTTTGTTTTCCCCCTGCATCTGATATTGTCTTACATTTAAATGAAGACATCAATTGTCAGGATGCCATATGATATCTTATTCCACCTTGCCTGAATGAAGCCCTCACTGTTCATCTATGGCACTAAAATAGTTTTGCAATCCCTTTGTTCTCCGATTCTTGTAATATTCTCTCTTCATGTTCCCTTTACACATTGCTTTTGTTTGTTTTCCCCCTGCATCTGATATTGTTGTGTCTTGGGATTTTGCAGAAATTTGGAATGAAAATTGAGTTCAGTCAGTGCCAGTATTTGCTTGTGCCTCAATTACTTCTGCTGAATTTTCCTCAATGCAAATCAGGCAGGTTGCATAAAGTGGTGCATGTATTTGAAATAATTAATTTTCCATAAAATGATGGATCAAGTCCAATCAAACTTCATGAAATCTAAATAAAAGAATAGAGAATTAGAAATTAATTAACATTTTGTGTTGCTAATACTTTATTATGCAGTCTAAACTATAAATAATAAGTTTTATTTTTGAGCATAACTTCTTATTATGAACTGTTGATGATAACCTTTGACATAATTATCTTGTTAAAATATATATGTATAAATATATTAACCTAAATTTAATGTCATGGAAGACATTGTAAGTTAATAACATTTTAAAGTAGAAAATTACAAGATACAGAGAGTTTAAGAATTGACCCATTAATTATTATTGCATGTAAAACTCTTCTGCAGAGTTAAGACAATATGTGTCTACCAGTTGATTTTAAAGTGTTTAATTTCATTGTTTTATTAAACCAGGCCGTAATACTAAATCTTGTTGACTGAGAACATATCCTTGGATTTTTTTGTTGGAAGCCTGGTTTTAATCAAATACCTGTGTAGGAAAAGTTTACATTCTTCTTACAAACGCATGCCTTCTGTTGCTACTCCAAATCATTCTTCTTTTCCCCATTTATGAGCTGTATTAATTTTTAGTATGATTTTTTTACAGTGTGTTTCATGCCAACAAGATTCTCTGCATATCAGACTTGGTCATAGGTGTGACCACCATTTTTGGTAAAATGACACATCTTAATATGAATGGCAAAAGATATTTTGATCTAACGTAATTAGGTATATATGTGTTGTATAAATATTATTCATAATGCCTTTATGTACAGAAAGGTGTAATTGTCACCAAATTAGTAGTAGTAACAGTTTATATGATGATTCCAGGTCGACTGATACGCCTGTATCACAGATTTACTTGAAATATTAAATCTAAATATCAGGAAAAGTTGAGTGCAGTTTTAAAAAGTTAGAAAACATTCTCATAACAATAGTTAACACTGGTGTTAGCATCATTTATACTTTAACAGTGCTTGCTACAAAATCTTTCATTAAGAGTATTGCACTGGTTTTTTCCAACTGAATTGTAGCAGGTGTCGTTTTACTAACAAACACAAAGGCGGCGGTTGTTTGTTAGGAGAGAGTCATAAAAGAGACTTTAATGTTGGTTTTTTTTAAGTTGTCACAAGCAGAAAGGCTCAATACGTTAGAAAAATGTGACTTACTGAACAGGAATGTGTTACCTGTTTTTCTCCTTTTACCCCCCAATATAAAATTTTCTTGTATAAGTCCGGTTTTAATAGACCTGTAAAAATCTTATCAAAACAGGAAGTTAAATACAGTCTTCCAAATCTTTTTTACTCAGTTAAGAACTATAAAAAATTATTTTAACTTCAAATTATAAGTTCAAATATACCACTTCTACCCCTGAGAACTGCAAAATAAGCACAAAAAGAAGTTATTCCTGTGAAACCTCCAGTTGTAAATGGTTGATCAGTTTGCACACAAGTAGCTTTGTGTCAGTGAGGAACTAAACTGTGCATTAAATTATTTGTAGGATGAGGCCTTATTACTTATGTATATAACTTTTACAATTCACAAGAGTTAGGGTATCTTATGCATGATATTAGATGGTCAAGTATTCTCAAGTACAGTATTAATAAATGTGGTTATCTCAGGTGATTCTGACAGTTTCAACAAAAGATATATTCAAAAATAGAGTTTATAAGTAACATCAAAATAGGCTGCATAATGTATTGGCCAGTGTCAATCTCAGTACTCAATTATTTCAGTTGGGACTAATCAATACCAGCTAAGTATTAAAAAATTACCCTGTATTCATTGTGTCACAGAGAAAATGGATATATTATTCTGTCTTTTAGGGTGATTATATTTCAGTGTGTGTATATATATACACATATTTTCTAGGATGCTTTGAATGCTATATTACTATTTATACTCTTCAAAACAGATAATGGATTAGTGTCATGTTTCATAGTACATAATTCTCTCAGTGGGTGAAGAGGAAATAACTGATCAGTTTGGCCTAGATATTGAAAGTGGTAGGAAGTAAGATACTTTCATCCAATTAGAGTAACATCCAAGAAATATGATATAGATAACAGTAACAAAAATAAATCTGTGTACTCAAACATTTTCATATGTAAAATGAGCTGAAGGACTACAGAGACTGAGCAGGTTCTAGCCTTTGAGGGGATTTGTTAGAGAAATAACAAATAGCATCATTTACAAAAATTTTCCCTCTGTTGCTTTCTTTCCTCAAAATATCCTGTGGTGTATCTAGGAGACAAAGAATTTTACAAATCATCTTCACACTTGCTTTTTTAATATTATTTTAAGTAATTTTCTGAAAGAGAGGAGCAGGCAGTAAAAACCAGGTCCAATAAACAATCAAATTATTCACTTTCAGATTTTCTTTAACTACTTGATCTATACCCAACTCCCCTAATGCTTTTGGTTTGGAATACACAATAAGGTGATGGTGGTATACTTCCTTTTCTGCAACACAGTGATTTGTCCTGTATCTTTTCCTCCTTGAATTTATATTTGGTGCCTTTATTGTCTTTTACTTCATTCTGTATTTCACTCAGATATTGTTTTTCTCTAGCAAAAAAAAATTGCCTCCCATTCACAGTTCATTCTATTCATCAGTCTGACCAATCTGACAATTTCTCATTCATCATAGACATTGTAAATCACATCTCTAGAGCTTTCTTTGCAGTCCAGGTCTCTATTAGTTCTTTTTCTGTGAAAGGAATCCCAGACCCTCCTGTTTCCTGAGAGAGCCTACTGCCGTATCAACAGGACTGTTTAAAGTGTGAGCTTAATAAGTTTGTGGAAGTAATCTTATTTATATCCTGCCATTAACTAATTTAGTTTTCACCTTCAGTAAGTTCTAGAATTGATCTACCTTTTGTGGCTAGCCTATAGTCTCTATTTTTATATGCTGATATGTTAAATTTTCTGATGAATCGAATCTCAGCTGTAATTACAGTCTTCACTGAATACCTTAGTAGGATGTGTCAGCAGAGAAGGTGAATTACATTCTGAATCATACCAGGCTCATATCTCTCACTCTCTGATAGTTTCTCTCACAGACATATCTTTCTCAGTTCTGCCAGAAATTTTCATCGGTTATTGTCTTGTCTTGCTTTGGACATTTCCTTTTCATATGATATTTTTAACTATTCCTAACATTGAGAGTGTAGCTCTGTAACAATAGCTGTGTAGCTAAGGTTGATATGGTCCCCTTGCCAAGGGTAAGTATCTCTTCTTTCCCCTCCTGTCTTTTTTTCATTAATTTTTAGTATATTACATTAGTAGGGCCATCTTGAGGGCTCTGTTCCAAAGGCATAAGTATCTTTTACATGACTCAGCGCCATCAAGGTCAGCTTCTTCACATTTTAACAGTCTATATTAAATCCTGATGTGTTGCTACAAAAGTCCAGCAAGCTATTTCAATTTTATATGTAAATCAAATTAGATTTGTTTTGCCTCCTGGTGCTATTTCACCACTACTTAAATTGGTAAGAGAACTGTGTAGAGCAGAAGAGTCATTGCAATCAATTTTTAGAACACAAACTAAACTTTAGGTTGAATGTCAGTCTATCTACAGACAAATTCATAGGTTCGAGGGTGTTGTTCTGAATTTTGAAATATTTAAATACTCCACAAAACAGTTTTACTTGTCTCCACCAAGTAACTGCGAGGCAAACTGCCAGAGTTTATTGTACTAATCGTTTGTCTCTACAGTTGGTGAGGAAACAAAGACATTCTGCTATATTAATGGGGAAACATCTGCCCTTCAAAAGAGAGAAGTCTGATTATATAAAAGAGAATAACTTATATTGTCAGTATGAGAAAGAGTGTGGAATAATTAGTGGGAAATTATAGGTCAGGTGTAGGGTTTCTGTGACATTTTTCATCCCTTTTATTAATCCTGCCAGGTTTTGCCAAAATGCAGGCATAGATAAGAACTTAAGTTTAAACTCTCAGTATTAGCTAGACCTGCCAAAGACATCGGAAAGATTCAAAACTAAACAGTTAAAAAATTCATTTACTATGATCTTTGTAGCAGGATTCCCATTTCAAAATGATGAAGTTATACCTTTTCTTCCTCCACAGTCACAAGAGGAAAACCTTTTCCCTCACATACTGTGTTATGCAAGACAAAATGAATTAAATGCATGTTATGATAATTGTGTTATTCATTTTACTTAGAAGTGGAGAAGTGGTGGAATGAGAAACAAATATTTTGAATAGATGTTTTCTTAGAGTAAATGAAAGCACTGCTGAGTGTATGAATAAGTCATGGTAAAAACAGTTCAGACACTTATTTTGGATGTACATAGCATTATTTTGCCTAATATGAACATTAGGTATGGCTTTTGCTTATATTATGCCCTGAATATGTCATCAAAAAGCCTTCTTCTGAATAAACTTGCTTAAATTACGGATACAAGGACCCAGCATATTTTAAAATATGCTTTAAAAAGTATGCAGAGTAGAAGTGACATTGAGACACATTCTATGCGTCTATTAATTTCATTTCCTTATTAATTTTTAAAAGTTGAGAGATGACTTCAAAATTGTGTATAATAATGTTCAGTATTAAGCAGTAAAAATGTCAGAAGCTTTGTTTTTCACTTTATTGGTGGTTTTTCACTCCATCTTAAAAGAGGGAGCCACTTTAGTAATGCAGCTTCTACCAGATGTGGATATCCATCACTAACTTCCCCACTGCCATCAACCGGACTGAGCCCATCAGCCTGCATTATTACTATGAAAAAGAAGTTGCAGCTGTAGGCATTGAAAATAGGGAATTTTCTCACTGAATGCTGACCTGTGTGCAAATATGTGCGGCCTGATTTGAAAACCACTTAGGTAGAGAGCTGTATGCCTACATTACTTTGTGAACTTTAATATGAAGCGTGTTTTTAACAATGTAGTTGTAATAATTCAAAACTCTGCAAAACCCGAAGATAAAAGCCCTTCTCAGCAGGTTGATAGTACTGAGTAGTGTAAATAGTACAGATACATAGATGTTGAGTATTTTGAGTATGTACAAAATAAATCATTTTGTACAAAGGGGTTATGGGTGGCACTTCTTTGAAATAAAAGTAGACCTGTCTAAAGTTATAGTTCCAAGTAGTTTATACATACAAGTTTTTAGCATTCAGATATGCAGATGCTTGATTCCTAACATTCACTAAAAAGACGATTGAGATACCTAAGTGATTGGTTTAAAACGGGATATAAAGCAATAGAAATATACAACAAAGTGATTGCATTGTAGTAACTTTGACTATAAATCAATTACTCACATTCACCTGTAATTTGCAGTCATCCAGATCTGGGTGATGTTGGGAAAATAATGTCCAATTATTTTCAAGGTCCAAGTGAAAAAGGTGATTCCCTACACCTCCTTCTGTGTCCCTCATCCGGTGGGGTTATCAGTTGACTGTTTTCTTGCCAGATATGGATGCCAGTTTTCCTACTCAAATGACCATCCGATGCATCCTTCTACATAGATGTCCCCTTAAACGTCTACCTTATAGTATATAAGGCTTGAAGCATTTCTTAGATATTACATGTCTTCACACCAAATTTCACAGTTCTGTATTTAAAATTCAAATCCATTCTACTGCTCTAGCTGATAAACCTTTATTCTTTCAAAAGACTTCTCACAACTGGTTTTATCTTTGACATAAAATAATGGTTTGATAAAATGACTTAAAAGCAATCTGGGCTGTTAAACTTTAGGAGTTTCCATTGATGTATTGTTCAAGATATGGACTGCATTCGGTTTATTTTTAATTCTTTGTTGCATTATTGGTGTTTGATATAAGCATGTGTTCCCAGTAATTTCTTATGAAGCTTGCATAAGTATGCAAAAGAAATTAATAAAAACTTGACAAAAGCCTAATCCAACATTATATCTAAATAAATCATTCCTGGCCCAATATGTATACAATTCTTCTAAACATTTTTGGTTTGTGTTTATACTATCCATGAAATTAGAAGAAAACTTTCTAGTCTTTCATTTCCATAGCAGTCTGAGATTTTTTTAATTGCTTTACTTGAATTGTTCTTCTGGGGTTCTCCACTGCTCCAACCATTCAAGCAATCCAGCACTGTTTGGCTATAATCTTACATAGAAGAAAAGCAGAGGAGTAAAACATCTTTTTTACTAGTTCAAAGATCAGTCAAAACAGAATGGGATTAGTGAAATACCTTTTCCACAATCATCTGTTATAAATTCAGATAAATAAGTATGAGCACCTACATCCTTGTGAATATGCATGCTAGGGAGATACTTAATTGCCCAACAGCATGTTGTGTCCCTTTGTATGTGAAACACGGGGTGGGGGTGGGGAGGTGTGTGTGT
>NW_008796218.1:10945955-10964384 GCF_000699145.1 Aptenodytes forsteri | reverse complement strand
AAAAAGTCCTTGACTAGTGTAAGCACTGCTTAGCAACAACTAAAACATTGGTGTGTTATCAATTGTTCTCATCCTAAATCCAAAACACAGCACTGTACCAGCTACTAGGAAGGAAATTAACTCTACCCTGCCGAAACCCAGGACATTGGCTAAGGGCTCAGCCAGTCAGTTACTACGGCTCAACTGAGATATCTTAATTCACTCAAAAGTCCTTGACTAGTGTAAGCACTGCTTAGCAACAACTAAAACATTGGTGTGTTATCAACATTGTTCTCATCCTAAATCCAAAACACAGCACTGTACCAGCTACTAGGAAGGAAATTAACTCTACCCCTGCCGAAACCAGGACACACACACACTGCTGAAGGAGCTTAGATAGTGTTAATTATATATTCAAAATAAAGTTAAAATTTCTTTCACATAAATGTTTTGTGTTTTGGTCTTGGGTGGGTCTTAACACAAATAGAGATGATCATGAAGATATACATAGTCAAATTTTAGTGGGTCTTAACACAAATAGAGATGATCATCTCTATCAAAGTTGACAGAGTGGTTCGTGCATGTGTGAGTTACCATGTAATATAGAAATCTTTATGAAACTATTTTTGATGACCCACCTATATATGCTGAATTACTGATCTGTAATCATTTTGCTGTTCCATAATAAATTGCTACCATAGCAACCTCATAGTACTGTGGAACAGCATCCTCCCAGATCTAAGCCAACATGTGTTCAGTTACAAATCAATGAAGACAACTTAATAAAAAGTTTATAAAAATCAGTAAAGTTCATCCATTTTTTTATTCACTTAGAGGTTGTCCTTACTGACTATTGCAGTACTAAAATTTATGTTGTTAAGTTTTATGTTTTGCACTGTAGCTGTCTTTTTTCTTAGTATTTATTTAACATACAGAAGGTATTAAGTATAGTCCAGAAGTCCAGCTGAAGCATCCCACTATGCAGGAAAAGGGAGATGCCATTTTTGGAACTGAGCAACAGTAATCTGAGAAGTGCTAAAAGGTATGTTTTTAGCATATAGGTTAAATATTAATTTCTCGCCTTCCCACATGCATCAAATTTCAGTTGTCAGTTTATTACTTTGCTGTGCATGTAGGTTAAAGTAAGAATTAGTGTCAATGGTTGTTATTGAAAATGAAGCTTTTGCCATTTGTGGAAGCTATTTTTTCTCAAAAATTGAGACTGGTGGTGGCAGACACCTCAGGCACAGCTACCTGAGCCATAATGCTGATCCAGAATATTTTTCATAGATGCCATAGACACTTTCCATGAATCTATATTTTGTCTGCCCTTCGATTGCTTGACTATTCTGAGATCAGTATCTAATATGAAATGTATGATACTTTTTGAAGAGAGATTTCTTCCACTGTCTTTTGGAAGAGACCCTAGGAGGAGGTGGTGGGATATTTTGAATCAATTTTCTTAAAGTGATTTGCATCTACAAATTCCAAATTTCCAAGGAGTTCAGCTGCCATTTGTACAGATCTAAAGGAACTGGCTGTATTTACAAGTACTCAGTAGCTCTTAAAAGCAATGAAATATGATGGCTACTTCATATTGCAACTTTCTAATATCTTCATCAGAAAAGTTGAATAATGATCTCCTATGAACGTTAGGTCATTCTAACAGATTCTGATTAACAATTGAATTTAAAATTTTTACATAATTTACAGTATGTACAGCCACTGAAGATGCTCTAAATAAACAGTAAACTATGTTAACCTATACATTCCTGAATATTTTATGCAAACACACAGTATTTGAAAATCCATTACAAAATTGGCTATTTCTTCTAGGAGCATGTAGGTGTCCCTCTTAACATAAGCATACAGCACATCAAAGTAAAGACCAAAATATACTGTATTTATTATTTTAAAGTAGCAAACTCTTAATGAATTTGCCTTGTCTCTAACTTGAAGTCAAAATATAATTGTAGGATTCTATTTGAATCTGTTGTGGTAAGGAAAAAACAAATATAAACTTTTCTCATTCTTGTCTGATTTTACGCAATTTGCTCCTTTCATTTACTTAAAATTGCAGGTACTTCAGACAAACTGTGCTGCTAACTTTTGATCTCATATCCACGCAAAGCGATCTTTTCACTTTATATATGACGTGTGACATAAGCAGGTCTCTAGAAGGCCAAAGTTACAAAATAATGCTAGTAAAGTTATGTAATCTTTTGTTTCCATGGGTATATGATATAGGCGAGTGGGTGTTCCCATGCGCTTCCCATGTTTCCTTCTATTTTGACTTCTGCTGCACACGTGCTTGTCATTGCTCACAGTTTATTCATACCAAACCTATTTAGGTGGTCTTTTCTACACATCCAATACTGAAATGAGGTACCTCTATTATTACTGTATTAAAATAAAGTCAGCAGAAAAATGTTAAGTGGTTACTAAACTGGCTGTGCCGAAATAATTGTGATCCTGTCATCGCTAGTAGTCATTTTCTACAAGCACTCCACAGTAATGCAAATAATGAAATTATTTTTAAATAACCGTAACGGAGGTTGAAGGAGAAATGGCAAAATTTGGCATTATGTCATATATTCTTACACCTATGTGTACCTTGTGCCTACTCTCCTAATTAGTTTTTCTTTATTTTCAAGTGTTTGTGGGAAGAAAGGAGTGAGGGCACGTCTGCTAGAGGAACAGTAGGCTCAGAGTGAGAGTTGTCATGCCCACACATACTGCTGCTGATCCTACTTCATCCCACTAACTGCTGTATTTTCATTATAAGCTTGGATTCTGTTTCCCTCTTTATTACAAGGATGTTACAGTTCTTTATTCTTCACTGACAGCTGGCAACAGGTAATGCTGGCTGTTATTTTGTTCACTCTAGTCAAGCACGTTCACTTCCAAATATAACCATGTTTTGTTTGCTGTATTTTGTTCTTGGTGTGGTTGAATGCCATCCTTGGAAAGATGTGCATTGAGCTAGTATTGAATAAGTGGCTTGCCTTCGGCATTCATGAGTAAATTCTGTAGTTTTTGTTTCAAGGCTTTGACATGTCATCAAGTGTAAATCTATTCTAATGCCAAAATCCCTCTTGATGCCTGATGCCAATCAGTAGCTTTTCATCTTGAAAAAGGTAGTGAATAATTTGCCCTGTGGATATTACACGGATACCATATATGGCAAGAACCAAAGAGAGGGGAATCCCATACCCATTTTTTAAACTCCAATAATCATGTTCAACCAGTTTGCTTTCCTAAACACCATTGGTAGTCTGGTACATTTTCTCGCTTTCAAGTGAATATTGAATACTTGTCTAATTTGCATATTTTCGATGTGGGGAAACAATATGCTCTTTCTGCTGCAGTATTTTATTTCATGAGCAGTAGCCAACATGCTGAAATATGTGAATTATATTACATTTGTTATTTTAATAGGAAGCTCAAATCTTTTACCTCCTTCAGCTTCATTAGTGGTTTTTTTATTTAAAAAAAGAACGAAAAGGCATTTGCTATATAGGAAGGTCAACATTTTCTGTGTGAACACAGTTTGCACCCATGATTTTGAATTTCAATGAACTGTAAGACCTAAGAGTGTTGAATTAAAGGCATAAAACGCTGTAGTTCACTCACGAGCTCAAAAGTATGTAATTTCTTTCCTTAGAAAGGAGGCCTACTGAAAACCTAATGAATGTGTTTATATAGTTGAATGGGACTCATATAGTTTATACTCAGAAGAAAGAAGCAAGTAGAGCTTTGTATTTAACTCCTTTTCAGTCTGAAATATTACAAGATTTTAGGGTGCACGGGGACTACTGTGATTGTCTAATCTGACCGCCTGTGTAGCACAGGTCATAGTACTTTGCACAGTAATTCCTGCATCAGAGCAGATAAATTCTTCAGCTGTATTGAACATTTTGTACTGAGTTTGATTGGTTTAGGCTGCCACCTTATCCTAAATCTCATATTAGTAATACCAATACTGTGAGGTATTTTCCTTATAATTTGTAATAATGTTGAACCTTTCACCCAAAGTTGCTCAAAAAAGCTTGCGTGCCTTAATTAAACTTTAAGATATCATTATTTTAAAATGACAAGTCATGTATATCATTTCCAATGTAGTTAATCAGGAATAGAATTTAAACTCGTAATCTTTTGGTTTAACTAATAAATCATAAAAACATTCATTAGCTGATTCACTAACCAGTGATGATTTTAGGCTGAAAAATCTCATCATAATTATAGTAAGTTAATTTTGTCAGGTTTAAGAATTACTTAAAATTACAGTGAAGCCAAACTGATACTTAAAGTTATTTGCTACTTGAATATTTGGGTTCAAGTTCTCACTCTAAAATCTTCAGGCGTGCTGCGTTACATACTGCTGTGCAACCTTCAGGCGTGCTGCATTACATACTGCTGTGCATGTACGGACTGCCTTCATGCATAAGAGATCTCAAAGAACTTTAACAACTATGTTTAAACAGGAAATCACCCTTGTATTATTTAATTGCAGCGTTCATTCAGGAATGAAATGCAATAGCTGTCCAAGCCCTCAAAACTAAAAGTGTATTATTTTGGAAAAATGTAAAAATTATTTTATCCATATCAAATATTTGTTAGCATTAAAGTAGAAAAGATTAATTAATTATCAAGGATTTTGCTAGATCAGGGTTAATAGCTGACCTCTTCAGAAATGGACTCTCTAATACCCTGTGACAGTTGAACTCTAAATCGTGTATCTCATCTAAAAGATCCATCGGTAGGACAGATAATCTGACACCTAACTACTAAAAAGTAGCCAAATCACAATATTCCATTTTCCATTCAGTTTTCTTACCTGTCGTAAATTGGTCACCTGCTTTCCGTTAATGTCAAGATATAGTCAGTGTCTGTTACAGTTTCGCTGTCTATATGGACAAACTGAGATGGATTTAGCAATGGGGCAATGACTATAGCATAAATGAAAAATACTGTGTTCTAAATCTGGTCTCTGGTAATAATTCAATGCTATAGTTTTACAGGAAGCAACATGCAATATCTCTCTTCACTGAAATATTTTGCTATCGTACTATTTTCTATGTTTATAACGATAGTTGTAATGGTATAGTCAACTAGAGACCAATGAGCCATAGGGACCCATAGGTATACAAATACAGCGAGCAGATATTCTTTGCTCTGTTCAGACACCTGGCACAGAATACATACATAACATGCAAGTAAAAAAAAATACAGCAAATGACACCACCAAATGTCATATTAATGCCATTATTAATATTCTGCTGGGTTTATTTGGAGGGAGAGGAATTTAAAGGATAAGCTCAATTAAGACAAAACCAGGAAAAAAGCATTGAGCACAAAAGGATGCTGGCAATGGGGCAACAGGGAAGATACGTAGATGTTAAGTGAAAATGAGGTAGGGACTAAGAAAGAGAAAAGGTTGGAGCAAACTGCACAAGGCAGAGGAATACTGGCCAAACCTATAGGAAGTTTTCATATTGTCTGAATCTCCCCACTTTGGCTGCTTCTGCATCTTTTCCTACAATTTCGAGGTCTAGCTAGGTCTGGCTAGTTTAATCTTCCCTTTTTGCTCTCCCTTCTTGGGTCCTTGTGCTGTGGAATATACATGGGCCTAGCAAAAACAGTCTCTGGTTTGGCTGCTTCTGCTAAAATCCAGGCTACTGATTTCTGGGGAAGTCTTTTTTTTTTTTTTTTTTTTTTGTGAAGGGCTTTGCAACTCTGAATATATTTGTGGGTGTGGATAGGAAGCATTACCTCATCTCTGCTTGGCTTGCAGTCACCAGAGTGCTCAATACACTGAAGAATTTCGTTCGGGCTCTGTACCCAAAAGTATGTCTCTCAGGTCTAGTGAAAGTAAAATAGAGGAATATCAACTCCAACGTGGATTGGACTTGTTACCCTGGGATTCTGGGGTTTTTTTCAAGAAATCCTTTATTCACTGCTGTATTAAAATTATGGTTGAATCTTTGATCAAAGCTGTACCTAACTTTGCATTCTTGTGGCAAGCTACTGAAAATGTAATAGCAAAGCAAATCTGGCATTAACCAAATTCCTTCAACTCAGTTTAGCGCTGTAAGTCAGGGATCTTTCATGCTGTTAGTAACATCTTAAAGTGGCTTTTCCACTTAGCCAGGTAAATTTTTCCATACTATTTTCTTTCTAACAGAAAGGATAGAAATGTTAAACCACTCTTCCTCTGTAGCTAACTTCCAATTAGGATCTTTGCTTGTAACAACTTCTGTTTAAAAAGTGTATTGAGCTGTAGAGGGCTACTTCAGTGAAGATAAACTGTGGCAGGTGACCTACAACTTTCATACGACAGAACTCAAGCGTGTCAACAGCAGTTAAAATGCTAGATGATCTTAGCTTTACCATCCATTTTTCCAAAAAACAGTGTAAGTTAGACAGGGCAGAAGTCCGGGTTTCTGTGGCTAGATTTCTGGCAGTGTCTTGCTGGGGATCATACAAGAGATCTCTATCACAGTACTGGAAAAACTGGAGTTTCTAAATCCTGGCTGAGTATCTTAGTTATTGGGCCATTCTCTATTGGAATAATTTCTTGAATAGATTTGTCAGAGAACAATGTAGATATGTGTGAAAAGTGAAGAGGGTGGTAGTGATTAGGGTCCAAATAAGGAAAATAAATTACCTAAATGAAGGTATCTGTGATGAGCTAGAGGCATAAATAGTGAATGTAGGAAAAGGGAATGTCCTGAGGTGATAGTTTTTGCAGTAGAAAGGTAGATTACGTACAGCAGGAGTTACTTTAAGGAGTTACGTTAAGAATGAACTATTAGATCTCCTCGGGCTGGAAGGTTTTTGTGACTATCTTACACGGTTAGATTAAATTTAAATATATATTAATCTTCTAGTTCCCACCATCATGTAAAATAATTCAATAAATAACAGTTAACTAATTACTTATTTTTTAACTTATTTTTAATGTTTGATCATCAAATAGACCTACTTTTTTCAGTCCAAATGTCAGATTTAAAATACAGATTACAACTTGTAAACAGGCTTGGGTTCTCAAAAGACCTCATCTTGCATTGCTAAGTGACTGTGATGAAGCTGCATTCAATGAAACTGAGCATGGGCATAATCTGAAATCTGGATGTAAATGTTTTGTTTGGATTCTTTAGTTTTCCCCTGTGCCACTGCAGGAAAAGGACATATGCTATGAAAGCCTGTGGTCTCCAGGAACACTGCTCCGCTGCTAAAAACAATTACAGGGAATGGTTGCTGGGCAATCAGCCGTCAAGTAAACTGAGATCCCTTAGCTTTCCCATACTTACCTTGATTAATGATTTAGCTAGTCATAAAATACAGTGTATTTGTAATTTAGATAGAATACTTAATGTTTTTCAGGGGAAGTAAAAAATGTGTCTCATCTGTAACAGCCTTTCTTCTGGTTTAAATAGGCTGTAATTAATATTATAAATAAAATCAAATTGATATAAGTGTCTAGTATGTTTTAATGGCAAAACCTTTTATATTTACCGTGACAAATAATACAGAAAGTATCAAACTTGTCATCGTTTGCAGTTCTTTCAGTTGACACTTTATGAATATTTTTTTGTAAAAACAAGTTACCTGCTTCTCAATTATTTGTTTTCAGCAATAGCAAGGTCTGATCCAACTTTGATTAGCATTCATAGGTGGCTTTCCATGTGCTTGCATAGCACAAGGATTGGGTCTGAGAGTCAAATGCTACTCAAAAAAGCCAAGCTATAATGTTACAGGAAATATTTCTCAAATTCCTTTTCTTCTTTGGTTTAGCCACATAGTATCAAAGTATCTTGTTAACAGGGAAATATGGAGCAGTTTCTTTCAAACTGAGCAGAGACATTCTTTCAAAATAAATAGTAATATACCAAGGTAATGCCTTTGGTATTCCATTTGAACAAATGTAAAAGGCATAGCCAAACCTGTCTTTACCAAGTTATATAAATATACTAAAAGATAGAAGAATGGTAACCACATACAAGAGACACAAATTGCCTTCAAAGTGTCCATGTAAATTTTCCCACAAAAATATGAAAGTGACATTCATTCACAATGTCAGAAGAACATTATTTTTATGCTTTGGCTCTACAGGCTTAACACATGCACCAACTTCTTTATGATTTGTTCTATCTTAGGGCTATTTTCAGCGTAATCTTTTTATGGGGCTATATTATGTATAAAAATATAGTTTTCTTGACATAAAACATATGTTCATAGGACCATAAAAATGCTCCTTCTTTTGGGTGCCCAGGACCATTAATAATGTCTAAATTATTAAAAGACAAAACATTTTCTTTTGAAGCTGGGAAAAGAGTTTCAAAGTTACCTCTTTTTTTAAATTATTCTTTCTTCTTAGAGACCAAGTTTAGCTAGTGCTTAGCTTAGCTAGCTAAGTTTAGCTGAGTGCATTCATACCATTGCAACAGTGCTACACCTACATAATGCAAACAGGTACATGTGTATATATGTGTGTGTACATGTATATACTCTTTTTATAACCTTCAGAAAAAAGATTAAGTACTTTAAATCATTCGATTTTAGGTCGTTTATACACTTAAAGAATTTGCTGTTTATGTATCTACTTCCTTAAAAAATGTCAGATGTTCTGCAAACACATTTTAAGACAAAGTCTTTCCTGTGAAATAATCGCAACTGAAGTGGACAATATGCTGAAGAAAAATGAGAAAATGGGAAATAGCAAAAATCAAGCAGGCAATGATTTCCATATATTTCTTAATAATTTTTTTTCCACAGTTAAGCACTACGTTATCACTAATAAGTTAAAAATCCTTAATGATTAATTCATTCCATCCTATGCAGAGGATAGATATTTATTGAACATCTTAAAAAAACCAAAATATTTTGTTTATTAAGTATATAACAAGCTTCAGAACAGGTAGTAGTAGAACTACCTGATAGCTTTCAGACAAGTAGTAGTAGCATTGAGTTTGATGATCAGTGAAGAGCAATTCTTTTTTGTCACAAATGAAGTTCTGCCTTTGATTTTCCGTTGTATAACACTGAGGACCAGAAGAAGTACACATTTTAGTATTACAGTTGCCCCATAATTTCGTACAAGGAGTTTGTCATTTGATATGCATCAAAGAAAATCTATTTCTAGCTTAGGAATCAAATTATTCTTATTGTTTAATGTTTTCATTTTTCTCCATTATTAACCAAAGCAGTTGGCAAAGATTGTTCCAGCTAAGAGGAAAAGTCAGTAATGAAGTCAGGAGTTTCTTAGTAATCTTGTTTAATTGATAACAAAATGACACAGTATCTTCTTTAATTCTGCTTTTCAGAGGAAAAAGAAAGAAACTGTGCCTTCTTTATAAATAAATTGGTTTTGGTTTGCATCAAAGGAACACCTGAATTCTTTGCTCTTTTTACCTCCTGAGGCACCACATCGAGACCACTCATATATCTACCTGCTTCTACTGAAAAGAGGAGTGTTATTTAATGACCATTTAATTAATACTTTATTCAATGAACATGATCTAAGAAACAGGCAACAAAAGCTCTGCTGACCTATGTCAGAGTTAAGGATTGTGTACTTATCTTCAAGAAATTGCAGAGAAATAAAATTTATTCTTCTTTAGCTTTTGAGTCAAAGCAGTGCAGCTGCAGAACTTGTTTCATCCTATCTTAATGATTCGTCCATTCCATTTCCTAGAAATAAGACTTGTCCTACCATTTGCTGTTAGGAGGCTTTTCCTATCAGCTGGATGAGCTACCTCTCCCTCTGCTACTAGATAGCTAGCTGGTTTGGGATTCATGGCCTCAGAGTTCCTACCTCAGTTCCTGCCACAAGCATATGAGTCTCTCAGCGTGAGTCCCTCTGTCACTGGAAGAATCTGGCCTTAATGACACTTTCATTGGCATCTTGCACAAAAGATGGTTTCCAGAGCGGGCAATGACTGCAGGCAGAAGTACCAGGAGCCTCTCCTCCCAACAGATGAGGTTTTTGCGAGATCTGGCCAGTTGTATAAGGGCTTAGCAACTTTCTCCAGTTTTGTTTGTCAACATGCAGCGTATATTGTGAATTTAGTAAAAGAAAGTAAGCAAAAAGGGCCGCAGCTTGGTTTTTAAAGTGTTATTTCGTTGTAGATAAATAGAGTTCAGTGAGGTGAGAATGATAAATATTTTTAAGTAGTTTGAATTTTGTTTTTACAATAACAGTTTATAAAAAGAGAGAAAGCATACTGTAAATTAAACTCCTACATATACACTACTAAAATTCTCTGCTTGCAGAGCTTTCATCTAGTTAAGTCTTCTCAAAAATGTCTTGAAATTCTGCAAATAAAACAACATTCTTTAACAAGAATTAAATCATAACAGGCAAAGAAAATTATTTTAACTAATACCATTCATGTTTGTATTCTTAGAGAAATGGTATCTGAAACAGAAAGCATTTTCTGCACCTTGTAGTGTCAAAATGCAACAACTGAAATAATGATTTGATTTTATACACAGGCCAGTAACTGATCCATAACTGTATTTCTGCTGTGTTCTTCAAATTTCCTATTAGTTCTTTTGATTATGTCCATCTTTTTTTCTCGTGTTATACTTGAAGTGAAAAAAAAGCAAATGAAACCAAATCCTTTCCTTGAGCATAAACTAGTATTATTGTTCTTGTCTGTCACTCAATATGAGAAATGAATAATTTCCTTCTACCATTAAAGTGACTTTCAACTAATTGCTCAGCAGAAATCTATGGGCAGGGTGAAGGCCACAAGCTAGCTTTGTGTCATACAGATTAGATGTTTCCTGAAAAAAGGGGGAAACTACTGCCAAAAAGGCAAATATAATCTCGATTTCGTTATTTATTTCCTGTATGTATAAAAATCCATATTTTAATACATGCACACAGAAAAAATTAAATTGGGCAAAATAATAGTAAAGTCATTTTGATTAGCAACAGCGAGACAGTATTATAATTTCTGATGTTTGGTATGTTATTTTAGAGGGACAAATTAGGTGAGCATTTCATGCACTTAAATAATGTTTATGTCTCCTTTTAATGAGGCAGATATCTTAATTTCATTATTTTTTCTGTAGTTTCCGATTCCTTTTATTTTTATGTCTTTCTTGTTAAAACAAAATGAAAAAATAACTTTATGAAGTAACCTAACTAGCTGATAGTCTTCAGTTTCATTCCATTTGCTTGCTTTGGTCTTTTGTGCAATGGAATAAATCTGTTTTCTCTGTTCAAATTTCTGTGCAAGACTCCTCACAAGAATAATCTGTCAATATAATCCTAAGAGTAGTTCTCTTCTTCACCTTGAAAGAAAACAAATCAGTAGGAGGCTGGTCCAAAAGACTTTAGCTGTCAGTTCAGCTTCCTAATAAAGCCTCTTCAGATCCTCAACCTGTTTCTGTGTCTGATTGTCCTAAAAGATAGAGTGTTCTTTCACCTGGTCTCACCTCAAGTCAGCAGCTAGAATCTAGATTTTAAAAAAGGCATGAAATATCCAAAAAACATGAGACGTTCCTCAGTGAGAGAGACCAATAAGGCTCCTCCTGTTTCCTGATAAAAAAAGACACAAATGCTATGCCAGCGGCATTCTTCAGCAATCTTCAGTGACTAAAGACCTAGAAATTAGCTGCTCAAAGTAACTCCAGTTTTATGTAGAAACATTCACTTTGGTTTGCACTTCTATTTCATCCCCAAATTAATGTAACATGAAAGAAACATATGAAAAGCAAATGATATTTCATTTCATTCTTGTAACTTATTTTCAGTGTGAAAAAGATTGATTAAGAGTATGGAAAAAAATCTGAGTGAGTACATGTAGAGAAAGAAATATGTCAGAAATAAAGGGTACATAAAGGGAGCTATTGAAAAATTCTTATCTTAAAAAATATACTAATGTGGGTGAGGATAAAAAAGAGTGAAGGATAGTTCAGGAATTTCTATTTCATTTTCCAAAGCGTATATTCAGCTTTCAGGCTAAAATACTGTGTCTTGTAGATGGGGGTTTTGTCTTGCTGCCTGTTGTTCAGGCTATAAAGTGTGACACTGTGTCTCTTTTGGCTGAAAGAGGCAAAAGAAGGAAAACTTTAAGTTCTTTTCCTTCTTAATATTCTTAGGTTATCTATTTAACAGAAAATGTGTTTTCTTGATTCAATATCAATTTTTTTTATGTCGTAAAATATGGAAGTGTACAGGTGCCATTTTGGTGGGGGAGACCCAACTAAGCAGCCCATGGCACTATGTGCCAGTCCATCGAGAAGAAGCTTGGAAGAAAAGGTCATTGTCGATTTGTTTAAAAGAGAAGAACAACTTTCTCTCCAAATCTTGCCTTTTCCTGAACATTCACAGGGAAGTAGCTGTTAATACATGTATGCACAGTAGTCATCTTCGCAACTAGTTCCACATCTTAAAAATAAATTCTGTGTTATTTAATAAGTTCATTAGTGACAACAAATGAATTTCAGTTGATGTATTAAATTATACTTAAAATGCTTCAAAAATGTTCTTTTCTGAGATAGGGAAAGGTCATGGGAGCTGATTTCACCTTTTTTATGGTTGGTGCTTATTTTCCCTTTTTACCTCTTCATGGTAGTTTCTTCTTACCTAAAAGCCCAATATCTCCAGAATTTTTTCTATTTTCAGATGTCCTGTGAAGGTGGATTTTCTTGGAGAAAGAGGCAGTTCTTTCTGAACTGGCAGACTTCATCTTTCCTGTCACATCCAATAAATACCTCTTGATATGTCAAAATAGACCTTGAGGTCCCAGCATGGCACTGACATCCCCAAGCATAGCTCCTCATCTTGTAGATCTCCTTGAGTTTAGTCGGTGGCTTTCTTCTGAAATCAATTATCATTTTCAGTCTGAAGTTTTTAAATCTATTTAATGTCGGTGTCTATTTTTAAGTGATTGATACGTACTAAAAATGGTAGAAGTGTAAAGAAGCAAGAAGTATAGCACTCACCGATTAGTAAGTCACTGACTTTGAAAATGTAAAGTAAGAGGAGCACATAAGTTGAAGATACTGCGTAGTTGTTTGCTGTGAATAGGAATATGCAAATCTTGCAACATATTTACTTTTTTTCCTTCAATTTCTTGTGACTTGTATATGAGTGTAGTTTGGGAATGGGAGGTTTAACCAAAATATAGTGTCGACTACTTAAAAAGAATGAAATCCATAGTACATTACTTGGGGAGATTTTTTTACTACCTAGGCAATAATTGAGTATTTTTTTGAAACAGTTGGTTTCTTAATGTGTTCTCCATAACTTGGAGTTATCCAGGTTCTCTATAAGTTCTGCTATCCTTAACACACTGGAGAAAAAGGAAAGATGACCCAAGATAAACATGTGAAAACTTTCTCAGGTTAGAAGCTCCAGCATTTGGCAGTGCATGCCCTACTTAGCAATGTCTCACTGTGTATGTGATAAGATTGTTTTAGGCTCTTCATGACTCACTACTCACTTTTTCAAAGCTTCAGATATTTATGTTGTACCAAGAGGGAGGGAAAGTCCTACATAATTAGCTCTGTTTACTTTGATTAATAATTTTACTCATATACTAAGTGAAAAGATCTGTTTACTTTGATTAATAATTTTACCTATATACTAAGTGAAAGTATTTTTCCTTAGGTGACATAGCTAGAGCAAAATACTTCCTTTTTCATGTCCAATTTGTTTAACTTCTGTTAAGAAGGATGTTCTTTTTTCCAGCAATTACTCCATCTCTTACTTTTTTCAGTTCCTAATAAGAAAGTACTGCATAATAAAGGAGTGTATACGCTGACTAGCATAACTTATTTTGCTAAAAGTAGTACATTGGAATTTCTTACCTGGACTCAACTATTTAGCAAGAGTTGTGCCAAAGTTTATAAGGAAGTTCAGGGCTGGAATGCAAAGCAGGAAGATGGGGGATGAACTGGATTTCTAATGCTGATATTTAGTTGGAGGGTTAACTTTTTTTAACCCGATATTCTGCATACTACCTGGCAGTTATTTTTAAAGTGACAGATTTCTGGCAACTACCTGATGTTTCTGAGGCTGTAACATGTAATAGTAACAGAGAAGGAATGATTCTTTGAGAAGTAGGAACTTCTAACAAATTCAAATAAAATAAACAAGCTGTTGCTTCAGTAAAACTAGTTTAGATTCCAAAATCAGGCTCTCAGTTACTATGTGGTACTGGTGAAAATATTCTTCTATTTTGTTTTTATTATGCTTGAGTTGATATATTCTTGAATGGAGTCCAATCCTTCCAGCAAAGGTGTTTTCCTAGTGTACTTTTGGGTGCAAGTTGTATTTTCCCAGAGTAACTCATCTAGCTTGTAATAATAAATGGCTTCATAGAATTTAGAGAGCTACCTTTAAAAACAGAAAATTTAAGTCTTGGCATTACCCAAGCAGCTTTTAGGATTGCAAAGAGAATACCAATATGTGCTGTAATTCTCACAGGGTTTGGCTGAGTTGAACTATATGTACACATTTGGTTACACAGACCTTTAGAATTTTAGATATGCTTATAAAGTAGGAAATTAATGCATCATCCAAAATGTATTGTGCACTATAATTGTGCTGTAGTTAATTCACATTAAGTTTCAATTAGACAAGAATGTGACAGACCCATTTAATTAGTCAATAAATATCTGTCGATGGAAGTTGACAACCTGGAAAGTAGTCTGCTTTGGCAGTTGTTATCCAGCACAAGTTCTGTCAGGCAGTGTGAGTCATTAGATGTTGTGCAAGACCTCACCTTAAACTGGAACACTTAAGAGTAAATGGTTTTAACTTTGATTCTCATTCTGCTGTTAACGATATGTTGACAAGAAGGGTGGAATTTTTTAATAAGAAAAAATAAAATTATAAAAGTCTTAAGTAACAAGCAGTCTGTGTTGTCTATGTCATATTATGTAACGGATCAAACTGTCTTTTTCCCCTACGTATGATGTGTGATATGCTTAAGACTTAATCACCCAAAGTTGTTAAGTAGAAATTAATTAAAAGTGTGTAATGATGTGTTTCTTAGAAATAATTGGTGTGATTAAAAATCCAACTTTAATAACACAATGACATCAAAAAGGTTTTCATTCGTTTTCCTTATTTTTTTTTAAATAAAAATACTGGGTTTTAAAACTATATTGCATTAATTTAGGTAATTACATTTTCCTTCTGAAAAAATACTAGTGCCCGCCTATTTTCCATCCTGCAGGTACATAACTACAGTCATATGAAATAAAGTTAGAAGCACACCACTTCTTCAGAAGTAAGGATTTTAATAATAGATCTTGATTCTTAAATCTCTGCCTTCTCAGTTCATGAGTTGTGGGAACTCCCCTAGGTAAAATTTTAAAAAATAAGCATTGACCGTAACTGTCTTTTCCTTTTTTGTTTATATTTGTTGAAAAGCTGCCCTGGTATCTGCTTAAAGACACATGCTATAACAGTCGTATTTAGTGTTGAAATATATTGTCATTGTGCTTTGCGGTTTTTCAATGATAAGTTATAGTTGTGGTTTTGCTCTTTGCATTTTTTACATGAGTGGAGATGCCTTCACCTCACAGGCTTTGCAAGCAACGTATTGTACCTTTTGCAAATGCACTTTCAAAGTGCTGATCTCTAGTGGGGATTTTTTGCCTGTGTTGCCATACTCTTCTTAGGTAAGCAGTCTCGTGACTTCAGGAAGTGGCCCCCACACGCTGGAAGACACCTTGGAGCGGTGCTGGTGGTATTCAGGAGAAGCATGACTGCTCTAGGGGTGAGGTGCACTCAGCTTTAACAAGTACTAGAAAACATTCGTCTGGTTAGAGCTGTCTAAAGCCAAGGGCAGCAGTCCTCAGTCATCAATGACTGAAACTACAATACGTCTCTGACTCTGCCTCAAGTCCACCTGTTCTGGAAGAGGCCATTGCCATGGCCGTAAGTATATGGGACTAACTGTCCATTTACTCTTCTCACCGATAATTGTGGCTGTTACTGACTCTGGAATGGAAGGAAGAAAGGTAGCAGAGGAGGAAGAGGCAAGGCTGAAATTGCTCGAAACTCTCCATTATTTATGGAGCTGCTCTGCCTATTAGGATTTTGAACTTGGGAAACACATACATCCATCACTGGTGTGACCTTTCTTTTTCCCCTGATAGATAAGGACATGGCAGCTACTTCATCCTCTCCTTCTCATCAGACCCCCTGTGCAGAAGCTGGGGAATAGAAGAGAACACAAGGAAATAGTTGGCTGTTTTCCTTCCCTGCTTTGGAGGATATTTTAAGGAAGGTGTAGCATCAAGTGGGATAAAACGGCAATACATTTATAAAGAGGGTGTGGAGGACTAAGAAGAGGTTAATGAATGGGGATGTATTGGAATGAAATTACTACATACAGAATTTAGCGTAGAGTGAAAAGAATGGAACATCATCAATGTTCTAGGTGAAAGTATTAACTTAGAGCTAAAGAAACTAACATGAAGAATAAGGAGAAGCAGTTAGATAATTAGAAATAAAAACCTGAGACCTAGATGACTAGCAACAAACTGTTCCTTATGGAAGCTACATGCAGAAGACTCATTTCTTTTACATCTCCGAAAAAAATATGACAAATATTGTGCACCAGAAATCAAGGAAAAAACACATCAGTTTTCAGTTGCACGTGGAGAAAATCCTTTCCTGCATTTATTCTTGCAGCTGAAATCCGGAGTTAGCTCAGGAGACTGTTTCAAGATTTTTCTAGATTTCTGTTGCTATAGTAAAATCTAGTTCTTGCTGCTAATGAAATTGGCAGCCAACTTCCTTGTTGAAAACACATTATCCCACAAATGAACATGGGATTAACCCACTGATAAGTAACACCAAGGTATTTCTTTGGCCTTCCCTGCCCTTTCCTGAGTATGGATCAGAAGATCTGACAAAAGGAAAGGTATTCTCCTGGTAACAATCACTTCCACTCATGTTACAGAAAACTCAGAAGAGCAATACACCTACTTTCCTAGCAGTAAGCTCTTTTAAAAAGACTCGTGCAATTTTCCCCACAATACTGACAATTCTAGTTGAATTAGTTAACATCCTGCCCATATTTTTCCACATCCTTGTTCTTCTACCAGTGGAGAGACATTTCTACATTTAAAGTTCCCTTGGCATGGTATGCAACCATGTCTGTCTGACTTGTTTTACTTGATGCCTAAATGTCAGCTGAAGCTATTTATAAGGAATCCAAATATAAGCGTTATCCTGTTCATATTATACAAGATTTTCCTTGTGTAGTAACTAGTGACTTTGGCAAGGACAGAGAAATGTGAAGTCAAATTTGGCCGGTTTTTTATTATCTCAAATTCCTTCTCATCCCAGAGATTTGTATGGCTGCTACGCTGAATCCTCTACATAATGTTTCCTAAATCACCATTGCCGTACCCAAATTTCGCCTATCACGGTATAGAATTTATCTGTAAAGTGAACTAACCCAGAACTGTCATTCTCACCATTTTAAAAACATTTATTATTCCGTTGGATTTAGATATATTTATTATTATGTGTGTTGCACCTGTGTTTCTTAAGATGAAAAATGTCAGGTTCTCAGTGTTTTTCACAACCCACTTTTTCCTGTTTGATTCTGTTGCCCAGTGGGTTTGTAATTCTTCTCTACTTCTTCTCCCAGCTGGCAGCATTGACAGTAGTTCTTTATTTATCATCCTTTCCCCAGAGTTTGAGAATATTTTGTCTAGGCTATTCTGTAATTGTTTAACCCAATAAAGTATTGCTTGAATATATTGCTAATCAATAGACTCTCATCACTTACGGGTTAATCCGGTTTGGTGCTAGATCTTCCCTTCCTACAGAAAACCGCCCGGAACAGGTAGTGCAGAAGAGAAAGGAGAGCTGACAAGGGAGTGCATGAAACTGACCTTCAAATATTTCAAAGTAGTCACTCCCTTGGATGGGAATGGTTCAGAGGTGTGCTGAGCAGAAAAGGAGCTAGGCCTCTCGGTTTCACAGATATTTTGGATCTCTGATATAGAAGAGATTTTGTCCTACTTTGAATCAATCTTGCTTCACTTCCTTCTGATTAGAGAGTTCCTTCAGGTCATGGGCTATTAGCAGACTCTCTCTGAGCACATTAACACCTGCCAATGAGCCAATGTGCGGTATTGATGCTGAGCCAGCATTAATTCCTGCTAAGGTCTTGACTGCTGCCTTTGCCACCTCACTAAGGAACACTCCCAAGAGTACTTAGTCTTCTCTACCACCTTCTTGTGCCCTTGTCCCTGCTAACAAAATCCTACAAATCTTTAGAACTGAAAGCTCAGTGAAGAAAGTAGAACTCATGCTACTATGGAAAAGACATTTCTTCCACCTTTTTTTCTTTTCTGACCCAGGATCAAATTTCAATGTCAAACTTGAAGTGTACTGAAAACTGCTTTTATCTCATATACTTTTAGCAATAAGGTAAAAAGAAAATCTGAATATAAGGCACT
>NW_008796218.1:10908455-10940955 GCF_000699145.1 Aptenodytes forsteri | reverse complement strand
TGGTTTGCTGGGAAAGAAAGTCTTATTAGAAAGGTCAGTAATTTATACTACTACAAAAATTCTTTTGTTCAGCCCAGGAATGACCCAGCAGTTCTTTTATATCTCTGTGAAGCTCAGAGATGCAGAAAGTAGGGCAGAAGATACTGATGAGACATTTGCCCAAATAACGTGGCCAGTTGCTGTTAGGTTATTAACTAAGTTCTTCTTCAAGGAATCAGTTATCAAGTTGAAGTACTGTGGAGTGAGAGAGCACGTGCGCAAGCACAATAAACAAAGTTAAGATATTCATATAAAAGGATTGACTTACACTTTGGCTTACTTTTCATCTGATCTTATTATTGGTGTGTACATATCTTAAATTGATTGCATTGCGATATTAAATGAACTCATTGTAGTCTGGTATTGAGATTGGTTGTAGACTGTGGAAGCAATAGCAAAGGATAAATAAAATATTTTTTGTAATTATAGCAAACCAAGCCATTTAATGTTCTTGCACTGCATATTTTGAAGTGAAAACCTCTTTGTTTCTATGTCTCTTGTCAAAAATACGAAGCTTTAATATGTCAGTGCCGTCTATTCAAATGGAAAGAACCATTTAGATTTTTTTTTTCCTTCAGAGCCTCATCTTTTTCCAGTGCTGTGGCTGTTCCCCCTGGCAAGTTCTAGCTACATTCAAAATATTCAAATAAGATCATCTGATAAGGTTGCCTGGTCTCTTAGTTGTTTTTTACTTATTTATAGGAAGAAATGTTTGAATGGTATTTAGAAGAAATATATTCAAATGGAAAGAACCATTTAGATTTTTTTTTTCCTTCAGAGCCTCATCTTTTTCCAGTGCTGTGGCTGTTCCCCCTGGCAAGTTCTAGCTACATTCAAAATATTCAAATAAGATCATCTGATAAGGTTGCCTGGTCTCTTAGTTGTTTTTTACTTATTTATAGGAAGAAATGTTTGAATGGTATTTAGAAGAAATATTTCTACAGGAAGGGCAAATCATATTTCTTACCAGTATTTCTTCCCTCCCTCCAACCTGTTTTCATGCTATGGGTCAGGACTTAATAGCTCTCAAGAGTGTCTGGCTGAATAGCAGCAGGCTTCTAAATCTCAAATCAAGTGCTCTTCAAAGCACCTTACTTCTCTTGAGATAAAAACTTGAGGCAGGTTTTTCTATCTGGCCTATTCATCAAGTATAGTCTACTGAATTGTTGACATTTCTAAACACTAAAGGGATTTTAAAGATCTTATTGCTCTAAAGAGACTTACTTGTAATAGGGAATAAAGAAGTGAAATGAAAAAAATACTGACACATGAAAAGTACAAAACTACATAACTGCTAGAAACAGCTGAAAGCAAATAACTATAATTTGACATACAGTTCCTGTACAAAACACATTTTTGATGTAGGAATCTGCTCAAATGTTCAGCCCTCCCCCCCCCAGCTTCCAGATAAATAGTAGTGTTTATTTTAATCTCAATTACTCACAGAAGTCTTGCATTTAATGTGATACCAGTTTCTGTCATTCATATTTAATATATTTGTTTCTGTTTACACTGAGTCCTACTGTCTTAGATAGAGTCATTTAAAAAGGAATTAGCGTGACCTGTCTTTTAACCTTTCCCCAGCAACTTCTTATTCTGTGCTTAAACTTCCTTTAAAGCATTGGTTTGCCAAAGGGTAGTCAACCAATGCGATTTTTATAGGTTTTTTGTAAAAATATGCCACAGTATGTTTTCATACCAAAACAGGGTAAACCAACATCATGATACTAAATTACACTTAGGTGATTTCTGAAGTCTAAGATTATTTGGTAGTAATACTACAAAAGGCTTTGTTAGCTGGAATTTTAAACTGTAGCCCTCATGAGTCATGGGGGATTAGTACTGAAAATAAGAGATATTAAAATATGAATTATGTAATTTCTACATTCTCACGTGGGAACTGAACATACTTCTTATATCAGTGCCAGTTTTTAGGGTGAGAAGACAATGATAGCAGAAATACGGGTTTTTTTCTCTTCTGGCCTGGTTTTTGCCTTAGCATGGAGCATCTGACAGTGGCATTTACCATTGCAGAGCTGAAGTTTCTAGCTTGTGAAAAGCTGCAAACATAAACAAACTGGTCGTCTGTTTAGCAGCCTTGGTTTGTAAATGTGCAGAATTTTGTAAACCAGCAATACATTTATCTATCTAAATGATACTTGCTTTTAAAACAGAGATTAGTAATAATAGTTTGCACTTAAATAGCACTTTTTCATTTCTCTAGAACTGTTTTAAAGTGATTGAATAATTTGTGTTTCTCTACAGATAATAATCCTGCCAGGCAGACTCAGAAAATACCTGTAGCAAGGAAGAACTTGTCCATGCATGAAAAGCAAAATAAAAAAAAAAAAAAAAAAAAAAGATAAAAAGCTCCAGAAAATTAGTCTGCTTCAAAAAGCTATTAAATTGTTCCTATCCCTGAAGCTTTACAAATGTGCTAATTGTTGTGTTCTGGTCATGTAATATGTTTCTGCACGAAGGCGCTTTCCTGTTGCCGAAGCCCTTGTGCCGTCTGGGGGAGGGACTGGCGGGCTGTGTAACATGGGGTAATGAATCTTCCCTTTGGGCAGCGTGTGCTTCAGGTCTGAACGCCCAGAAATGCTTCACAGATGTGCTGGGCTGCCTAGCAATGGAAATTTTCTAATTCTAGCTGACCTAAAAAAGTAAATAGACTGCTGAGCATAGGGCTACTCCCAGTATAAAACAACAATACCCCCCCCCAGCTAGCATTTCCATTTTGCCCCCTACACGCTCCTTCTTCATAACCAGCAACTTGCCAAACCTGTGACACTGGTCTCTTGAAACAGCGGCATTCAGGGACACACTGTATGGGTGGTTTGCATTGTGTAGTCGAATGTAAAACAATACAGCTCACACTGTCTCAGTGCTTTCTAGAGCAATACTGCGTGCGTTGGAGAGATTCTGTAGGTAGACACGTTGGCCATCATCAGTAACTCGTATGCAGTCATAAGTAATGTGTGCATTTGCATATATAGAGTTACATATTGTGTTTGTGTTTATACACACAACTTCTGAAACTGATGTATAGGAGGAAATAAGCATAGTCAATGCATACAAAATCTAGAAAAACCTCTGAGGCAGCAGTGGGGCGGCTCACAGCTGGACTGGTCCAGAGTCTCAGAGCAGCTCCGGTTTTCTCCTGTTCTTCTTAGGAAAGCACTTCATTAAACTCTAAATTTCATAGGATCTATAGAGACTAGCTACTTGAAATCAGTGGAAGCTTGTAGGCAATGTGTATTTTAGCAATGGCTGGCAGAACTGTTGAATTCAGAAGTCTGTCTGCATTTCTGTTGTCTCTCTTTTTTGACTTGGCAAATCAGGCATTGAAATGCACTTGTAACAGAGACTTGCCAGTGCGAGTTACCTGTCTTGGAGCATACCTTTCTGTGAAGTGTTGAAATCTATCTGGACAATTTTATCAAGAGGCAAAACACATTTTATCAGTTATTTGTGTAGTTGCATACCCTGAGATAAAATGGTGGTTTTTAAATGGGTGTTTTAATGAGTTTTCTGAAATGTAACAAAATATTTAAACTGAGACAGAAGCTTGATAGATTACAGTAAACTTTAACAGACAGCTTTGGATGTGAACTCAAATATTTGGTTAGTTTTCCAACTTAGCTGAAATTGTAGAGGGTGACAGTAACATTGCAATATGTTGGACCTCCTAGAACAGATGCTTCTGTCTCTGAATGCTATTTCTCCCTCCTCCTCACTTACATAGCTTCTGTTTGTACACACAGTGTCTTGAATACTTCTCAAGCTTCCCAGTAGAGAGACCTAAGTTGTTGTAGAGCAGCATGGGCATCACCAGCAACTCTGGAACATTTCCAGTGAGCCATCTGTGGTTTGATACGAAATCCATACTTTGTGGCATGTTGCGATGTCATTCAAAGAAAGAGGAGATATAGTGGAGGCACTGACTCAATGAGAAGCTTCGTATAGTTGTAGGACTGAATTCCTCTCCTTGACCTTTTACTCTCCAAGTTAAGAATTTAGTTTAAACTAGTCATCCAGGTTTCCTGAATAATCAGCAGAGATGGGCAAGCACTTGCAAGGATGATTCATCTCATCCTAAGTATATAACATGGGTTAGACTGAATGGCTGACTTGTAGACAGCTGCAATTAGGTTGAATGAATCCATCAGGGAAGAGAATGTGACATTAACATTAGCGTCCATCCGGACTATCCTGAGAGCCCTAGAATTACTCAGACTTACATCACGGGTCCCACACTCCTCTTACGTAAGCCCAGGGAGGAGAAATTCGGCAAAAAGAACAGATCTACAGGAGCAATGTTAGTCTGCTTGCTTTGGATATAGATGATACCTTCAGACTCATGAACTACTGTTTGAATTTAGAACAGTATTTCCCTTCAGCTTTTAGGCAACGTATTCCAATCTCAGCTATAACACGCCCAGATAATATATCTCCTTCTGCCCTCCATCCTCCAGCCTTCCCTTTCTTCACTCCATCTTCTCTTCAGCCCTTTGTCACTTAATTTCTTCCCTGTTCTCTTCCACTTGCCTTTCTATGCAGGGTACTCTTTCTCATAGAACTTTTTTTTCATTGGAAGGGAAAAAAAGCTTTCACATTAATACAGTATTTATATATCATGACATTTTTAATTATTCCTGGATATTTTAACTTTCACTTCTTCCTTTTTACCCATTTTGTGTATTCAGACTGTAAACTTTTCAGGACAGAGACAGTCTTTCAATATGTGCTTGATAAGAGCTGGATCAGTAAGTATTACAATAGTATGCTATGTAAATATTTAGTACAGTTCTGGTTGTAAGATTACCGTGTATTTCTCTGAATTTTGGATCAGACGAGCAGTTGAACAGCTGTAGTCCCTGGATGGTCTATAACCATCACTGATTAATCCAGCCCCCTTTATAACATGGGGAGCTTCTTTATTATGCAGAGACTACAGTTATAATATGAAGTGGGTCTGTTACTTGTACGTGTGATTTAGAGCACTCCGTGGTGCCAAACATTCAGCATTCTCAAGCGTCAGAGAAGGTAAATCTTCCTGATATTTTTATTTTTCCCTTGTGTCCCTTCACACGTAGCAAATCGTCTTTAACACGTTTTAGAGTTCTTCTTTGGAATGAAGGAGTTTGTTCAGACAATTGTCTGTTGTTTCCTTTCCTGTCACTGAAAAGTAGTGACTAATGCTGCACATACAAAAACCCACCTGTCTCTACTCACATGTTACTGGAACTTCTTCAGCCATCTGAAATCCTCTGGGGATTCGTTTTACACAAATGTACAGAATAGAATTTTATTGGTACAAATGATCTCTGAAAGATTTTCGCTTTGCAACAGCCAGTGTTTAAATAAACTGAGTTTTAAATTCAGACTCGGGAATTCAGATTTTAAGTACTTTGCATAGTTTTCTGGTCAGAGAACAGAAACAGTACCACGTGGCCCATCCAAACGAATCAGCACAGTTTGAATTGAATTCTCTTGGATATTATCATATCACTTCTGTAAAGTAGATACACTGGAAAGCTGCACTGAAGAGGCACATATTAAGATTCAGCGTTCTGAAACATAAAACAGCTTTTACAAAACTGATCACAAAAGGAAGTGGGTTTATTAATGGTTCTTAATTTTGCCAATTGTCTTTAAAGTCACTGTTTAAATAATCTCTTTGTAGTATTGGAAACCCACAACAAAACATTACTGTCCTGCAAATGAGGTGAAAGTGAGAATTATCTTAGTTTTATTTTACATTCTGTAAGTGATGGAAAATATGAGGTTTAGAATTGTGTTCAAGTATTTTAAGTACTATTAGCTACAAATAAAAAATTATTTTCATATTAGCAACGTGTCCTTCAGCAGACAGACAGGGATATGTAGGTAGAAGTATATTTATCAGCTATTCTTAGTGGAAGCCTTCTCTCAACACCTGATGTTAACAATAATTAATTTTGATGGCTCAGATTATGCTTCAACTTAAAAAAAAGAAGTAGGAAATGCATATGGTAGATGTTCTTACTTTAACATGGGTTTATATAGTTGTGCTTAGTTATAAGTCAATCACAGTTACTTGAAAAGTAGAAAATTTTAGAATGTTCTTTTTAAAAGTCGTCTTTCGTCTTTATAATCAGTTTAGAAAATGTATTCATTGCTGTGATTTAAAAATGGTAATGTAGCATCTGTGAATGTAGCAGAACAAGAAGAAACTGAGTTCATGTCCATTATACAGAAAAGCAGTTACCAACTGGTTTGTCTCCTGTTTGTTAACATACCGAGAAAATTGTAATGCAAACAGGAATGTAAGAGATTCTTAGTAAATTAGTTTAAAAATAGTTTGCCTATAACTGCCCTAAATGCAGTTATGGGAGGATAGTTTGGCACCATTCTCTCCACAAGATAAATATTGTAGATTGTGAGACACTAGCTGTAACTAAATTTCAGGACTATCATATGATTTCTGCCTGACACGGGTCTAGGCCAGTTGGAATGACTTTTATAGTCCTTGCTGTGAGAGCTTATAGTGTCTTCAGTGGTAAAGGGCTTACTGTTTTGCCATTGAGAAGTGAACTTACATTAACTCAGAAGTATTTTTAGGTTTTGTGGCATTAATAAGAATTTTATATCTTTTCATAGTAGTATTGTCAGATTTGTATGTGAGTTGTTACAAAGGTATGTCAACATAAGTGATATGTCACTCCAGTAGACTACATATCATATAGAATATAATTCATTTCATCATAATACACATATCTGGTGTCTCTCAGTTGGCAAACTTGGCAAGGGAGAAGGCCAAAACTTATAGTCACCTCCATGTCAAATATTTGAACAAACTCCTCTCTAGAAGAAATTTCATTTCATACCTGCACATCTTTGTGTTTATATTAAGCCCAAAGGTAGTAATTTGGTTTTGCCAAGAAGACCAGTTAGTTACTGTGCTTGATGATGACCTGTTAAGAAAGCAGTAAAGTCATTGACTGGCAAGGCTAACATGCTCCTAAAATGTGTATCTCTTAAGGAGTTTGTAACCATTTGGTAGCTACCTCAGGTAGAAATGCAAGATGCAACCTGTGGGGACGTCAAGTAAACCTGTTCATTCGGGACCTCTTTTCACCACGTAAACAGACATATTGCAATGGCCTTGAAGCTGTGGCTCGGGGCACCGCAGAGAATCAGTGCCACGTGTTGCCATTGCATTGACGGTATACACAATGTCCCTGGTGGGCTCAGCCACCACTATTAAATCCTTCCCCCACTGTCCAAATAAGAAGAGCAGAGCAGGTTCAGTGAAGGTAACCAGGGTCAACCACCAGTCCTAGTGACTGCCAGACAGATCCATAGTTATGAGGCAAGTCCACTCTCAAGCTGAGGAGTCAGGGCAGCAGGTGAGGATCATACCTGGATCAGCAAGCTCCATGGTGGGGCCCTGGCACAGCGGTAGCACAGGAAAACGGCCAGGGCCTGAGCAGAGCACAGCTCCCCAGCAAAGCGGGGAGCACCTGGCAGGGCTTTGCCAGCTCCTTCTTGCACAGCTCTTTGTCATCCGGCAGCCCAGTTTCGGGGTGCACAGCTGCACTGTATCACAGCTGGCCACGAGCACTGGCAGCTAAAGCCTCCTGTTCGGGACAGTCTTCTTCACTGCAAAGGTAAAGAGACAGCTCAGTGGCTGCGGAGTAATTTGGCATCCCTCCTCGGAGTAATTTGGCTCCCTCTTTTTTTAAGATGTAAGTTGCTTGTTTTCATTTCCAAAGGCCTCCATGTCTTTTTCCCCAGCCTGCCTGTGAGATCTTATTCATTATCAAGAAATCTATTTCCAGTCAGGTAATGGTGACAATCACTTGACAGTTCAATAATTTTCAAGCAAGAAACGGGGTTCTTCACTCTAAAAGGAGGTTTTATACAGCTGTGTTACTAACCTCCTGCAGATTTCTCCTTAAAACCCACCTTTTTCATGATAGCTCCAAAAATGCTGAAGTCTTTTCTTAAGTACTATGATAATAGAAATAATTCCTAGTACTTATATATGAGGTAATAACAGAAAGACGTGAAAGGGAAAACATAATGCAAGGGGTGCATTATGGGCATCATGAGCAGAAGAGGAAACAGTAACAGGAACTCGGCCTCTGTACCACTGACTGTTCCTGTTCTCTCTTGTGTGGGCTTTATGGAGTGGCAAGAGTTCTGCTTCAAAGAGGAGTAAGTAGGATATAAAGCTCTCCAACTAGGAGTCTGCATCTTTCATTTTCCCAGCATTCCTAAAATTCTTCTCCCCACCCCCCTCTTCCCCCTAAACCAAATCCCTTCGGCTTTGGTGACTTCAGTCTTCATGGAGTTGTAGCAAATGGAACTAGAAGGGATCTAGAGAGGTCATTAACCCATCTCCCTGCCCCAAGGCAGGACTACAGCCGTAATAGACTAATAAGCAATTTTTTTGGTCAAAGATCCAAATAAATGGAATTGTAAAGATTTTTTTTTTTAAAAGTTTAAATTTTGGAAGTTTGAACTCAGTTGTTAAAGCTTCATGTAACTGTTAGCAGAGTCACAAGGTTAACTTCGGTAGAATTATTTTAATATATATCAAATTAAGAATAAATTCCCACCTCAACTCCCACCTCTTTTTTTATGAGATTCAATGATTCTGCATCACTCAGGTTATTACTTATTTGTTTGCTAAAAATATAATAATGATTTTGGAGTAATATAAAGAATTACTTTGAGTTTAGATTTTTGCCAATATATGTATATCTGCTTATCATATTGTTGCTATACATTTTTATACTTTTTATTGCTTAAAGCATTTTACAGAATATGTGATTTTAGTAGCCCTTAATTAATTTTATGAATTTTTGCTGTTTCTTGAATGTCCTCCACCTCAATTATTTCTGAGTGTTTTAGCCAGTGTAAAAACAATCTGTACAGACACACATTTCCTCAAATCTGAAAAGTAATTTTGAGAACGGATTGGTGTTTATACTGCGTAGGTGTAATACTGGAGTTCACTAGTTGCCTCCACAATGCGGTGCCAGTAGATTCCTCAGAAGAATATGTGTAACGTATGTGTATAGTTGTATAGTAATCAGTTCTTTAACATTATCTCTAGTAGTTAGCTCTTTGTTTAACCTGCCATTGGCAACTTAGGTTCAGTTTTATGATTTTTATTTTATTTTCAACCCCTTTTATAGTCAGTTAAAGCCTGCGTACTGTTTCTATGCATTTTGTAACTGAGGTACAATCAACATCAGGAGAGGTTGCTAGGAAAACTGCTGGTCAATCCTCTTAATACCAAAGAGAAAAAAAGTCTTACACTGGAAAGTCTGTTTTTTATAATAAATCTGTAAAACAATCCCCTTGATACAATAAGCTACACTGACAAAAGCACTTGCGAGTATTTTTGTCTACTAGGGATTTTGTTGGTTTAAAAAAAAAATAAATAGCACCCCAACCAAATGTACCAGCCCACCAGAAGTTCCTAGAATAGCCATGACTTGGATCTTTACATCCCAGTCTTACAAGGCAGACCAGTATCAGAAAACCACCAGTGCTGTATTTGGTCCTCGGTGCTGGGACTGGACTAACTGATTGCTCCGTGTCTCTTCTGGCCTGTCATCTTACCTATTCTTATCTTCCACTTCTACTTTGTTTTTTTTCCCACTGAGAACAAATAAAGTAATTAGAAGTTTTCTTCAAGCAGAGGGAGGAGCAGAGGCAAAGTATGTAATGAGTTTTGTCTGAACTGTTTTCCTTTCATAATGCATGCCCTACAGCTGTGTGCTTAGCTGGGTTCAGTGTAATTGTTCCTATCACCGCAAAGCCGTCGGGACCTGCCGGAAACAGAGCAGGCGGGAAGCACCAGCTCTCACATCATGTCCCTTCCCTAGCTGTGCCTTGTACAGTAAGTAATAGCCTTCTTCCATAGCCAGTTGTTTCTTAATCCAGTGAATGAAGCTTAGAGTCTGATTCTGAAGATCCTAATTTTAAACCTTTCTGACAGCCTGCATGGGTGAAAATAGTGTGCGATCATGTAATTAAACACACTATAATAATGCAGATACACAATTAACTTTGCACAAAGGAAGTTTACTCCAGCATTCCCTAGTTTTTACACTGACAAACTACCTTTCTTTGATACAGGCTTTAAGAAGTTATCACAAGGAGGGCGATTATAGGGTCCTGTTTTCACTTGCATATTTACTTTTGCCAGACTATGACTATTTTGCCTTAAAATATTGTTGCCCTGCCAGCTTGCTGAAGGCTACAGGAAGTTTTGTGTTTATCCACATGCTGGAATATTTTAGTGAAAACCTTCAATTATTTAAAAGAACAAATGAAAATATGCAATTTTCTGTCGGGCATTTATGCCAGGGATGTGTTTTTGCTGTCCTGTGAAAATCCATCCTTGTTTGGGCCAGGCACACAGTACTGCGTGTTCAGCTTGACCCTTTTCCAGGGATGTACCTGCTTTTTGGACCGGGAGGTGAGCCGGTGCCTGTTCCCACACTCTGGGCAGGGGGCACCAGGGCAGAGGAGAGGGGCAGGGGCAGGAAGGGGGGACAGAGCGCAGTGCCAGCAGGACAAAGAAGGCAGATCAAGAGCAACAGGTGGGAAGAGGAGGAGGACAAAATAGGGGATGAGGAGGGCAAGGGGCTGAGGCATGGAAGGGTGTCCTGGCACTGAATTTGGACCTAGGCATGGGAGCAGGGAATGGAGTATGGGCATAAATGGGCAAGAGAAACCCAGGACTGGCAGGAGCAGGAATGAAGAGCTTGGAAGCAGAAAGCTGAGACTGGCTGAGGCAGAGCCTGGGGAGTGCAGATAACCGGAGAAGGGGCATTTTTGTCATGAAGACCAGTTGCAGGATGAGAGGCCTGGGCAATGAGGACTGGGATTGCCAATGTGAGCAAAATCAGCCTGATTCTTAGCAGACTGATAAGAGAAAGAGAGATTGAAAGGGATGGAGGTCACAGCCTCAGAAATAGCAGAGAAGTCTGTCCACCAGAAAACATTTTGTCCTAAACTGGGACTTTAAATGTGATTGTTTCTCTGTGGTCAGCAAATATCTGTGAAAATGTCTGATCGTTCTGTAATGCTGGTGTTCAAAAAGGATCACAGCCTATTCATGCTATCACTTACTGCCTTAGTTGAAGTGACCGCAATGTCCCTATTGGTGCCAAAAATAAAGGCCTGTTGTTTAACCTGTGGATGTCTGTGTAATGCCGTGCGATGAGTTTCCAGTTTGTTTGTCGTTTAACATCTAGAATATTTTTTAATGGTGTTAAAATATTTAATAGCATTAAAATTTGCAGCCCTGTTTACATTTTTAAGCTGCGCACAGAAAATATAAGGAATGATATTTTGAAATGCCTATTCAGGCTTTATTCAGAGGTATCATGTGTATGTGCTGTAATTCAGATCTTAATGGCAGGATAGTATTCAGGTGTTTTCAGAGGACCCTAGTGTTGTTTATTGTTCAGAATACGTCTGATCTGAGGATGAATGTGGCATACGCAGTGAAATATGCTTCCTGGAGAACCAGCAATTTGTTGTAAAGTTTGAAAATTGGGATTGCAGAGAGGGCAAGGATTGCAGGAGGGATGGTCTCGTAATTAAGACGATTGAAGGATATCATGGAAGATATGATGTGTCTCTGCCTATACCACTGAGCTTCTGTGTGATCATGTCACTTCAACCCAGCATTTTTCTTTCTGTACTCTTATTTTGTGTCTCTCGCTTTCTGAGTGCCTGACTTGGGGTTCTTGAAGAAATACTAAGCACTCACAGCTGCAAATGAAGCTAGCATTTGGTCATGTGAAATGCTGTACAATGCTAAACATTCTGGAAAAGCAAGTCCTAAATGCCTCAGATTGTGTTTCTGAAATTAGTAGATACCTTTTGCCATGTGTTTTATGTGCCTCAATTCCCTATCCATAAAATGGAGGTAACTTTGCTGCCTTATCTCACAAGAATATTAGGAAAATAACACAGTTGGCATTTGTGAAGCATTCAAGTGCTATATACTGACATGTGCTATTGAAAAGCCATTCTGTCTTTGGAACAAGGTTTGAATAGTGTACAATAAATACGTCAGAAAAGTTCAGAGTAAACAGTGACAAGAAAACAAAATACTGAATAGCCAGTCACTAAATGAGCAGTGTGCATCCTCTTCACTGAATAAGGTGGGGAAAGAAGAGTATATGTGTGTATAATGAAACACTGTGTCATAACAAATACATCCGTAAAAGCCTAATTCAGCCCCGCCATCCAATCTGAGGATCTTTAGTTTTTACTTGTCCTATCTGAGTCTTTGCAAATGTATATTCTTCTATCTATTTTCTGTTTATAATATATATTAGCGAACAAACACAGCATTGACTAAGAGGCTGTATAAATATCAAATATTTTTTTTCTTTTGACCACGCTTTAAGTCCAGGCCAGTGTGGCAGGGTTTACGGTTGTTCCCTATCAGTGATATGAGTTAGTCCCTGCATAAGATGAGTTTGTTGAGTCTCGGTTCTGTTTGCTCTTCATCACCTTGCTCTGAATCCGTTTGGCAGACTTGGCAAAAGGGTCAGTAATTGCAGGAGGAAGACAGCAGTACTGCATTTCCCCTAGAGGAAGCCGCTTCTCCCGCTCCCCAGTGAGGGCAGAGAGATGCTAACAGTGAATGGAAGGTTAGATTAGTTCACTTATCTCTCCGCCTCCCACACACCAGATAGCCTGTACCCTGCTAGCAGAGTACTGTACACTTTTTTGGAAAGAAAATGTGACTGAAAGATTTGCCAAGTGCTCCCCTGCACTTCCCGGCTTTTCCTCGTCCTTCGTTTTCCAGTGATTACAGCCCCCCTCATACAATCCAAGTTGTACATTGGCTCTTTCCTAGCAAACGTTTTTCTCAGCAGACAAACAAGATAGGCACGTGCCCTAGTTTATATTGTGTTGATGTAGAAATGAGGCATCATGGACCACAGTTCACATCCACAGCCGTGCTTAACCTTCTTAGGGATAAGGGAAGAACTGTAAGTGAAGGATACCATACCACGGCACCGATTTTAATACAGTGAAACGTAAAAGCTGCATAGTTACTAAAAGGTATATACGGGAGGTGGGTTTTGATACATAAATTGTGCTTCATAGGCAAAGTGCTACAAATAAATACACACATTTCTCCTATTTCAACACTGAGGTATGTCATCTCACCCTGGGCACAGGCTTTGCTACTCCACGTGCGTTACTTTATGCATTTCCTTCCCTTGGAGAAGACAACAACCCAGCACGCGTTGTTCTCCCTGCGCCACCCACAACCAAGAGTGGCCGGTGGTAGGAAGCACTTTGGAGCACCTCTCAGGTTATGTCTAATTGCACAATCTCAAAGCAAGCAATGAATTGAACAGTCAGCCCACTGTAAATACAGATATTTCTTACGCTTTTTAATTGAATTCTTATCCTATGAGTTACAAAGGTATTGAATAAAAGGCAGCTGTATTTACGTGTTGTGAGAAAAGCAAAAACATAGCAAAAGCAGAGAATAATGATAGTCCGCACAGCCTCCTAATGTAGTTTTGCAGCCATTACCGTTATCCTGTTCCCTTCAGAAGTGTGTGCATTTTAAAGGAAGAGCCACACAGTTTAGCCTTTGCCTACTAAATCTTTCAAGAAATATGCTCCTTCCATGATGCCAGTTTCATAAATTATTGCACTGTGTAGAAGATGCTCAGCTGTCTCATCTGACCAGCTTTCGGTACCTCACTGTCCAAAAGCGAGCCGGTAATTAACCAAGTAAAGCCTCAGTTTTACATTAATTTTCACCTTACTTTACAAAAGCTAAATGGTAATGTCATGTCTTTTATATATCTCCAGTGTAAAAGATCCTCAGGGGGAGAGTTGAAATATTTTTGTCATAGTTGAAAAATAAGGTTTATTATGCAAGGACTGTGTGCTTGTGGACAACTGTCTAACCTGTGTCTCAGTTTCCTCATCCGTAAAATGGACGTAATGTTCCTACAACTCACAAGGGATGGCAAGGTTTGATTAGCATATGTGATTGCCTTATACAAATGCAGCTACTATCACTGCTTGTTTTTATTAACAACTATCAGTAGAATATGAAGAAGAAATGTTTAGCAGAATAGTGCTGCAACCAGGGTGAGTCCTCTCCATCTTTTGACCATCACATCATTTATTTTCAGACTCTGCCACAAAGTATGCATGTTTGAAATAAAACTATACTTATATTGTAATGCCGTAGAAGTCAAAGGATTTGATGTAGGGGTTGACATACAGGCAAAACACTTGTTTTTAAAGGAAAAATGCCCATAGATATAATTAAATACCTTGACCAAATTTGGATTTTGTTTAGAAAATTTTCATGAGGAAAAAATCTATTCCAATTTACAGAATCCAATATATTGAAAACATCCAAAACTGTTTCCAGGTCAGCCTAAAAGAGTGTCTGGGAAGTGTTTTATTTGTGTGAGTAAACATTGATCGGTCAGGAAAAAGGCTGCACTTTGAAATATGCTATGGAAAATAAATTCTACTGCAATTATTCTTCTTTTTTCTTCCCTGTTTTTCCCTCTCTCTCCCCGTCTCTCTCTCCCTCTCCCTCCTGAAAATCCCCTGCCACAGCGACTGCATTTGCCTCCAGACTTGTCAGACACAGTGAGCCGCGCAAGCAAACAGGATCTGGCAGAATCCGCCAAACTGCTGAGCTCAGGATGTGGTGCTATGGCCATCGGCAAGAAGCACCTGGACTTCTAGTGATTTCTACTTAGCAGTTTCACTCAGTTTTATATGACACTCTAATTATGAGTGCTAATGACTTATATAAATATTTTTCTTAATGATTTGACCCAGCAGTCTTTAAAAATACATGTTCTCTTACAGTGCCCTTTTTTTTTTTTTTTTTTGTTCTGGTTTCTTTGTCCAAATTTTGGGCTTGTTTGGATTTTGCTTTTTGTTAAAGCTTCTGTTATGTTGGATCCTGCCATTGTTCTGCTCGACTGGAAACATACAGTATTTTGTTCCTTTCTTTAAAATATGAAAATTACTCTTACCCTTTCATTTCTAGATGGTTTTTTACAATAAAAATACAGGGATATTTTTCCCAATGGAATTTTTATATACTTACATTTAATATTTTGTATGAATAATAAGTTAAGTTGGATGGTTTATTCAAATAAAGGAATGAAACTAAGCAATTCGTTGTCACGTGTTATTCTGAAAGCAAACTAACAGTTACAGTTTTAAAAATATTAATTTTTGTAATTGAAATACCATTCTTAAATTTAAGGAAATATTTACATTAGTTTATTAAAAAAGTAATAATAAATTTAAAATATATAAGATAGTTTTTATTCTAATATGCCAGTAATTAAGAATGGTTGTTTTTTTAATCAGAATATATTATAGATCATTACTTTGCCTTGTGGCTTACTACATGCATTAAAATGCACTTGAATGGAATTTACTAACCATAGGGAAAAGAATTGATTTCCTTATGTAGTTCAAAACGGTAATCCTAAACAATTGAAGTCAGCACTATGAAATTATGTCAACAGACATAATTCAAGATTGAAATTCAAACCGACAGCTACATTAATGCTAGAAAACCAGAAGAGTGCATTTGAGCTCGGGGAAGGGTATCACAGCATGCTGGTCTAAAGCAGGGCAGAATATACAAGTAATTCAGGCTTCCATACCCTCAGATACACAATTCGTGAACTTCTAGCTATTTCGTATGTACCTCTGCGTATCAAACGAAAGAACGGTACAGCAAAGCTGACCTGTAAATTAAAGTGGTTTGCATTCTTTCTTCTGAGGCTGACTTCCATTTTGAAAGGTAATATCTTCTTCTCCACAGAACTTCCAAGCCACCCAGCTGTAAGATTGCATTACAGTTTCAAAATTTAGTCTTTATAATAGTGTATTACATGGCTGGAGTGAAATTGACTCTTCTAAGAACGTGTTAATAGGATGCAATAATGGTAACTTATTTTGATGGGTTTGGAATCAAGAGTTGGTTAAGTGGTTTGCTTTTTTTTCCTGCAATCCAGGTTCTACTTTATTTTTTTCTTGACAACGCTGTGTAAAACAAAGACATAGCTTTTAAAACTGTCTAACTAATATGATGAATGTCAATCACTTAAAAAAATCCACTGTAGCATAAACACATACTGTATACAGCTTTTATTCTGAATTAGAATAATTGAATCAATGACAGTGATTTGCCAGGATGTCAAATCTATCCATCATATCCTGTCACTACCAGTTTATTTTTTGTGATCAAAATCAAAAAGACTACTATTTTGTCATCAGCTATTTCATTAGTAGTAACAATCAGGTTTTCTCTTCTATATTTTTTAGATATGCCTGTTACATTTTTTATTTCTAAAGACACAAATCCTTTTTAAACCTTTTCAAAATAAATTTTCAGAACCTTTTTGAAATGTCAGTTTAATAAAGCAAAAAGACATCTACTTTCCTATGCCAATATATTTAAAATATTATCATTGATGTCTCAAACATTTTTTCTCCTTTTGTGTTTTGTGTAACACTGAATGGAAGTTCTCATTAGATACTTAATTGTGCCTTTTGAAAGCATGAAACAATTTAAATACTTAGGCTAAAGTGATTTTTAACAAAGGTGAAGTTTTACATAGTATGTCTTTTTAATGTAAATAACACAAAACACGGTATTTCTTTGTGAAATATAAAGTCACAAGACATAAATTGCTGCCAACGTACTTAAATAGGTCATTGACTTAACATACAGGAGAGAAAATACCATGAAAGTCACAGTCGATTTCTAGTTAACATATTAACTGAAAATTGTTAGGGAGTAGCATGTGTATTCTACGTATGTATATGTGTATATGTGTGTGCTATGCATTTATAAGACTTCAATTTCAAAAACTTCAGTAGGTTAATATTAAAGCTGACAAATATTTTGAATAATAAAGGGAACTCCTTCTGCAAATCTGGATTAATTTTTTTTTCTGAGTCACTAAACATGCTTTGTAAAATAAGTGTTAGAGTATACAGATGTACAGTGTTGTTTACCTAAGGCAAAAACATGGAGCAAAATTTCGCTTTTTTCCTTCCAAAGTACCGTATCAGTTACAGCAACATATGACAGTGACTTGGCTAATCCAGTAAACTGGTAAGTGAAATAAGGCTATGTATGTGCTACCTGATAGTATGTAGATATATAGTAGATACAGCGTAGATTTCATTTACTGCACCAAAAGCAATTTTGACTTGGGAAGCAGGAGAAGTGTTTACATGGTGGTTTTTTGTGAATTTTCCCCATAACGACTCCGTGACTGTCAAGCTTCTGTGTACAAAACATCCTTCGGTTCTTTCTTCTCTTGATTTGAAAACAAATATTTAACTAAGGGGTGCAGCTCAGGTAATCGAAGAATGGGTGCAGCCTCTTTTAACAGGCTGTTGCAATGTGTTACCAGCTTCTTTTTGCATCTTCAGAGCCCCCTTGTTGGCCTGGATGGAAAATCTGTGCAATCCTTACTTGTGTTCGGAGGGCTCTTTTCCGCAGAGACTGCGGTATGAGGTTTTTTTGTTTGTTGCGATTTTTTAAGCAGAACTTCCTACTTTTTAGCAGACTACAAACTGAAACCACCAAACTCAGCTGGGAAACAATAGATTCATCCCAGAGAAGACGTTCCCAATTCAGTACGAGAACCTGATCTTTACAGAATTGTGACACACAGTCAAGAAAGCAGTAATGAAATTTAAAACGTTGTGTCTTTAATATGTCAAATAAGAATTCTTTCTATAATTTCTGTTGTGTTGAGGTTTTCAAGATATAAGTATTTGGAACATGAGACGAATATTATGATAGATTAAGTCTTTTTCTATGTCTGTAAAGAAATTTCAAAAGCAATTTCAAGGATGCAACTGAATTCAATTCTCTGTTAACAGTAGCTACAAGCATCTAAAAATGGGCATTCAGCTGCTTCAGATTTGATACATATGGTAGTACGCCACTGGTTTCATCTTTAAATTTAATATTGTATTAATTAATAAAATAGTGATGTTCCAAACACAGCTTTTGGAAAAGTGCAAAAGTCTAACTTATAAAAATCCTTTACTAGGCCAATATTGGAAAGTGAGCTATTAATCAAGTTTCTCTGAAACCACAACGTTGTAACACATCCCTTTAAAAATGTATGTATATTACAAGTATTATACAGAAACTCATACACACGCACACATATTAAACCAGTGTTTCTCCAGCATCATATATTAGAAATTTAATAAAGTGTTCTGCTTCTTTTGCCTGTGCTGGAGAAACGTTGTCCATAACTACAGAGCACAACAGAAATAGGAAAGAAGATGCTTTTATGCCTTTTAAGAGGTGGTGGAAGCAAGTACTATCCCCCATGACATCTCTTGGGGTTTTTTATTTCTCTTGTGAGCTACCTGAGTGCAAGGAAGGCCTACATTTCTTTTTTTAATCACATTGAGCACATGATGGTGCTTATTCAATAATAAATGTACCTGTGTAGAAAAAGAATGAAAGTGAATCCTCTTCATCTTAAGAAAAAAAGGCAACTCGAATGGAGAAAAAAAAAAGAAAAAAATCCACCACAAATTTTTTCAGTTTCTAGTCTAATATAAGCAAATGTTAGGCTCATTTTTATTTTTTCCAACAATGGTTCATTACTATAGTGGATGCCTACATCTGTATTTCAGCATCTGAATGGATAGACAGATTTTCAGGAGTGTTGAGCATCAAGCATCCCGGAGCATCTGCTGAAAACTTAGCTGCTTATTTAAACTTCACCTTTAAACAACTTTGAAAGTTATTAGGGACATCGAACTAATTTGCAGACCTTTTTTCATATCAAAAGGAAGACATCTATTTTGCTTTCTGTATTTTTTGCACATGGATTTTCTGGTGCTGTAGAGCTTAATCTAAAAAAATCTTCCAGAGAAGTCAGTGATGATTTAGACCAGGAGCAAACTGGTGGGATTAGGTCCAGTGGATCTTTTTTAAAATGTTAGGAGATCTAGAGAATTTATAGCTGTATATTCCTCTATAAAAAAAATGTATTTTAATGTCTTCTGGGATTGAAAGTAAATGTTAAATCCAAAATGTAGCAAGAATCAAAAAAGAGGTCTTCACGCTATGCTGGCAGAGTTTGAGTCTGAACATTCATGCCCTCAGAATACTCCCAGCGCTTACGACATCAGAGGCATTCTCTTAAAAAGTCTTGAAAAAGGCAAATTTTGGTGCACTTTCAGCTACATTTTTGGAGTCAGGTTGGAGCAAACTGCACTAAAGAAAGCTCTTGCTGAAATTTCATGGGGCTAGACTTACGGAAGAACAGAAATGAGGTATGAGTTGGGTTTAGATATGAAATCAAGAAATTTTCAGTGCCAATATTTTGGGAAAGCATATTGTGCAGAGAAGAAGCTGCAAACTTGTTTAAAATGTGTTGCTTGAGTGAGACTTTTCTGCAGTTCTTAGTATCTGTTTATTTATATTATCGAAGTATCTCAGAGCTACTACGCATAGGCCAGGACTGTTTTGTGCAGGGCATCATTCTTGGCGTGGGACTTGCGCCACTGCAAAACAAATTTGCCTTCCTGACCTATTTTAAATCAAAAGGACAGGGATCATTCTAGCAGGACTTGATGCCAGTTCTAGCCCCATCGTCTTCAGCTAGCAGCCATAGCTGGAAACTGCAGCTCTGGCACTTGATTCCTGACCAGGGAGGTTTTAATGGGTCCATTTCCTCTCCGGGCACATTCAACATCTGTATGTATCCAGCAGATGAAGTGGTCAGACAACAGATGTACATCTGCTATCCATCATGTATAACGAAACTCCTGCCACCAGCATGGCCTTGCACTTGGAAAAGCTAAACTAACGAATAAAGCTGAACTCAGTCAAGACCAGATAGAGAGTGACAGGCAGAGGAAAGCATTTGGAAGAATTCTCCAGCATGGTGAAATTTCCTTTTATGGTGCTTCCCAGCCTACATCCAGGATAGCTCAGCAATTTTGGAAAATTACTTGAGTGAGAAGGAGTTTGACAGTACACTCTTGGAGACAGTGGAGTAGCAAGTCCGTCTGTGTGGGAGACAGAGCCTTCCCAGGAGCCGCCTCAAAACTGAGGGGTTCTTCCCAACCAGCAAAGGGTCATAGGTAGGGAGCTTCAAACATACACCATCAATACGCCGGCCTCAGACAAGCAAATAAAACTTTACCACAACAAAACACTGGGGAAGAGGATGGAAGCACAAACGGTATGGTCGGTAGGCACAATTACTTCATGCATGACAGAAAGTACAGCAGATAGACACAGTAAAAGAATATATGCAAGGGAGCAGAACAGGGGGTGCATTCTGCAGTCCTTGCCTATAGAAGGATCTATGAAGTTTTAAATGTCTCCTTGCCCGAACAGGTGTAAATCAACAACAGTTCACGCAGAGCAACTGAGTCATAACTCAGAAAATCATCAGACCCAACAGAAGCTTAGTTTAAGTAAGAATCGAAGGGTTTGAATGCATATTTTGCAAAGTAACAGTGTTGACTTAAATTCAGAGAAATCAAAGTGGACAACTTGCTTCTTTAAAAGCAAAAAAATTATAAAATTTAAATGACTGGATTTTTATTTAATCCAGTCTGACAGAGGGAGTTTTAAAAATAAATAAACCCTCCCCTGCAGTATTTGAAACACAAAGCTGCGGACTACAGTCTGAATATGTGAATCCGATTTTGTGGAGAGAAATGTAAAGGGTAAAACATAAACAGTTACAGGGAGAAATATAAATTTTCTTTGCTTGTGATAAGTTAACATATTTTTTGTAACAACCTGAAGGTGTTTATCTGCTGTATGCAGTTTCATATAAATCAGAGTCCTTCTGTTGCCCTATATGTAATTAAACCCTCCCCTGCAGTATTTGAAACACAAAGCTGCAGACTACAGACTCTGAATATGAATCCGATTTTGTGGAGAGAAATGTAAAGGGTAAAACATAAACAGTTACAGGGAGAAATATAAATTTTCTTTGCTTGTGATAAGTTAACATATTTTTTGTAACAACCTGAAGGTGTTTATCTGCTGTATGCAGTTTCATATAAATCAGAGTCCTTCTGTTGCCCTATATGTAATTTCTATGGAATAACTGTTCATAAACTTCTCAAAATCTATCGGCATAGACCTGACCTGAAGGAGGTTATCTGTGAATCTACACACTCCTCTGGTGCAGCTGGAAAAGCTCATATGTCCCAGGAGAGGAAAAACTGCAATTCGCAACCCTCACCGATTTTAGCTGCTGGAGTGTACGTGAGGTCTGTCAGGTGCCTGGAGGCAATTGCAACCTCTGCTGGAGGATTTCATGCAACTTACAGCTCCTGTCAGGCACCTGAAGGTAACAAGGATCCTCCTGGGTCGCTCACAAAACGTCTGCTCACCATCTCACCCAGCTGCAATTCGACTTAGCAGGTCAGGCTCCAGCGCCTGAGAAACCATAGAGCGCTACCGGCCCAGCAAAAACAATATCGTGGTCCTTTGTGGGGGCAAAGCAGCTCCAGCACACAGCCCACCAGCATCAGACATGCATTTTCACCTTCACCCCCTTCAAAATCACGATCGTCTCACCAGGGATATTACCTGGTGGGATATTACCTAGGGGGAGGAAAGGAACAGTACGGAAGGCCCTGAAATTCTCAGTGTGTTAAAACATAATCATTGGAGGTTCTCAGTGAAACTTAAGGGAAAGCAGGTTTCATGGGGACTTTTCTCTAAAGGGCCATCTTCAAAAGAAACAGGGATTCTGGCAGCTGGAGGTTTCATGAAAATCTGTCACACATCAGCTGTACATGTTAAAAGACTGATCAAATGGTTTCATTTCTTTGAGGTTTCATTTCTGCAGCCCCTATGAAAACACCTTTGTCTTCCACACGATCGCTATTGCAAACTATCTTAGAATAGTAAACTATCCTGAGTAAGCTACCCTAAGTAATTGTCTGCTGATCCATTGGGGTTTTCTTTCTTTACATCTAAGAGAATATTAGGGGAGGAATTAATTTAAAATATATTCTAAAGCAAGGAACTTGCCAACCTGGCTCCTGTCCAAACTGTACTATCTTTACTACCACGCATCTCATGCGGATTGCTCCATCCTCTGCTGTTTTCTCTAAGAACTACTAAACAGATAACGTATGTGAGAGGCTTGCCTAACATCATTCTCCAGCAGTAATCCAGGGGAGATATATTCCATGCTTTGTTTTCCACCCAAAGAGGAGGAGCATTTCTTCTGCTTCTACCATGCCGTGCAGGGCAGGGGCTTCAGGGGTCCCTGCACACTTCAGCCAGAGGCACACTCCTGTGGCTGCCTTCTCTCCGCAGCAAGACACGTAAATACTCGCTGTCTGAACAAGACCAAACAGCCACCACAGACTCTACTCTCACATCTGTAATTCATATGACTATTTCTAATGGGGGGGGTTGTATTTGGGTATTTGTAGGTGCCAATCACACTTTTGATTAGAAAGAGGGCTGCAGGAGCTCATTAAGCAAGCAGGTGTCTTGTCAAAGAAGAGTTATTTAAAAAGAAGATGCTACACCATTCCCAGAGCAGAAGAGCCTTATCAACTGCACATGGAGCAATGCTCAACTGCTGAAGCTGAGGACAAGAGCAAATGGAAACGAACTGAAAAAAAAAAAGAAAAAAGAATGATAAATTTTCAGTTTTCCTAGTGCTGTTTATACCATGGAAATGCAGAACAAATTTAAACCTTAGCATAACTCTAAACCTGCACATATTACCCAGAGAAAATTAGATCATATCTTTTAGTCATTAATACCAGAAAAATCAATTAAAAACCAAAAAAGCCAGACACCTTTGGCCATGGAAAGTGAATGAAATAGGACTACCAATGGCCGGAAAGCCTGGGGGAGGCAATGTGTGTTATCAGTCCCAGGTTGTTCTTTGCAACTGTAATTTTGCCCCCAAAGATAAATCCCATGATAGGCTGCCTAAAGTAAACCAGCCTACGTTGGCATATTGCTCACTTTATACATAAAAACCTAGCTAAAAAGAAGTGGTGAAATCCCCTTTCTGTGTTACAGCCTGGGTGAGAAAGCAGCTCTTTCTGCCTCCTGGAGCAGGGCACACGCTGACTCGTGCTTACCTTTTAAAAACAATTAAAACCGGTATCTGCACGGTGCAAGGCAATTCCAACACGTATGTCACCGCATGCATGTCTGCTTCGCCATCAGCGTGTGTGACTCATCATCTGTCTGCTCTGAACAATAACTGTTAGGTTAGCAGCCTTTTCACTTGTAAATGTAAATATTGTATCTAGAACACAATATTTGAAATACAAAATACAGTGTTATTAAGACAGCACTCACACATCAATTCTTGTGTGACTATAATTTGTGAAATGCCTTAGGAGGGGCTTATAAATAAAGTATAAGGTGTTATTATGAAATACATTTTAACCAAATGCACAGAAATGTCTCATTCCTATTGAAATCAATAGCAAAACTCCCACTAATTTCAGTGGTAAAAAGAGGAGAACCTTGGAAATTGCTGTGTTACACTGAGCAATACATTAGAGCAGACTTCAGTCTTTGTAAGTAATACAGCTCTGGAAGAAGAAAGGGGATGAAAATGGGTATTAGAGGGTTCAGAGCATGCTGAAGATTTTCATTTCCCACTTATGTGGCTGGTAGCGGTGTCTGGCGAGGCAGCACGTTCCCCATGCAGCCACACGCAACCCCCTCGCCCATTTGCAGCAGCGCTCTGAGGCCAGTTGGGCGCTGGAGCTGCTCCAGGGCCTCGCCTGGCCCCCAGCGAGCAACTGGAAGCTGGCACCGGTGCTCAGGCATGGGAGCCCCTGCACGCTCGGCCCCGTGCCCTGACCCACCCTGGGGAAAAGCCTCTTGATAGGGCTGTGGATGCGACGTGCAGTGCAAGGCTGCCTGTAACCCGCAGAGCCCCCAGCACACACAGCAGCAGCTCTTCAAGGCAAGCAACGCTCTGGGGACCAAATGCCCTAACTTCTTCCCGATGTGCAGCCAGCCAGGGACTTTTCCCCACCGACCTCCTTCCACAGGGCACAATAACGAGCCAGTGAGCCAGAAATGTCTCCTCTCCACCACGGCTAGCTAGCCTGTCACCAAAGCAAGCTCAAGGTTCATCCGCGCACGCAACTGCTTTATAGCATTGCTGCGACTGCAGAGGTGCGGGGCTGTGAAAGGCTGCAGCCCCGCAGCACAGCCTGTCCTGAAGAAGGCTTCAGAAGGGGCAAGAGGGCTGGCGATGGCTCAATGGAGGCCACCAGCGGCTGGACCACAGGCGGTGGAGCTGCAAGGCCGGGAAAACCCGACAAGGGCAGGGAAGAGCTACGGGGAGCTGCCTCTGCCCGCATATCGGCACCTGCAGAAACAGCAACCACGGCACAAAAGCTCTCGGGGGAGGAAGGGATGGGAAGCTGATTTCCATTCCTGGTTGAGCAGAAGTTGGCATTTAGATAACAAACTACATTAGTAGGTATAAACACGCTAAGTGGCTATATAAATGCTGGGTTTGTACCTGTAATTAATTGTTCCCAGAATCGATTTAGCTATGCGAGAAGGGACCTGCCTATTATGGTGTTTAATGCGATCTATCTGTATCTTATAAATATATAATGTGCATGTGCATGTCTGATAAAAATATATATAAATTAAAAAAATCCATGTTTCATTAATATTTGCCAATGGATGACTTCCATGTAATTAAAACTACTTAATGCTGGTATAACGAATATACTTACAACTGACCAGTATCAGTTAAAAAAAAAGATTTTTCATCTAATGTTTTTGCACATTTTTGCTTGCTTTGGACTCTTGATTGTAATTAACTATCGTCTCGTGCTTTGAGCGAAGCTGCTCTTTGTCCCTAAGGGATTCGGAGTTTACGTGCGTTTAATCTCGTCTGCAGTATCGCGACTACCTCAGCACCACAACTCTGCTACTCCACGCTTGCAGTGAAGTGTTATCTGCAGTGACAAATATGCCGAAAGGAAAACATAACCAGCCTAGATAGTATCTTTGCTTTACAAAGGCTGCTTGTGATGCCTGTGCTTTGACTCAAAACTCCCTGCGCATTGGCTTTTTAATCATGAGATCCCTTTTTCAGCACAGCATCGCAAGTAACAACTGCACCACAATGAGCCAGCTTCATAGATATGGGAATGTTTAGATTTCCCTGCCAGTGACTAAAGGCCTTTAGCTTTCACTAGCCAGTCCCAGCTCGCATTGTTGTTGCCTGTTGATTTGTCTTCTCTCATTATTCCTTGACATGCAGCTCTCCACCCACGCCCACACTAACAACCCTCACACAAAGCGCATTGAGGTATTAACCAGGTTACAAGTTCAATGGAAAATTACACTAAGATTGTGCTGTGTGGCAATATAAAGGGATGGTATTCACTCTCCCAAAGAGCCTGTTAAAAACACAGCTGGGTTGTTTTTTTTTTTCTTTTTAAGCGTCCTAACAAAAACAATTTTTAGAAGTCAGGAATGCATATTTGTGTGTATATGTGTCTATATGTACTTTATGTATAATTACAACAGATAGACACAGGCATGTATCACGTCTCCACCACTGACTGGCACGATGCAAACTCCCCACTAGAAATTCTGCTGGATTCTGGAGTTCATTTAGAGCATCCCCAGAAACCCGAGCTAAATAAACAACCTCCTTCTGCTCTCAGCTGCAATTAGGTACGTGAACCTATCTTCTTTTTGTTAGCCCAAATTACAGGCTGGTGGAAGTGCTGAAAGCCTATAAAAATGTTTTTTAAGGATCCCTCCTTATTGAAAACTGAAAATAAATTCAAAATAAAACTTAATGAAATTAACCTAACACAGTAACAAAATTTGCAACACCACACTATAAGGTTAAAAAGAAAATAGTATAATAAAGGAAATACAAAGGCTTTGGCATGGTTTTTACAATCAACAATGGTTAATTTTGATATGTAGTTGTGAACAACTTCAAAACACTTAAGTTTAAAACTCTTGCAAGCACTTTTAATTGATTAGGAATGAATTCTAGATGCACAAAAATGATTGGACTGTGAACAGTAGTACAACTATATCTAAGAACAATTAACTCTTGCCGACCAAAAAGAAACGTATGATGCATGAAAATGTGTATAAAACATCTATAGAATATTCTTGTCAAATATAAATGAAATTAACTTTATTATAGAAATCATTCTGGGAGATTTCTAGGGAAGACAAATACTTACATTTTGACATAAAACAAATTGGATTATATCGAAGACACAATCTACCTTTTATCTATCAAACTCTTTTCTTCATCGAAGTTCTCTCTTAACCCCTGTTTGCACATAGCTTCAGCCGTTAACAACCTTTGGAAATACCAACAGATATTTTTCTTACATAAATCTAGTGCGTATTGTTCCAGGTTTAATTATAAGCAATGGAATGATACAAACTTGGAACGTCAATCCATAATCTATGAACAGATTGGTAGAAGTATTCGATATATCTTGATAAAACTCTTAAATTCGTGGCAAAGCTTGTTGATCATGGCTTCTTTTTTTTTTCCTTTTCTTTTTTTTTTTTTAAAACAACTTCATGACCAACACAGATCAAACATCCATCCAGTCTACATTGTTCTTTTTTTTTTTTCATTATAACATACAAATGCCCATTTACAAATAATACACCAAAATGAATAAAAGTTTGGATACCAAAATGAAGATTTGTTCCAACTGATACAATGCCTTCAGTGTACAAAGGTCCATGTGAAAGTCTTTTCCATGTGTTACAGCATAGGGCACAGTTGCAGTACAGAAGTACTCCGAGAGCCATTCTTCCTTTATAAAATACTGCTGAACATCCAACTGTTGTCCATATAGTCATTTACGGAATTAACACATGTTTTACTGTAATCTGGGCCAGTATTGAGACATATCAGGTTCACTGCCAGGAACTTGAACTGGAACTGACACTCCAGGGGAAATGAGACCTGAAAATTGAGGGAGGAAATGGATATTTTAGTTTTTCTATACATAGCACAATATTTGCTTTACAGTTTCACAGATTTGTGCTTGTATTCTGGTAAGTATTAAATCTCACCATCTACCAGCCTGCAGAATCAGGTGTGGGGGGGTATATTTCAAAAACCTATGCACATCTCGCTGATTTGTTGTTATAAATAAACTGTCATGCTTTGAGATAAATGCCAGAGCCTCGGCTCATTTGTATCAATTGGGAATTCCGCCCAAAATACACTGAACATTTCTATTCTTTTTAAATGTGTCTGGCTTGCTCCTGCTTATGCTGACACTTACCCTTTTTTACCCTATTTTGCCCTCTTATGCATAGGTTAATATTTCTACGGGTTACCTGCCTTTCTGATAACTTCAAATCTTTAGCAAAAAATAGCCTCTGACACAGGCACGGTAAAAACACGCTCGGGTGTGAGTAGCTTCACTGAAATCTAACGTTGAAATAAATGCTGCTTCAGAATTTAATTATACAGGGAAGATTTTGCGGGATGAGGGCCTCACTGAAGAGCTTTCCACTGTACCGCTATTCAAATGCCACCTCTGTTAGTCAGCCATCTTTCATCTACCCCTTCAGTGGCAGCTTAAAAATCAGGTTTTCTGCTCTAGCCCACAAGGTTATACACTTTTGTCTTCTGCCCGGTTCGGCAGCTACTAAACCCGACAGAGACACCTCTCCCAGTGAATACATGTGAAAAAACGGATGGCCGGAGCAAGGAAGCCGCGCTGGCAAAAAGGCGGGGGGGCCACTCACCTGTGGAAGTGGTGCCAGAGGTGCCCATCGGCTGGCTGTTCATGTGTGTCTGCATGTGAGGAGGGGTGTATGTATCATAGCTCCGTCCATTCACCGATGGACTGGTGGGCAGCATGCAAGAGTAGGAGGAGGTCTGGCTGGGTACCGGGGGCTATGGGAGCAAAGGACAAAACAGCGTTAAGTATCAGCCGAGGTAAACACCACGTTACGCTTCTCTGGATGGATGTGCCAGCCCTCAGGAGCAGCGTACACAAGCAAAAATGAGCTTCACGACACACGCCGCCTCCGAAAATACTGACAGCCTCGCTTGCTAAGCACACACGCTGTGCTCCAGGAGAACCAGCAACACACCCCGCGTCTGCAGGGAGATGCCGACGGTTCAGCTGCCAAATCTCCCGCTCCGACATCGCGTGGCCATCACACCATGGTGGCCATGTAGGCAGGACTTTCCAGAGCGGCTCACACATGCCAGGTCCCTGCCCAGGTGCCCGGCGGTGAATCAGGGGCCTCCTGCTTTCCCAAGGGTCCCCTCCCGTATCAGCCTTTTGATCTTTTGTCATCTGCTCTCAGCCTGCTGCCGGGAACGGCGCCGCCGGCCTCCAACGTCACGAAATAGCGACCTAGCCATCGTCATTTCTTTCCGCGGACTTGCGAGACTCTAACTTTATTTGGTTAATTTTGGTTCAGCAATTAGTAACATAGTAATTGCCGCAGCGAAGGAGTCAGGCTCTCTAATCTGCTCGCCTGTCTCCAGCAGTGGTCAATGCTGTGTGCCTCAGACAAAGCTGTAAAACTCCCGTAATTGGCCAGCACCTTCCTAGGCCAACCCCATCATTAAAAAAGGAGGAATTTTGCATCTGAAAGGTCTATAGAAACAGACCCCAAAGGAATAGATTTCTTCCTAACCCAGCTGGTGATCAGCTAATGCTTTCAGGCATGAGGATTGACAGCTCTTGCAATTCTGGCTTAGCTGGCATAACCACTGATGCTAATCACATCCTTCCCTTTCTCAGGTGTTCCTAATGTGCCACCGCCACGTTATCTACGCCGAGAAGGTTGGATGCCTCCAGCAGCTTATTTGGGTGGCAATTTCCACAATACTGCACCAGTGAGTTCCATAGGTTAACTGCAGGGGTTTAGTTGGGTTTTTTTTTTTCCAAAAAGGGTTTTTTCAGCCCAGATTTATTACCTTGTAATTTTGAGGACCTTTGTCTTTTAAAATTTGGGAAAAGGGCTTGTCAGAGCACCAGGACTTACAGTGCCCTTTCCCTTGTGATTCTCCCAAAATAGGGCATCGTTCCAGAGGCCGGGGAAGCTTTTGGTCCCAGTTTCCCTGCAGTGTGGTTTGACTCCATAACCCCCTGTCCTGGGGAGGAAGAGCCCCCACGCTCCCACACACCCCAGGGGCCACCGAGTCCCGAGGGAGCATCATGCCGTGGTGGCAGCGCTGGACTTACTTGCATAGGCAGGTTATTGGCCATGGTGAAGCTAGGCATGGGCGGCAGCGCACTGTACGTGTTTGTGAGCGCCGTGTCCGTTCTGCCCAACATGGAACCTGATGTGAAAGAGGAAACTATAATAGAATAGACAGATAGATGAACACATTAGTTTAACCACAATTACAATTGGCGATACAGTCTCAGAGTCTCATTTTCCCAAGAGGATGGATGAACATGAGCAGGTCGGTGGCATTACCGGGGGTGGTCGGTTGTGGGATCGGCTGGTAAACGCTTGTGCTGAAACTACTACTGATGGGAATGTGGCTGGGAGTGTTGCTGGCTTGTCTTCGCTGGTTCCTCAGCTTCTCTTCCCTTCTCCACTTGGCCCTTCTGTTAGAAAACCACACCTGAAAATACAGCGTTTGAGAGACATGAGTCTCCTTACAAGGACTAGAGGTGTGGGGCCTCCCCCACGTAACTCAAGGCCATGCTGATAGAAAGCTGGCTTGGAGCATAGCAAAGCAGCGTGTGAAAGCAAACCCCAGCTGCTGTTATTTTCCTGAAGGAGGAGATGGACAAATACCCACTCGTAAATAGGGGCTGCCCTGTGCTTTGAGAAGCCAGGAATAACAAAATTAGAATAGTAGTAGTAAAAATAATAATAGTCATAATTGCACAGCAACTCAGTACCTGTATCCTTGCTTCAGGCAGGTCTATTTTAGCAGCTAGTCTCTCTCTTGCAAACACATCGGGATAGTGGGTCCTCTCAAATTCTGCAGAAGGAAATATTATTGCATTAGTTGCAAAGAGTTAACGTGGCTGACTGTAAAGTCAGAGTCGTTCCTGCACTGCCTATGCTCTGAATGCTCTTAAGAAACATCGCTGTAAAGGCAAAGCTGAGCTTTCTTCGTGTGTGTGTGTGTGTGTGTGTTAGGAAGGAGGACGCCTTGCCTGCTGGGGAATATCGCTAAGGGGATAGGCAGGCTTGGGTGCAATGCTGCATCTTTCAAGAAGCAGTGAGGGCTTCTGCCTCTGCTGAGGGGGTCCCCAAGGCAGCTCTGACCCTGTCACCAAGAAGCAAAATGGCACGTCGCTAAATAACAGCGGAAAATAAGAACAAAGATCCGCAGCGGGTCAGAGGTGAGGTGCGCCCAGGCCAGTCAGGGAAAAGGGCACCTGCTCCCAGCCCCGGGCAGCAGCAGCGCTGGGGATGGGGAGCGAGCGTGGGGGGCAGGCACGGAGGGCTGCTGCCAGCCCCAGCTGCCAGCCCTCGCCTTCCTGGTGTACGGCAATGCGGCCCGGCCGGGGACGTGGCACAGTTGGCAGGAGGAGATTTATCCCCCATGAGAGGAGCCCGGGGTGTAACACCAATGTTTCGGTATGATCTGTGCCCTGAGTGCGTTCCCTTTGAAAACCTTTTAACAGCTTTTCGGTGCATACCGCAGCCATCGATGAATATTTGGAGCTCAATGAATAAAAGAGCATGGAGGGAGCCACGGACTTATACTATATACATATATATAAGGCACGTGAATGCCATGTTTCCGTTCAGCTCTTAATACAGGCAGGGCACATTTTGCTTTTTTCTCCTGATTCAGCCGTAGGAAAATGTCACTCACCTTTCTCAAGGGCTTCGATTTGCTCTTGGGTGAAGGATGTCCTATTTCTCTGCAGCTTTCTTTTCAGCTGGAGTCTCATTTGGGCCTCGTCTGAATCTTCTCCATTAGAGCTGATGGAGTTAGTGTTTTCCCCTCCTCCCTCCTGTTGCGGACAGCCATCTGCAGAACCGAGAGTCGGAAAGTGAAACGCAGGTACCCTTGTTTTAAGATCCCTATCAGAGAAATAACGCGATTGGAAACAAGTTCGGCCATGTTTGCTGACACCCTCCCTTAAAAACGTCTCGGGTATCAAAGCAACATTGCGCTAATGACACGGGTAACACGGAAACATTTCAGTTTCCAGCGTTATCGTAAACATCGGAGATGAGGAATTACGATCGCCTGGTCTTAATTTCATTTTGTTTTTCCTCTGGAATAAAAACCGCGTAAAAATACTTCCCCTGAAAGTGATTCTTTCCCTGAACCGCTGCTGAAGTGCCATGGCAGTCTCCTCTGTCTGCTGCATTTATTTACCTATTGCTATATTTAAAATAGTGATGTTCAGTATTTCAGATTATCTATAATCAGTAATTCCTATCTAATCAATTAGATGTTGATAGGTTTGCAGAAAATGCTATTAAGAAACCAAACCAAGCTTGTAATCTTTTTTAAAAAATATTTATCCAGTTTTTATTTGAATTCTGCACAGTCAATTTCATTTTAAAGGTTGTGAATTTAGAAGTGCCTGCATTGTTCTGCAGTTTTATTCAACTATTGTATGAGTGTGCATTGCCTTGACACCTATTACTGAGCACAGCTGTAATTATATCATCACCAAGAACAGGCTATAATTGCTGAAAATGGAATTTTATATTTAGATAAAAGGACTGTCCATTCTTTGTAATGTGTTGCACCAGAGAAAAGTAAGATTTCTTTTAAAATTTTAACATGTAATTTTAAAAGAAATAGTAGCGAGTTCACTAACTAGCTAAATACGCTCTTCTGCAGCTGAACGTTTGGCATATCATTTAAGCGGTACATTTTTAATTAGGGCATTTCCACCACTTTTAATGTAATTTCTGTCATTAAACAGGGGAAAGTTTCATTGTGCTCTCCTGTCGGGCGGTGCCAAGGACGCGTCCCGGGTCCGGCCGGCTTTGCGGGGCTCTGCAGGCACCCCGGGCCGCCGGGGGCGAAAGAAACGGACGTTTCTGTCGAGGCAGAGAAGTCGTCGTCCCTAAATTAGCTCTCCCTCGCCTTTCAAAGCATATTTTTCGAGGCGTTTTGATGTCGCATAAAGGGGGAGATGGGATGAGGGACGCATGGGCTACTTATGCTAATTCCCTTGAAAAGTTACGCCAAAAATAAATAGCGACACTCCCGCTACATCCTTTAAATATTGTGGGAAATCAACTTTAAAGTAATATCATTTATAATCGGCGAACAATGGCCCCGGCCTTCAAAGCTCGGGGGGAATTGTGACAGGATCTGGTGGGACCCTTTCAACCACTTTGAAATGTTTTAAAACCCGAACTTTCTCCCCCATTTAAACACAGGGATTCAGCGGCCGTGGTCACCATATGGGCGGCCGCAGCCCCATTGAG
>NW_008796218.1:10907150-10907661 GCF_000699145.1 Aptenodytes forsteri | reverse complement strand
AAAAAAAAAAAAAAAAAAAAAAAAAAAAAAAAAAAAAAAAAAAAAAAAAAAAAAAAAAAAAAAAAAAAAAAAAAAAAAAAAAAATTTTTTGGGGGGGAAACAAGAAACAGTGTCTCGGTGATCCCTAAAACCACTAAATCACTGGAGAATTTCTCCCGGATAGAGATGTCTCTTTTTGTTCTGTCAGCCCTCATGTATCCATTATTTTATTCACTGCTGCATGGCGTTTATCAGATTGAGACCATATTTGTACCCCTCTGAGACCTAACCTCGCCTTATGCTTTTTGAGTAATGGACTCTTAAAATCCAGTAACATACCCCTGCGAGGGAAAAACATTAGAGGGAGCATGAATATTCCAGAGGAAATCCATTTAATTTTAATTAATTTTGCGATGCGGATGTTTTAAGTGCCTGCCTGCCTCCCCCTCGCCTCTCCTGCCCACGCACACACGCACCCCCGGCCCGAACCAGCCCTGCCCCGAGCCGCACCGCTCCGCACCGCTTTCTTTTC
>NW_008796218.1:10905532-10906279 GCF_000699145.1 Aptenodytes forsteri | reverse complement strand
GGGCAAAACAAAATTTAAAAAAAAAAACAAAAAAACAACCAACAAAACACCAAAGTAGAGGTGGGGGGAAACGAGGGCTCCGCTCTATCTTTCTAGTGTCCTTCATAGATTGTTTTCTTCTCTTAAAACTGACATGTCTAATTGGCAAGCGGTGCCATATCGTGTCCAGAGGTCTCCTGTGGAACATTTCTACAGCTGTCTCCTTCAACTAGACGCTTATTCATGTCGCCTTAATGAGAAACAAAACGATCTCTAATGAGCAATTACATAGCGACAGAATTGTTCCCATAACAAATTCTTGCGTGTGACAGAAACATCCTTTGTACCAGATATTCCGCACACTGTTACCGATTTTTTTTTCCTTGCGGGGTGAAAACAAAAAGCAGGTTGTTGTATATAGACACCTCTTCTAAAGGAATGACCACAGCCAGGGAGAGAGCTGAGCATCAACAGAGCCCGTATTCAAAAAGAAGCCATTAACCATCTTAAGTATGTAACGTAACATCCCATTATCCTTCATATTATCCCCTTGTCATTCCTACAACAAATACCTATTAATCTTCAGGATAAACAGTTTCCTATATTTACAAAGTTGTTTCGGGTCCATTGAGGAGGAACTATAATCAGCCCTACGGAGATAGTTACCGATCTCCCCGGCTTTGGAGACCCCGGCGCGGGAAGGCGGCCCGGGCGGGGAGCAGGAGCCCTAATTACCGGGCTGATGGGCCAGGTTAAGGATCAGCCCCG
>NW_008796218.1:10904111-10905080 GCF_000699145.1 Aptenodytes forsteri | reverse complement strand
GGGGAGGGGGGGAGAGAAAAGAAAAAAAAAAAAAAAGCCCCGAACCCAACCCTGCAAAACCAGAGTGATGGCTTCGACTGATGCTCGCAGTCCTGAGGCGCCGGGCGCAGGGGTGACCCGCATATTTTTATTTTTTTTCCCCTCCTTAAAGGCATTTGTCAGATTCTGTATGAAAAAATGCGTCTGACCCTGCCACATGCAAATGATGTGAACCTGCTATCCTCTCATCTGATATCAAAACAAAGGAAGCAGAGGCTCGCTACGGCTACCCAGCATTGTACACAGCACACAGCAAGGTTTTTTTCATGAACTTACACTGGGTATATTATCGTTGGTACAGACCCCCTCTGATAGTAATCTGTCTCGAATCTCCCACGCAAAGATGGAGGGGCACTCTCGTTTATACTGCGCTATTTTGCTTACAACTTCTGGAGTCGCTACTCTCGGTTTACTACCTCCGATTGCCCTGGGTCTGATGGAGCCAGTTTCGTAATACCTGCCCAAAATTTTACTCACACATCCATTCGACACCTGGATAGGGAAGCGGACAGAAAATCACATTATTAATAATTTCAAGACAAAAATAAAATTGTTTAAGTATGCATTAAACAATGACAAGCTTACGTTTTGATTGTCCAGCACTTGGACTTTTGCATCTGCATGGGTCTATAACACAAAAATATACCTTAAATGGTATGAGAACTTACTTAGCGAGTCTTTTTTTTCTTTAAAAAAAAAAAATTACATTCGTGGCCCTACCCTCTACAAAAGTGATACTTTAAAAACATTTGGAAGAAAAAAAATCTGGTCAAAACGTAATTCTTTTAGTATTAATGTTAAAATACGCCTTAAATGCGAACAATAGCTAAGCCAGACTAGTCTCCATCGTCCTCACTGCTCTTAGACAGAGTACTTGCGGGGGACAGGGTGAGCGAGGGGTTATCAAGCCCTGCATTTACAATGTACCCC
>NW_008796218.1:10902155-10903129 GCF_000699145.1 Aptenodytes forsteri | reverse complement strand
CGGCGAACCCCCAAACCCAACCCAAAAGCCCAGAATATTCCGGGCTGGATCGCCTTGGGTTGCCTCCTTGCTTTGCCTTTTTTTTTTTTTTTTCCCTCCTTTTCCTCCCCACCAGAAAACAAAACAAAAAAATCCAACAAAAACCAAACCCAAACCAAAAACCCAAACCCCACAGCCGGCGAAGCCTGCCCGCACAGCCACAGCCGCGGCCTCGCTCCGCCAAAAGCAAAGCGAGAGGCTGCCTCGCCAATGCCCAACCTGAAGCTCCAGGCTTTGGAGGAAGTCTCCCTGGAGAAGCTCTGCTCTACGCGCGCTCCGCTCTCCTCTCTTTGGAGCCTCCTGATAAATTGACTCCAAGAGCCCAGGCTTCTTAGCAATAAATAAGCTCCAAATATAGAAGAGGGGGAAAATATGATGAGCCTCTCTGACATTTGTCTTTAAAATAAAACTAGCTGCACGTCAAGTTTGAGCTTAATTTCTGGAAATAGGCGGAAGTCGCCCCGGATCATGCATGGAAGGCTAATTGAAAAGATCAGTTGGAGCACTTGTGGCAGGCGTGTCACTTTATGACAGTACTCTGCTTTTGAAAATTGCATCGTCACGACAAATAGTAGCATGATAAAACGACCCTTTCTGTCCGCATTTGGATATCACTCAGACTAGATTGAACTCTACTCGCTCTCCCTCCGAGGGAGGCTGCGGTTTGAGGTAGCCGGGGGGCTCTGCGCGGACACAACCGAGGGGGCGCGCTCGATATCACTCAGACTAGATTGAACTCTACTCGCTCTCCCTCCGAGGGAGGCTGCGGTTTGAGGTAGCCGGGGGGCCCTGCGCGGACACAACCGAGGGGGCGCGCCCCCCGCGCAATGGATTCAAGGAGCCACCGGGGCTGGGGAATTTGCCGCCCCGGCCCAGCAGCGCGGCCGGCGTTGCGACCTGCGCTTCCCACAGCGGGGAGAGGAGCCCCGCGTCCC
>NW_008796218.1:10900043-10900677 GCF_000699145.1 Aptenodytes forsteri | reverse complement strand
CGCCTCCCTCCCCCTCTTCGAAGCGAGCCCTCGGCCCCGGGCTGCCTGCCCGCTCCTGCGCGCCCGCGCCGCCCCCAGGGCGCGGAGTCACTTACTGTTCTGCATGTTGGGCTGATAGAGCAGTATCCCACGGGGCTCGCCTATAGCAGTCTATCAGTGATAAAATAGGCGTTAATCAGGGGAGGCAGTGCACACGGTTAAGCTGCAGAGAGGCTAATATCTCACAGGCTTACTTTGTTATCCTCAGGCGTCTTCCCCCGATTAGTTTAAGGATTTGGGGGCTTTAATACCTCAAGGCAAAAATGTACATACGTATCCCTAACACGCGAAAAATTTTAAGAAAAGCAACCCGCCAAGTGGTGTCTCGTTTTAATTGCATGCAGGTGGCGTATTGCCTCGTCGTTAGTGCCCTTCGCTGAGGTGGTGTATTAAGTGGAGCGACAACAATCACAAAGAGAGTCCGAAGTCATGTTTTTAAACTTGCCTGAAAGCGGGGTGGACTGTCCTCTCATACAATTTAGGGACTCGCACATCTGCGTGTCACTAGTTAAAGTCTTCCCTCTAGGACAAAGCAGAAGAAGTACATTAAGAAGTGTGGAGCGACGCCGGGAAGGTGTGCCGTGCGGGCCGGGCC
>NW_008796218.1:10897457-10899231 GCF_000699145.1 Aptenodytes forsteri | reverse complement strand
ACAACAGCTCAGTGGGGTGCTCAATTGGGGAGGGAAAATTACAATAAAGAGCCCATTCAAGGGGGTTGCTAAAAAAAAGGAGGTAAAATAATGAAATAGTCGCAGCCTTCATTTTCTCTCCCTTTTTTTTCGCCTAAAAATACTCATTCCCTTTCTTTTGCGCCTATAATGAATATTAATTTTACTCTTCCTGCATATGACGGAGAATTCAAAGAGGCACGTTTCCCCATTCAGGACTAGCCATGGTATAATTTATTAAGTAGCTTTTAGTAATCTTAAATCCATAAAAATAAACATCAAACAAGTACTTTCTCGCAGCATGAAGACTTTAACTGGTAAATATTTACTGCTCTTTGGAGAGCTACCTGATTAGCAGCAGAGCAAGCTACACTGTACTTCAATGGAGACGTGGCGATATCTCCTCCAGCTGAACTGAACGTGAAGCCATCCCTTTAATACACCAAACACGTCTGCATAGACACACACCGAACGGGAAACCCACTTCTTCAGACACAATTTCCTGACATATTTCACGCACAACTCATAAACGTGGGGCCTACGGGGTTAAAGAAGCCATCCAGAAAGCCACCATTAAACTTCCAGCCCTCAGCTCTGCCAGCACGGACCTCAGAAATGACAATGAGTGGATTTAAAAGAAAGGGGGGAAATAAAGGAGAGAGGGACACAATTTCCTGACATATTTCACGCACAACTCATAAACGTGGGGCCTACGGGGTTAAAGAAGCCATCCAGAAAGCCACCATTAAACTTCCAGCCCTCAGCTCTGCCAGCACGGACCTCAGAAATGACAATGAGTGGATTTAAAAGAAAGGGGGGAAATAAAAAAGGAGAGAGGGGGGGAAAAAAACCCCAGCCAAACAAAAACACGAAACCAAACCAAACCAAACCCCAAACACAGCCGAAAGCGTTTTACAATAGAGGGCGAGGGTAGCCGAGTGCTTCAGCAAGGTAAGAGGAGGTGTGGGGCAAGGGAGCTGTGGTTCTGCTCAGCAACTCTCTAACGCCTCCAGCAACCCGCCCGGCAACCCCAGGCGAGGTCCGGCGGACCCGCACCCCGAAGCAACACCATCGCAAAATCGCCTTCTCTTGCCGTAAGCCGAATTCGGTGCTCCCCTGCAGGGACCTGGGGACCCGCACCCGGGCCGGCGGGACACGGCCAGCTCCCGAGCGAGGAAGGGAATGCAATTCGCCGTGTCCTAATAGGCCGGGCCTAATCTGCAAGTCGGTTTTTAATCTCGAAATCTTGGTGTAATCTGATGGCGGATAGCATTTCCCCCCCCTCTCCCGGTGAAACCGTAATTAGACGTTAAGATGACAAAGTTTCGCGTTCTCGGGGCAAATGAGAAAAAGATAAAAACGAATCGGTTTGCGATTAGGCGTTGGTAAAGGTCAGCAGCTATAAACATTTACTGTCAAGGGCCACTTTTATTATTTTATGTCCCTAAGATGGAGAAGATGCAGTCACTTTTCTTCTCTAGGACGTTGTTGTCGTTTTCCAAAACAGCCTCTGCCAGGTACCTTTAATCGTTCGGGAAAGTTTGTTTTTAACTTTCCTGAAATTATTCCTGCTCTGCGCGTCCATGTAACACCTCCGTACAAAGCGTTACAAGGTTAAATTCAAATCCAGATTTTTTTTCCAATTGCACTTGCGAGGGGAAAAAGAATCAAGTCTATCGTTGCACTTCCCAGGAGCAAATCTTTTTTTTGCACGGCGAAGAGTTTGCAACTTCTTTAAAAAAAAAAAAAAAAAAAA
>NW_008796218.1:10895777-10896751 GCF_000699145.1 Aptenodytes forsteri | reverse complement strand
ACGAGCTGGGGTACCGGCAGCATCGGCGACACAAGACACCGGCGCTTGTGTTCTCCCTGCCCGGCAAATGCTGCGTGGGAATTACTGCTGCTCGTGTTGGCATTGGTTTCCGAGTCAGATGCTTTAGCTTTTCCAGAGGACACGGGCTTACGTGAAAGGCAGAAAGTTTGTGAGCTCCTGGGCTGGAAAGTTCCCTGGGAAGCTCTCCGGAATGCAAATGGGAACATGAGCGAGAGAGAGAAAGAGAGGAGGAGAGAGCGAGAGCCCTGCCTAAATATTAAAATGCAAGGAGGGAGAAGTTGGGAGAAGAAATGAGCAGACTCACCTTTATGAGGCATCCTGTCTTGTTGTCAAAGCTCCTGTCAACAGTTTAAGAGCGCACTGATTTGAAATGATGGTGCTTTAAAAAGAGTTGCCAGCAAAATAGTTTTTCTCCACTGAAGCTGCTGGTTGTGTGATCTTGAATTCCTGGGAAGGAGACAGAGATTGACAATAAAATGGGCTGTCAGTGACTGGAGAGCGAGAGATAAAAGAGTGTGTGAGTGAAGTGGGGAGAGAGAGACAGAGCACACCTATGCTGATTGGTGATGGTTCAAGTGTATTAATGTACGTGTGCTTGGTCTCTGCCTCGCCTCCACTGCTCTTCACTGGCCCATTAGCAAAGCCTGACCTCTGTCATCATCTTCCAGCAAAACACTTCCTCCCTGCGCCCTAACCAGAGCGGGAAATGCGGCTGAGCCGGGGCTGGCTGTTCAAACCCACTAATCACTCCGCAACATGCAAATGCTCCCCTCGCTCCCACACAAAATATTGCTTTATGCAAAGCGACGCCAGCGCCTCCCCGCCGCCGATTGGCGCCCGCCGCGCGGAAGGGCTCAATTGGCCCAGCCGTTTGAATATGAATGCGCTGGGCCCGGCTCCCCGCTCCGGCTCCGCACCCGCCGCCCGGCCCCGGCCCCGGGCTCCGCCGGCCC
>NW_008796218.1:10893430-10894220 GCF_000699145.1 Aptenodytes forsteri | reverse complement strand
GCGATGGACATACGGGAGCATTTGGGTGTGATGGGATCTCCCCTGAAGGTAAGGCGGGGCAGGGCAGGAGCGGGGGAGCCCGGCCGCGGGGCTGCGTGGCACCCCAAGGGGGGCTTTGCCAAAACTAGGGGCTCGGGCAGGATCCCCCTCCCCCGGCAGCCCCCTGTTCCCCGCGCTCGCCTCATCTCCTCCTCCCCACAACTTTCCAAAGTATCAGCTGCCGCTAAGTTAACCTGCCCGTGGCCAAACATCGTTTCAGGGGCGGCGAGGAGATCTTTCAGAGCGACGAAAGAGAACCGAAACAAGGGCCGAAACAAAGTACGAACCGGTGTCCCGCTTGTCCCCGTCTCCCGGGTGAGTCCCGGCGAGCCGTCCCGCGAAGGAGCCCGCCTGCCCTCCTAGTTGCCGGCGGCCGAGGCCCCGCCGCACGCATCCTGCAGGCGAGAGAAAGAGGCTGCAATTTGTAAGCTCGCACAAATCTCGGAGGCTCCAAAGGGATTTTAAAAGCCGGGATCTAGTCTTTTTTTCTGGAGTGAAGTCAGTCGTGTCCGTGGGCTTTGCTTTGGGGTTTTTTTTTCTCTTGCTTTGTTTTTGTTTTGTTTTTTTCTTGTTGCGCTCCCTCTCTAGCGAATGAGTGAATTTGTTTTACTCTCGTCCGCGGGGCGTTACAGGGGGAAAAGAGAGAAACCACTTTGTCCGAAATCGCAGGCAAATATAATTTTTACAAGCTCTCAATTAGCCATCCCTTGGATTAGCACCTTCTTACGCCTTCTCGCCAGAATAAAGCAGC
>NW_008796218.1:10890295-10892711 GCF_000699145.1 Aptenodytes forsteri | reverse complement strand
TCTTTCTTTCTTTTTTCTTTTTTTTTTTTTAGGAAAGTGTTTTTTCTACTTTTAAAAATGCTGCGCTCGCCTTTTTAATTAGGCGAAAGGAGAAGCACTGCTGTGAGGTGCTTGGCGTTACTTTCTTTCTTTTTTCTTTTTTTTTTTTTAGGAAAGTGTTTTTTCTACTTTTAAAAATGCTGCGCTCGCCTTTTTAATTAGGCGAAAGGAGAAGCACTGCTGTGAGGTGCTTGGCGTTACCCCTTCCCAAGAGCCCTCCTCCTGCAAGCGCAGACCTCCTCCCCTTTCCACGGATGAGAGCTGCGCCGGCGGCACCCGTCGCCCGCGGGGGTGCGCCGTGGCGTGGCCGTGGGACCGCGCGGTCTCGGCCGTGGCTCTCGGCATGGACTTAGACACCCTTTGAAGATTTCTACTTAAAATCCGCACAGGATTACTGTAACTAGCATTTTTCTGCATCTGTTTTTTCTCCCCCCCCCTCTTTTTTTTTTTTTAACTCTTCCAAACAAAAAGAAAAAAATGGGCATAATAAAAAAAAGGTTTAAAAAAAAGGTAAGTAACTATTATATATGGCAAGGGGTTTTTTTGGTTTTGTTTTTCCTAATTAAAATAATTTTCACTTTTTTACGTGCTCTCGTGCCTGGGTATTAATTTGTGTAAAGCAGCAGCGTTTGCTTCCCTTTCGTATTTTGTTAGGTGTTGAAAGCAGAAAGTGCTGAGTTAGAGACTCCGGTATCGTCTCGTTGTATTAATATCTGGGCTGCAAACTACCTTTTTTAATACCCAGAAAAATGCTTAAAGTCCTCTTGTCCAGTTCGGTCTAAAACTGAAGAGATACACAAATCCTGACGTCTTAGACTACAATGCTTTGCCTTCAGGACACTTAATGCCTATTTGTATATGTAGAGACAGTGTTTGAAACCTATAATGCACAGGACACTGAGTTAAGTGGAGCTTTTCTAGTTTATAAACAATCTGCAAAAAGTTTGGAATCGATTTAACCTCTGTTATGTCGGCCTTTTGCATAAGGCACAGCTTTGTGTGGCAGGATAAAAAAAAAAAAAAAAAGGCTTTCCGGACCCTGCCGAAGTCGCTCTGAAACTGGAAGACGAATATACATCTTTCTGTGCGAGAAAGCCTTTGATTTTATCTATGTGAAAAGTGTCATGCAACCGGACCCGCTCGAAAAGCCTTCAGAAAAGAAGGGGGGGTGGAAGCTCAGCGCATCCTGACGGGCTTTTTAAATGCTATTGATTGGGACAAGCTGTTCAAAACCCCAGTAACAGTTAATCTGCCTGTTAATCAAGCCACTAAGGAGCTCAATGCGAGTTTTATTAGCAACTGGAGAACACAGGCAGCAGAAAGGATCAAAAGCCTACACCCCTGATATTTGTAAAACCAGCCTTTCCCAAAAATATATTTTCAATTACAGAGCAATTCGGAGCTTATCAGGGCTCGCTCGCAGCCCCACGCAGATGGTTCCGCAGGCGCTGCCAATGCCACGAAACCAAGTGGACCCGCATCGCGTCGCGCTGGCCCCGCCGAGGTGCGGGGCTTAAAAATAACGCGGTTAAGGGGGGGTCCCGCTCTCGCCTCTCCCCCACCTCGGGCTCTCTTGGCCTCCCGAATTGGCAGCAAAACCTAAATTTGGCAAACCACGAGGAAGCGTTAGAGAAACTCCTCGGATTCACGTCCACCCTGTTATTAGGCGGAGGGGTCGAGGGCTCTTTTTCTTTTAGCTGGCGTATTGGATTTACTGCGGCAAGTTTGGAGGGTATGTTTCCCTCTGCCCATCCTTTTGGCGGAGCCGCTCATTTAATTCCTAAAACAAAAAGTTTAAATCGCAAGATTCGTAATTTGGAGAGCCGGAAAGTTGAATTTCAATGAATTTAATCACCAGAAATATTATTATATCGGCTAAAATCAACATTTGATCTTGTCATTGTAAATGCAAACCGATTGCTTTATATGTCAGCGAGATATGCATATAAAAGACTATCTGGTCAGAGGTAATTATGTCACAGCTTTTTCTCGGCATGACAGCTGGATAAACACCATCTCCAATAAACATCTCTAATTAGGGAGGAGGATCTGAGATAGATGGTGTTTGATTTATTACTGAAGGAGAATGTCCATTTACCGGTATATTATAGCGAAGCATCACAGGGAGCGTTCCCGCTAACGCACCACAAGGAATATTTGCAGACGCTCGAGGACAGGTAAGCGGTGTTTTAGGTTTTACGCTGTTATTTTGTTGCGTGTTATTTTGGAGGAAGAACGACCTTTCTAGGGTATCCCTCTCTCCCACTGACGCCCTGATTTAGCAGAGGCACCCAGGGCTGGGAAGGAAAGCCTGAGTTTGGGGGGTGAGAAGTGGTCGCCTCTCGGCTACCGGACCTTCCCCAGCCCGAGCAGGGCG
>NW_008796218.1:10887966-10888459 GCF_000699145.1 Aptenodytes forsteri | reverse complement strand
AGCCCGGGGGGGCCGCCCCGGCGGCGGGGGCCCGGCGGCGCTGCCAGGAAGGGGTTTCGCGGCGCGTTTGGAGCCGCTGCCATTAAGGGGCTTGCGGCTCCCTGCAACCCGGCAGGGTCCTCCAGGGAAGCGTTGGAAACACCACGGCTCCCGCCTGCTTACTCCCGCCTGCTTATCTGGCTGTCAATAAAAGGAGATGGCTCCTAAAGCAGGGCCAGGTGCTGCCTCCCCTGCTCTCCAGCGCGCCGCTCTCCAGAAACTGCTCAGGCGTGAAGCCAAGTCTGCTTGGCCAGGCCTCGGCGGAGGCAGGCAAACAGTCCCCTCGCCAGCGCCAGAGCGCTCTCTGTTTGCCTTTTTATCTCCTCAAAAAAAGAGAGAGAGAGGGAAGCGAGGCAGGAAGGTGGGGGAGCGCCGGGAGCAGAGTCCGTGTTTGGCTGCGAGATCGCCGCAGAGGCTAAAAGAATAAAATAAAAACATAATAATAATAAAGGGC
>NW_008796218.1:10885638-10887773 GCF_000699145.1 Aptenodytes forsteri | reverse complement strand
TTTATATAAGCATTATACATATTTGATTTACACCACGATACGAAGTTGTGGTTTTTGTTGCCTTTTTTTTTTTTTCTCGAGGATGCCCCAAACCCCCGTGTTCACATAGATTGAGCAATTCTCAACACACACTGTAATAATGAGCTTTAATTCTCTATCCAAGCAGAACTTGAGCAATAATAATAAGCACATCAGAACAATTTGTTTACTGTGGCATTGCACAGGCTGCAGGGTCCAAGACTAGCTACAATAAACGGTAAAAACCAAAGGAAACGCTCTAGAACAGGAAAAATATTGCGATAGAAACGTGGTTTTGGCTTTCAAGGAAAGAGGCGCTTGACTAGCATTTTAGCTGGGATATTTTGCCCTTGTCCAAGGTATGTGTTTTTAAATACTTTCTTTTTATTTCCCCCACACGTTTCTTTGCTTGTCTAACATTTCTCTTTTGCCCCCAGGATTGCGTTTAAATCTTTGTGCAGAAATGTAATTTTGCTTTTGTTTTGTTTTGGTTTTTTTTTTTTTTTTATCCTCTCGTCCTGTCGGTTCAGCCCTCTCGCAGTTTGATAGAAACTGAATAGCTCCATCTCTTCGAATAAAAAATACCTGAGTTATTCTTGAAATGGCTTTTTGTGTGTTGCCATATAAAGGTCTGAGAGCTTTCCGCCTGTTGTGTGGATGGCAGCCTGCGAGGCTCTCCTGCAACCTGGTAAACGGTTGCACCTAGCCTTCTCCTGAGCATTAGCCAAGAGCGGGCTGAGCCGGCTGACACGGGGCACCCCGGTTTGTGAGCCCCGGCGAGCTGGAAACTTGTTGTAACAAGCGGGATTACTGTGCGGGAGTGTGTGTTTGGGGGGTTTAATTTAAGATGCTGTGAGAAACTTCTGTGAACTGAAGCGTCCTAAAGACAGAAATTTAGCAGAAAGATAACATTTCCCCTCGTGAAGAATCCCACCGTAGCCGACTGTATAAGACGACTATTATTTTCAATGCTGTAACCTTGTTTTCTCATCCAAAAAAAAAAAAAAGATTCAAGAGTAAAAAAAACCCAAACAACTTCTTGCTTAAAAAAGAGACGTATAGCTATAAATCATTTCTTTATACCTTAACTTTGTAGCTGGGCTTTCTCTCTCTATTTTTTTTTCCCGAGGACTCCTAATGCTATTAATTTGTCTAAAACTTTATTCTGGGCTGTCTTGAATTATTTCCCTTTTCTATCCTTTAAAACATTTTCATAATAAGCGTGACTCCGGACAATGTTTGATTTGTTTTTCTCCCCTCATCCCGGTTTAGACTGAGACATTAGCTGAATTCCCTGGGGGTGATTGGATGCAATTCGCTGAAAGTCGACAGGCACGTCCTGGATGTTAGAAATTCACTTTTCCTCAACGTGACAAGGCTGAGTTCGATCTACAATTGTATTTGAAAGGGCAATGAGCGGAAAGATCTCCCATCATTAAAGCCTCCCTCTTCTTTAGCAAAATAACAAGATACTTCATTTGCACACAAACACTCAGGGAAAAAAAAAATCCCCAAACCCCAACCGACCCGCGATAACTCTTTCATAAATCGCTGTCTCTGCATAATTTGGGAGGGGGGGACGACATATCAAAAGGTATCGGAGGTCCCCCAAAGCGCCCATGTGATCAAGTTGACTTTTTACTTTAAATCTTGAATAAGATGTGAGTTGTAACAAGGGGATTTGCACTTACTCCATGACCCTTGTAATTGGATTAAATATAGACTGAGACGTACAAAAACATACCAAGATTGACACCTGCCAACTGGACTTCCTTATGATTGATTGTGATGCTTCGTGCTGGCAACAATAATGAAATAAATTGTATGGATAAAACAGCACATTTGTCATTTCCGTGCCATAAGAGAGGAAGGCAGCGTGTTAGGCAAGCTGTTATCTGACAGGCACGAACAGCAGACACAACTAAAGAGCTAAACAAGGATTCCAGACATTGACAAGACAAATTATAACTTGTCACAACCTTTTTAAATTCAGAAGTTTTCAATTAACATATATATTGCTGTTACATATAAGATCGGGTGGACTTAAAACATAAACAGGCAGGGACGCAGGGCGTCGGGGGGCCGCGGGAGGCTGCGGTGCCGGCGCTGCCCCGGCT
>NW_008796218.1:10883104-10884586 GCF_000699145.1 Aptenodytes forsteri | reverse complement strand
CAGGGAGCAGAAAGAAATCCTGACTCTCCCTGAAAACTGTCGGGTCCCGCTCGAGGGGCAGCTCCAGCGCTTATACAAATATTTTTCATCCCCGTTTCTTTTGTCTGAGCGGATTTCTGCTGGGTCCGAGGTGATGAGTGGTAAAGTGCAGGGCTGCAGCAACGCGGCTCTCCCGGCCATCGCCGGGGGCAGAGAAAAAAGACCCTCCCCCCAAAACCCCGAGTCCCAACTTGGGAAAAAATAACTAATATTCTAAGGCGACCTTTCCATTTGCTGTAATTACCGCCAAACTCATTCCTCTAAATTAAATGCTGCAAGTGATTTGAATCCTTGTAAAGCAAAAACCAAGTTCCATCGAATTAGTTGTAGCCTGCCTGCTTTCCCCAGTGACTGCATCTATTAACATTATAATCTCAAACACCATTTTTTATGTAACACTATTGTTAGTAAATCAACTCCTCAGGTCCACAGAGACGCTGACCCCTGGCAATTCAGTGAAAGTGTAATTATCTCCCCGAATCTTGGACAGATTTAAGAGATTACATTTCAACTAAATCTATATCAATGCTAATTTTTTCCAGACTCCAGGTGCTAGGCACTCCGAAATGGTGTTTCTGCCCAGCAGAATGGGTTACAAAGAGGAGAGGGCTTGCTGTGTAGAGGGCCAAAAGAAATGAAGCCCCACATAAAATTACACCTATTTTTTGCTACAAAACCTGGTTCTTGTATGGCAAAGTTAAACAAAGCAGCTATGCTAAATTAGCGTTAAATAAAGGCTAGTTTAATGCTCGGTTACAGTCAACTGGTGTATATTTGATGGCTAATTGTCTATCAAAATTAAAAAGAAAAGAACAAATGATTCGTTATAAGAAGGTGTTAAAAGCTTCAACAAAAGGACATTTCACAAATATAATATCTGTGGATGGCGAATTGTCCTTTCGAAGCTTTTTTAATGTAGTAAAGGCCTGGGACTCCCTAGATATGAATAATGGGGTGAAACGCGCTCTTTTATTCGGAAAGAGCCTCTTTTAAACCAGCCGCTCTAATAAAACGGCAAGGACAATATTCCGGGAGGAACGGGGACCCGCGTTGCTGTGATTTCCGACGGCCACTTAAATAAATAATGCCTCGGCAGTAAAAAGGCATTTAAATGTTATTTGGTTTGCGCTTAAAGAGACCTAAGCGCCTTCCCGGTGGAGAGCAGCTCTCGCTTGCAAATCAGCCGACATCAGCAGGGAGAAAACAGTATTTGTAGGGCTGCGGGGACGGGGACGGGGACGGGGACGGATCCTGCCCCGGGTGCCCCGCGGCCGGGCGCGGTGCGGGGCCGCCCGCTCCGCATTTCTTTCTTTAATGGGCTAATGGGCCGGGGAATATTCGGGGGAGGGGGGGAGCGACAAATAAGAGGAAAAAATGGTAAACCCAACCGAAAACCTGTTGTGCGAAGTTAATTAAGGAGGATGGTGGCGAAGCGGGCGCTGG
>NW_008796218.1:10882422-10883058 GCF_000699145.1 Aptenodytes forsteri | reverse complement strand
GCGCGGGGAGGGAGCGGGTCCGCGCCCCCGCGGAAGGCGTGTGGGAGAGCCGGAGTATGCAAAAAAGCCCCGACTAAATCATGCAGCAAGAACGACAAACCGTCTGGAAAATGGACCCATGGAGCAGCAAGAATGTACTTTTTTATCTTTGACAACTTGTGTCCTAAAGAAACTATCTTGAAGATAATTGAAATGATTACAATTCATCGCTGCCTTACTTTGAGTAGGAACAGTCAAATAATGAAATCTTAGTAATACAGCAAAAATTTAATTTACATTACACCACTGCTCGAGGTTTCCCTTTTTTTTTTTTCCTTTTTTTTATGCCCAGCTTCCCCTAGAAATTTTGCGCTCGCACCTAATTCTGTACTTCGTTGCATTATTCATATTTTTCGGGGTTATTTCCCATCCCCTCCCGCCCTTTCTCCTTTAGTAATGATCTTCTCTGAAACTTCCAGGTGCGAGGGAGGGGGCTTTTCTGGAAGGAGAGTACCCCAAGAGGCAAGGAGGGACCCCAAAACTAACCCCAGAGAGGCGGGGGCGGCTGCTGCAGCCGGGCGGTGGAGGAGATGCCCCTGCCCTGCAGCCTGAGTGGAGGTTTCGGCTAACCCCCCCCTCCTGCAACCGTCGGAGGTT
>NW_008796218.1:10879222-10882228 GCF_000699145.1 Aptenodytes forsteri | reverse complement strand
CTACTACTACTACTACTACTACTACTACTACTACTACTACTACTACTACCCTATCCCTATCCCTATCCCTATCCCTATCCCTATCCCTTATTCCTATTCCTATTCCTATTAATTACTATTTTCGCCAGGGAAATGTTTCCTAGAAGCCATAGTCCCCAGTGATGGGGGCGTTGGCTGGGGTGTTTTTTTGCCAGAGCTTTGGGCTGGAGGAGGGCAGCAGGACTCACCTGTGATGGAGCCAGGACAACCCTCTGCCCCAAGGTCCCCCCGGGTCCCCCCCCGACTTGCCCCTAGCCCGGGCGCTGCCCAGGATGCTCAAGCCCCTTTTCGGCCTCTCGCCTCGCAGATTGTGTGGGAGGCAGCCTGCCTTTTAATCCAAATCAGAAATGGACCAGGATACTTCCTCAATGAAACTAACTGTTTCTAAAAAAAAGACCATCTGGTAATTGTCTTCCTTTAGATCTTCCCTTAATTATGCTTTTAATTAAAGAAAGTTCAAGGCATTGGACCACATGAAGGGCAGTAATTACAAATTACATTACAAACCCAACAGATGTAGCTCTATCTGCTGGGAAAAAGGTACCGGAATAAAATTTGACTAAACTTTAGGATAAATTAATCCGCTGCCTTGAGAACAGAAGCACATTTTTTATTATGCAGACTCTAGCCAGGATTTAAGTTCTCTGTCATGATTGTTTTCATATTTCTTTGACATCTATTGATTTGGAGGCAGCTGCAAGGCTTTGTCACAAGAGAGAAGAGCAGTCACAATATATTAGCTTGATGGCATAACTCGAATATGAGTAGGAAGGATAGAAACATGACAGGGAGCCACGTGACCGAGTGATGGGTCTCCAACAAAATAAAGAAATTAATTTTTAATAAAAAGCTTTAAAAATACCACAGCTAGTGCAACAGTGAGGGGAACGACAGAACTTGTTAATTATCGAGCGTTGGAGCCTCTGAAATTTACCCCCAAAGACTAAGAGTGGACAGGCTTTTAATTTCCAGTTAGGACTTGTGCATTGGGCAGAAGTCACGAGGAGCAAAGCCCCGGCAAAGGGAGCGCTCGGCTCGAGCCCACCCTGCCCTGGGAGCCAGCCCCGGCCTGGGGACGCTGGGGCACCCGGCCGCCGTGGCAGGGCTCCCTTCCCCGCCATGCGCTGGAAATGAGCATCCCGTTTTGCCCATGATCTGCCCAGAGGCAAAACTCCGAAACCCCAAGTGGAGTTAATGTAAAGCCCCCTCGGTGAGCGGATGCAAAGCAATGCAGACCCGATAGCCTCTGTAATGAGGGAAGGCAGTGCAGGCTCAAAGATTTCCAGAGGGAATATCGCCCCACTAATCTGTGGTCACTGATGGCTCTGGATAAGCAACTTATAATGCATATTGCAGGGCTGCAGGAATACAGGCAGCATGAACTCTTTCAAAATGACCTGGTTTGCAGCGGCTGGCTGGCACATCGGGAGGAGATCAAGAAATTACGGGCGTAAAGGTTTACAAAACCCAGTTCTGGTTCAGTGGATAAAGACATCATTGACGATCAAGGGGCTGTTTTTAAGTCTACCTCCAGTTCAAAGTATGCGCCTCTCCCGCGTTTTGCCAAAATCCTGTGCTAAATGTATAACTGGGAGCTCAAAGTATTTGAGCAGGTTTGGGCAAGGTAGCAGAATTTCCCTGTCTGGGGGAGGCTGTTTGTTAAAAGCAGTCATTGAAGTCAAGCTGGAGAGCAGGGACAGTGAAGATTCACATGTCAGACGCTCCATCAGACCATTAAAAAGAAATTAAGTTGGGACGTTTCGTCTTCCCCTCTCCCAACTCCACCTCTGTGGGAAAAGCACAACAAAAATCTGGCCAGCGCCTTAACGTGGGGGGTGAGGCTGTCTCCCCTTCAAGCCGCAACACAGTCTGCGACGCCTTCGGCGTCTCTTGATGGTGAAATTGGACACAGGAGATTTTGGGTGCAAGGCTGCTCGGAGTTCCCCCTTTTTGTCTGCAAATGCTTGCACCTGCACCCCCCGAGACCTTACTGACCGCGGGAGCAGTGCATGGGCACCCTGAGTGCTCAGACTAAATGCATGCGTGGTCATATCATGTCTCTGGCTTCCCTCTCACACACGTAGACACAAACGGTGATGCTCTTCCATCCTTTCTTAGGCATGATTTCCAGCGTGCCTCTGCTTAGCTGAGCACAACCAGACCTGGCCCAGCTGCCTTCAGGCCCAGAAGGCGCCGCAGCACAAACCAAAGACAGATTAACGCACATGCACACCCCTTGCACCCGACCTCGGCTATACACTCACACGTTCACGCAACCTCTGTTAGTAGTGTAACGTTTTTTTCCTTCTGAGGAGCACTAACCCCTGTGAGCATCTAACCCGTTTTCGTACCCGTTTCTGGATTTCATCTTGCGTGTGGTGGAGAAACGTGAACAGCTCCTCGTGGTTTCTCGGGGCCCTTGTGTCAGGAAGGTGGTTATTCGGACAGACCTCTTCAAATGCCTCTTAATCAGCCGACTCTGGGTTTCCAGTAATACTGTATTTTATGCTTGCCGAGTGTCAGTAGGTATGGTTACACAGATACAACGTGCAATACATTACAGCTCCTAGGCTCTCGTTTCATTTTAAAATGAGCAAACATAACACTCCCTATTTGTTCAAATTTTAGCCCTGTATTTTGCGATCATTTCCCACTTTCTAAAAGTGACCCTGATGACAAAATTCCATATCAGAAATGCAGACTAATTTCAGGTTTAAAAATTATGTTACTGTGAAAATTACATATGTTATCCAGGCAACCCTATGTATATAATACAACTAGTCAATACAAGATTATAGATCTTCCTGAAAAGCTCATACTGCTTATTTATAGAAACATTTTGTATGCCTTTGCGTATCAGCAAACAAAAACTTTTGCCCCAAATTGCAGTAGTTTTAAAATCAGATTTGATACAGAATATAGATTCACTTAAATATATTTATATTCTATATTTATATTTATATATAT
>NW_008796218.1:10854172-10879197 GCF_000699145.1 Aptenodytes forsteri | reverse complement strand
AATAAATACATATATAGAATATATTTATATTCTATATGGAATATATATAAATATAATCTAGATTTCTATAATACTTGGTTTCTTAGTGATTTGACTGCTTTGCCTATGGTCCCATGTGTCGCCGTTCAGAAACGACGCAACGTGCTACCGGACAAATGTTTCTTTGTGAAATACGTGAAAGACTACAGATGTTTCACTGCTCTGCTGGGTAAATCTCAGACCCTTTTTGGTGACGTGGTCTGTACTTGTTTACACAGCAAGTAAGCAAGTGAGGCGTGCTTTTCTTTGAGTCGCAAGACTCACCAGACATAAGGTGAAAGCCATACATACAGCTCTGGCTTTCACAGGCCTGATCCAAAGCTTGCTGATGTGATGGACAAATTCCTAGGTCCACGTGGTATGGTCACTAGGCTAAAATCACAGCTTGCACAGTGCACCATGGTGTTTATATCAACAACTGAATACTGCAGGTTTCATTTCTATTCTTCTTTCACAATCAATACTAAGCACATTTTTTTTCTATTATCGTCTAAAATTGAGCTTCTTCTTGAAAAATTAAAATCCTTATAGTTATTTAGTGTGGAGAATGTACAGTCTTATAAATGAATTACCTGGTTCTGGGGGTCTGCCCAGTATGTTGGGTAGGGACTGAAAGCAGACGGCGAACGAAGTACGTGGAAGAGTCTGCGTCTTTAACAGCATATCTCACAGCCATGATCGCTATTCACGTGTGAATCGTATTTCATGCAGTAATGATGTTGCATAAACTAGCAGTTTCAGAGGTGTAGAACAGAGGCAGATAGCTTTGGCGCAGAAGAGCATGTTCTTTGGAGCTTCTCTGAGCCGACGTTGTCTGCAGAGGGTCCTGAGCTGGGAACGTCCGCATGATTCACAGCGGCAAAACCCAGCTCTGCAGGTCCGTCTAAGTGACCAGAAAATCCTTCTGTCAGGCTGTCACGCACTGTGTGAAGCCATGTTTTTAAACATGCGTATAGATGGAATATTGTAATTTTTCTCTAGTTTTAAAGACGGATTGCCTCAATAACACGTCATCATAGCAAACAAATGGAGAAAATACTCTCTCCAAGCAGAACAGAAGTAAATTTAACACTTCCAAAAAGCACTGACAATTACTTTCCTGGGCATAGCGATGTCAGGTTTTTAAGGTGTAATATTTTGGAGTTCAGTCCCTGTTAGATGTTTGTGTTAGGCATTGTATTCGGGGTGTACCTTGCTCAGTGGTAGCAACTTCATTCGTAGCGGGTCAGATATTGCAGGCTTTGCATGGAGACTGGAAAACTGCCCATTTTGCACTCTGCCAGTGTGTTCTTTCCAGTTAGGTTTGGGAATAGATTACAATTTGGGTAAAGAAAGAATATATATTGATATATTCACCTTAGAGTAAGTGGGGAAAGCCTGACGCTGCTGTGGTGGTTGGAATGACAGAAATAGTCCCTGGGGACGATATCGAGGGTATTTGTGGGAATTCCTAGTAATTCCAGGGTATATTTATTACATGGCTTTTCAGTGTAATACCCAAATATGTTGTCTGTGTGTGTATTAGATCTTAAAGATTAACTGAAATCTGAACATTTCTTCACACATTTTTACTTTTTCTGATTAATTTAAAATTGAGGCATTTGAGATGTTGTTAGCAATTTTTCCCTGCTTTCTTTAGCAAATTATTCGGTTGTCCTTAGCCAGCGAGTTGCAAACCGTTTCTTGTAAACATTTGCATTGCATTGAAGTTCAGTTACATAAAACATTGTGTAAGTGTGTATGTTTGGAGGACTCTGTGTGTCTGTGTGAATTCACACACCTATAGACAATTTTCTGTGTCTCTCAGAAAGAATATTTCTTTTTGTTACAAGGACACATCTATCTACACGATCTGTTGTGGGGCAAGTGTTTCAAAGGGATAACACTACACATACAAACTCTGGATAAAGATACAGCAGGACAGTATTTTTTCTGTACGGTTTATGTCCCTTTTACAAACAAGATTTACTGATTGGCGCTGAGAGCCAAATGCTTCCTTCATGTCACCACACCACCAAACCCCATCAGGAATGGTACCTATGCTTGTACAACACGAGCGGATTCCAAAACAAGGCACATTTGGGGCAAAGCAGGAACGTTCACAAATATTGAAACTGTTCTCCTTTTCTTGTCTTAAATAAGAAAATGATGTTGGTCTGTCTGCAAGTACCTGGCTGTTAATTACTGGTGTGCACCACAGTTGGGTTTTGAAGGACCCACAGGTGGGCCTAAGCCTCCTCAGCTGGGCAGCAGCAGAGCACTCTCTGCGTACATTAACTTTTACATGGTTTCCCCAATGAAATCAGAAATCTAAAAGCAAACCCCATCACTCAGGGACAATGTATAGATTTGTCATAGTCCTTGGAGGACTAAGAATCCTAAAATCAATGACCCGATTACACTGATCCATATTTGTAGATGTCTCATCTGCGATAGATACAGTATTGATAGTATATTGATAGTATATATTGATATATATTGATAGTATATTGATAGATACTGATATTCAGTATTTTACTGAAGCGTTTCAGATCACCATGTGGGAAGGCACAGTGGAATGGTAATTATATTTTCTGATGTGAGAAATACTTCTTAAGGAAGGTGAAGCCATGGCATTTGATGTGGCTGTAAATTGCTGCTACCTCCTGCAACATGTCTAAGCATTTATTTGATTACGATATTGCTACGCTACATATGTTTTTGCACTAACAACCATACATTTCTGATTCAGGCATGGGGAGACATATACATGCATATACGTGTGTGTGTGGACAGGGAGACAGAGCCTTTCCTGGAGATGTACATTTCAAATACTTGATGCTGCTGTTTCACTACTGGTTTCTTCAGGTACACATACCCAGTTAATACTAAATAGTGTGATGTGAAAAATCCCATGAATAGTGAAATCAGTGAGACTATTAGGACATAAAAAAAAAATCAGGACTGTAGTATTTTATGTTATATTTTATGAGCAGTAGGACTTTACATTACCAGTAATAGTGGGGTTTTGGGGAGTAAGGGGGTTTCTGGCCTGGGTATAAATTGCTTTTTCTAACTGGTATTGTTAAATACAAAGAGTTAGAGAATACAGAGCAGAGAGCAATTGCTACATGCATCAAACAGAGATCCATATTGATCTAAATAATAGGTGACGAACACTAACCACATCTGGCAGAAGTGTGCATCATGGCCCAAAGCCAGATTTACACCTAGATGTGAAAACCAGAGACCAAAGCTGCGTGGAGGAAAGCTTAGTCTCTCTGAGGCCGATGGAAGTTTAGCCATTGCCCTCCCCTTTCCCTGTCTGCTGCTCGGTGTTTTACTGCAGACATCGCTTACTCGATCCACAATCTGCAGGTAAAAGGGAAGAGGTATGACTCAGATATTGCAAATTTTTCAGATTTTGCACATGGATGTCCAGGTTTTCCAGATGACAACGTGTTTTTCTAAGGGTTTTTCATGAAGTCCCAGTATCCTGCATGACTTCTCTCTGAGTCACATTCCCTATTTAAACAACAATGTCCCCTTCATTGTCAGATTTTGACTAACAGCCATAACGTCCTCAGATGGTTGTTTCAAAATCTGCTGTACAGTTTGTGCACAAACACACAGCTTGCATTCGTGAGTAAGCGTGTGTCCCAGGCTCTTAAACTCATGAGGGTGCAATGGAGGCTCAGGCACATCAGTAGGTGTTGAAATTCTTAGGTAATAAGGAATTTACAGCAGCCTTATAATTTTTTTTTTCTCCTTGTCTTCAGCCAGGTCCTTAGCAATGTTTATTGCACATAGCCATATTCTTTGCATATTTGGAGGAGTAAATTAAGCATCTATGTTACATGCACGTCTCTTGGAGCATGTCTGAAGCAAGAAAAAGAAAGAATCTAAAATGAAGGAAGGGAGTGTTACATTGTCCCTAAAAATATTATCCAAAGAATGATGCTGATATAAACAGTATGCTTTATAGTAAATAGGTATAACCAAATTAATTACTTTTAGATACCACCCTAGCAGTTCTAGTTTGAATTAAACCCAACCACTGAAAAAAGCCGTGGTAAAGGGAGGAACCATCAATGAGGAAGAACAGACGTTAAGAGAGAGGAAAGTCTAATGAAAGGAAACCCAATATTGACAGATTATATAGAGCAGAAGGAGATGGGGTAGAAAAACACAGTCAAACACAGACAGAAATATGCTGTTTAGCAGGAGGGGGCAGCTACATAAGCCAGCTCCAATTTGCACGATTTGCCCTTTCCCTAAAATGTAAGGCAAGCTCTTTTTAATGCAGAAAACTTTCTGGAGCCCTGAACTCTTGGGGGGAAAGGATGCAAAGGGAACAAACGCAGAGCCTTCAGCAAGCTCTGAGCCGCGTACAGCCCACCTGCCTGCACCCCAGGCTGGCACTTCTTCGCAGGTCCCACAGATCCAGTTAGGTTTGGTTTGGACATGAGGTGCTGCCTGCCCATCTCGGCCTGCGAGCGTGGGACGAAACCTGCAGTGACCTCCGACAGTGCAAGGGTGGCCCAGCCAGGCTTTAAGACAATTTCTTTGTAATTTGTCCCCGAGACAGACAGTGTTTGCTGGAGTGTGGCGATGGTCCTCGAGGGGTGCTTCTACAGACCCTGCTCCTAAAAATATTCTGCATGTGCTTTTGCAAGGGATTTCACTGGGGTTCTGAGCTTCCTCGCTGTACGCAGAGTTAAGGCTGCTCCTGAATCTTTGCAGGCTCAGGGATCTGTATCTTAATTATAAAGTGGCATCCATGGATGTAACTGATTTTTGGTTAAGAAAAATCTTTGTACATCATATCTAATGAATGCATGGTTATGGTAACAACACAGCAAAGCAGCCCTTGCATTACAGAGCTTAGAAATGAATTGGACTCAGTCAGGTTCAATACGCTGTTTTGCAAATGACTTTTGTCTCATGTTACATGAAACAACTTTATTTTACTGATATGAGATACTCCAAAGTAATAAAGACTCTCCCAGTATCTGGTGATTGCTTAATACTAGTAATTTATGTTGGTTGTGTGCACTCTGCTTTTAACCATTCTTCAGCCATATATAAATCAATCACCTGAGGAAATTCATTGAGAAAACTGCAGAAATGCATTTTTGAGCACAAATCTCTCACTCAGTAAAATGCTGAAGTTTTACTAAGTGGATTTTACCTCCAGGAATAAAACATTGCATGCATTAATTTTGCACATTTTAAATTATATTTTATTGCCCAGCAAAGCATATCCACAAATATTCTCATATATATAGAGAGGTGTATACATATATACCTCTGGTATCGCGGCAGAGCAGGTCTGCGCCTGTGTCTGAAGGGGTCACTGAAAACTAGACGTGCAAGTTCCAACACAGCAGCATAAGCCCTCCGAATATTAACAGCAGTTTATATAGGCTGCTTCAGTGCAGATCAGATGTAGCAAAAAAGTCTCTTCCAGCTTGCACATAAGCGGTAAAAATACAGAAAAATATTACACAGACAGCAACTGCTTTTGAAACATTAAAGTCATGGTCACAGTCATGTAATCGTTCTGGAAGGCTCTTTGGCGATAGGTTCATAATGTGGATTAAAAGCCAGAAAAATACAGTGTTAAATAGTGCGGCCATACTCTCCCAAGCACAAACCAAGGTATCAAATACCAGGAAAACACACCATTACACTCCAAACATTTTTTAATCAATGCAAGAAGGTGTTCGTTGATGCTCAGTGTCCAGGACCCACCTGAAACCCTTGTGCCTGATTTTCAGAAGCTTTGTACCCCTGCCCCCGGGATGGGGAGAGGCTCTGGATCAGGCCCTGCACGAACGCTCCTGCAAACTGTTCAGCACTGGCAATTTTTGTTTGCTGTAAAAGCTTGACATATATATATATATATATATATGCATGTAAAATGTAATGGAATAAAGGAAAGCCCAGATGCTGTCTCAAAATTGTAAAGTGATTTCCTAAGTTATTTTCACTCGTATCTGCAAAATATTATCAAAATATTAGCTGCATAGTGCAATAGGAAAGGGAAAAGATCAGCCTTAGAAGGTCTTAGACTCATTAATGAGTTCCTCTGGCAACAAGAAAACCTACCCACACCTCCAACTTTAGGAAGAGCAAATCACAGAAACTCACAGAAATCCCCACTAGTCTCTGCCCTGAAGCCAGCTTCTTAACTTTAGGATCACTTTTATTTAAGTTTCTTACACTTCAGCAAAATGCAGCAGAGCTTGACAAATTCATTTTGCAAGAGAAAGTCTGCTACGACTTGTTTTCTTTCTGGTTTTGAAATGGGGACGCAGTGGAAAGCATTCCTAAAAAAAAAAAAAAGATTTTTTCACCACAGTTAAGCTAAATTTTACAGGGACTGTAGCACACCATGTTGTGCACCGGGAGATATTGGCGTTGGTTAATAAGCAGCATTGTTAAAAATCTTCGTATACATTTCAGGTGCAGTTCAGTTATTTGGGCTTACAGATTTTACCTTCTTAGGCAAACAAAATTATTCTATTTTGTAAATAAGATTTTTTTGAATGCAGAGTTACAATTAGTTTTTGAATAGCAAGAAATGATTATTAGAAACTAACAAATTCTGTCAGGACCTTGAAATTATAAGTATGCACTGAACTGGATCGCTCATTTTAATCTCCAGTGTCTTTGATTTCACTAAGTAGGTCAGACCAGCAGCAAGTACAGATGTCATAAGATAAGGTTAAAAATCCAAGCAAAAATACGGAAAAAGTGTGATCCCCAGACTCTGCAACTCAATGTATACTTAAAAACCCTCAAACCCGTTCTTGGGTAAGAAGCGATATCTGCAGAACTTCTAAGTACAATTTTCTTCTAAAGAAACAATTCAGAGACAGTTCTTGCTGGCAGAGGCCATCTAAGGAGAAATGAGATTATATATGGGTTCATTAGGACTGTCCTTATTTCGTGCAGGGAGTTGTCTGCAGACAGTGGGGCGGGTCAGGCAGGACGGGCACATGTCCTTGTGAGTCCCCGTCCTGAACCACAGAACTGTGCTTGAACGGCAAAGCCATCTCAGCCATCCCCGGGAAAAGGCATTTGGGGCTCGTTTCTGATTTAGGCTACCAAATGCTATGAGGAGCTCCACAGAAAATGATTTAGTGCATTGGTGCTGCACAAAAATATCCCAAATACATACTGCGCCTGCCCTCGGGGGTCTGGGATCGTGGTAGTTGAAACGGGGGCTGGGGTGCAAGACGGCACTGGGGATGTGCCCAGCCTGGAAGGGTGCGGAGTTTGCACCCCAGCCTCGCGGCACTGCCCACTGCGGGAACAGGGTGTGACTGGGGTAGGCGGGTCCTGAGATGTGACCTGGGTTGGCATGTCCTGAGATGTGACCAGGGATGGCATGTGCTGTGATGTGATCCAAGCTGGCATGTCCCGAGATGTGACCCAGGCTGGCGTGTGCCATGACATGGTTGAGAACAGCAACTGCCCGGGGGCAGGGCTGGGGCCAGGAGGGGGAAAGGGCAAGGGGGGGGGGGCGACGTCGCTGTATCCCCTCGGTCTGCCAGCCCCAGCGGGCACGGGGGTGCAGCCTGGGCACTGCCCTTTCTGTGGGAGCTCCCAGGCACCACAGGGCACCACTGCAAGGTGGCATCTGGGCAGGAGGCATCGGCCCTGGATGCCTGGAGATGTCCCCGGCTGGGGGACAAGGGGGTGGCACCAGGAATTAATATGCACAAATAATTTGTAAGGAGACTTAGACCGTGATGATTCAGATTCAAACCCGCAGAGGGTCTGGGCAGGGAGAAACACACCAGCGCTGGCCGGCCTGAACCGGCTGCAGCAGCTGCTGCCCCTCCCTGCCTTTTGAAATGGTTAGGCAGTGCCCTTTCTTAAGATTGTGGAAAGACTATAAAACCAGCACATTTAGGGGTTCCCTCTGTCTCCTACTTTTTGAGGTTTGCTCCCCAGTCAGATGGACTGGAAGTGTATCTCTGAATGAAAACCGAGCTGCTCACAGAAGAGCCTGACCCTGGGAGCCAGACCCCCAACAGCAGCAAGTTCCACCCGGCTCCTAAAAACCCGCCAGAGCCAGTGACACCGGCAGCTTGGGAAGAGGCTGGCATTTGTGCTGGAGTGCTACCCTGTGCCAGGAGCATCCCGGTGCTTCAGAGTGGGTTTCCTCAAACTTTCACCTTCCTGCGCTAGAGGCAGATGTGGGAAGTGGGAGATGCTGATGTGGGATGTTGATGTGTAGCGAGGGAGCTGGGATGCATCCTGCCCATACAGTGCCACACGGTGGGGCTGGCCATTGTTCCCTGAGGCCAGAGGAGGCCTTTGGGGAGGATGCCGTGAACTGGGACCGACCCTGCAATGTAGACTGCAATGTCATGGCCACCAGCAGCAGTGGGGAGGCTGCAGGCAGCAGCGAGTCTCTCCCAGGGCCTGGCTGTGCCTGATCCTCTGCTGTGAGCCCGGTTTCGGCTGTGGCTGTGGTGGGAGCAGGCGTGAGTCCAGGACACCCGGGCTGTCATGCCGGTTCGCTCTCACTGCAATGCTCGCTGCCACCTGCCAGGCAAGCGGCATAGGGGAGACAGCGGATAATGTGCTGTATTGTGCTCTCCCAGCACCTTTTTCTCTTCCACAATCTAACCATTGTGCACGTTTTATCGCGATTAAAATCCAGATGAACATCAAAGGGAAAGAAGTTCATCAAAACAGGAATGAAACAAAAGGCTTTTAAAGCGCGGTTATTGTGCACCAAGCAATGCTTTTCAAAGGCAGAAAAGTTCACGTTAAATATAGACTACCTTACTGGCACTGCTTTAATGGCGAGAGCACCCAAGCAGCCCTCAGCGCCATCCGGCAGCCGTACTTGTTGCTGGAGCTATTACAGCAAATCCCTCTCCGTTTTCAAGGCTCTGTCATGCGTGGGTGCCCGAGCTGGCTGAGGCGCTGGGGGGCGGGGACCAGCCAGCAGCGGCCTGGGAAAGCACATGCTTTATTCATACAAGTGAGTGGCACTTTTCTGCTCAAAATATAAATAGTAAATGTTTTTTTCTAATGAAGTGCTCTCTAATGACACTTGGGAGACTTCGCTTTTCCCCAGGTATAAGCGCTGGGAACTCAAATAACTAGTAATAGTTTTGCAATTTACAATCATGTTTATAAGCTATAAACTGTGTAAAATGTACTGGCCGCTAGAGAATTTTAAAATCCAGTTGCAGCTCATGAACAAGCTCATGTTTTTTTTACTAAAAAGCGAAAAAAAGAACTAGTGGGAGATGGGGCGAGGGAAGGGCTGGTTATGTGATTAGCACTTTCTGCCTGGGGAAGGCAGAGCGAGTCTTCTTAGGAAGAAGTCCAGGTCACGTTCCAAGAACGAGCCCGAGGTCTGATCCAAAGTCCCTGGCATCCGGGACAAAAACCAGTCAGTGATTTCAATAGGATTTAAAACTCACAAATAAATATTTATTACTTACTTCTTTCCCTTAAACTGGAAGATTTTTTTGTGAAGTCAAGTTGATGTCTTCTTATTTCCCATTCTAATAATTGTTCCAGTGAGAGAAAGCACAACAAAGTGGAGCAGAAGGTAAGAAATGTTTCAGCCCTCAGTGAAGGGGGTGAATAAAACTGCTAGTCTCTAAGACAATAAAGGATTTTTCTCTAATATCTGTAGAGAAATACATTGTTTATGGATTTGGAGAGCTAGATCATGGAAAAAAAAGAAAATGTCCCCTATTTACCAGCCCTGCAATCACCAAGCATGCCAAACTTCCGTTGAGGTGATGCTCATTTTGTGCCAGAGAGACAGCATATGGCACAAAGAAGTTTTCATTCTCAACTCTAGGTAAAAAGTTTGTTACCACTGGCTTACACGGGGAGCGATTTATTCACCACAAAAGTGGAAGCCTGAGGATGATGGGCTGTGAGGTCTGTTTTGGGGGTGGGTGGGGTGTACAGGCCACTTTCTCTGTTAAACCTATAAAGCGAAAGGTTTTGTAGGCACAGTGAGTACATTTGTTTATCTAAAACAACACCCCTGCTATTCGTAGTTGGAAAAACTGAAGGCAACAAATAAAAATAAAAATCAGAGAGGGAAAAAAGCCTCTTAAAGTCTTGTAATATCAAAGCCAGCCATGCCCTCTCCACTAGCTTATTTTTAAAAGTGACCCATGCAGGGAATATATGTGCCAAAGAAATCCACGGGCTGAGGGTATTACGTGGTGTGATCCAGACAAAGAGGATATTTTTTTGTAAGTCCATATAAAGTTGAACGCAAAGATAATCCACAGCTCCAGAAAGCCTGCAGCTTGCTACAAAAACCCCAAGAAAGCCTCTGCAAGAAGGGGTAAACAATTAACACAAATTTTAAATCAATGCGCTGTCACCTTAATAGCCAGTGAAGTCAGCTAAGACGGGTGTAATATGATGAGACAGTTTAATTCTTGTTATGACATTAGCTGCAGACTTTTACAACAGCTGAAAATGCTGGAGTGAGAAGAGTTTCCAATTATCACTGAGCTCGATACACAACTCTGGATTAGACCAAGGCATGAACAAGGGCTCCTCAGCCTGACAAGCAACATGCAACAAAAGTCGCAGAAGTTTCTGAAATCCGATGAAGATATTTTCCCTTCTCTCCTCTTGCTGATATGCTTCTGAAAAGGTTTATTTCAGATAAAATAAGGCCATTTTTGAAAGCCTAGCAGTGAAACCAGCTCCCGAGCTGTGTGTGATACAGTATTATATATCATAAATCCGTACATCCAGGAGGTGAACTGAACCAATCTGAAGCGATTCTGTTTTCCCAGCATTAAGCTTCAAAAAATTAAAAGTCACCCAGGCTTGAAGTGCAGATAGACAGGTAATAAGCCATGACAGCACTTCACGGGAATTCGCAGGAATAGGCAAGTAGGTCTGGGTGTCAGCCATATAAATATGATCATCAGACCCAAAGCTCCGAATAATACCGCCAAGTGTGAGCATGTCAATATTAAGGCAAGCGGGCTGTGAACAGGAGCCCGAGGCAGCGGCAAGTTTAGCCGATGGCCCGCCGGCCGGGGAGGCTGCACCCCTTCCCCAGAGAGGGGCTAAGCCAGTCTGAAAATGCAGATCCCTGAGCTGGGAATGGGCTGTAATTCACACGCCGGTGGGAAGGCTCTCCTTCTGGGTAACATGGAGCTGTGCTCACTGGCAGGGGAATTTTTTTTCGTGTTTTGGGATGGTTTTGCCCCAGTTTTATTTCATAGCTAGTTTTCGACCTCTTTTTTTTGTAAACCTTGCAAGAACGACACTCCCCCTGGACCCTGCATATGGAGAAGGATTTATCACGCCAAACCATGCACCTCCTTCACAGCTTTTGTCAGCCTCTCGGGGGCATTTGCAAACATGGGAAGTAGCTGGGAGGTTTGAAATAGCGACTCTAATCCAAAGGTGGCCTGTTTTCTATTGCTCGTGTCACGTTGCTCTGCCTTTTTTAATATTGCTTTTGGAAAAATGGGTTACGGTTTCCTTTTCAGATCATACAGAGAGAAATCATTTTTTCAGGCCTCCCCCTGTACAGTGCTTCTGGGTTTCCTCCATGTTATTTCCCGTAGCTGAGAATATAGGGTCTAGAATGGAAAAAAGTAGTCTGGTAAGAAAATAACTGGGGAAAGCCCCACCCTGAGCTGGGAAAGGTCTTTGCTGAAAAATAAGTTATAATTTGCTAAAATGCCTTTTCCACTCTCGCAGAAGCCCCATGAGTGCTCCACATTCACTGATTATATCCCAGAAGTCCCCTTTTTTTTTTTTTTTTTTTTTTTATTTTTTTTCGTGTTTTGGGATGGTTTTGCCCCAGTTTTATTTCATAGCTAGTTTTCGACCTCTTTTTTTTGTAAACCTTGCAAGAACGACACTCCCCCTGGACCCTGCATATGGAGAAGGATTTATCACGCCAAACCATGCACCTCCTTCACAGCTTTTGTCAGCCTCTCGGGGGCATTTGCAAACATGGGAAGTAGCTGGGAGGTTTGAAATAGCGACTCTAATCCAAAGGTGGCCTGTTTTCTATTGCTCGTGTCACGTTGCTCTGCCTTTTTTAATATTGCTTTTGGAAAAATGGGTTACGGTTTCCTTTTCAGATCATACAGAGAGAAATCATTTTTTCAGGCCTCCCCCTGTACAGTGCTTCTGGGTTTCCTCCATGTTATTTCCCGTAGCTGAGAATATAGGGTCTAGAATGGAAAAAAGTAGTCTGGTAAGAAAATAACTGGGGAAAGCCCCACCCTGAGCTGGGAAAGGTCTTTGCTGAAAAATAAGTTATAATTTGCTAAAATGCCTTTTCCACTCTCGCAGAAGCCCCGTGAGTGCTCCACATTCACTGATTATATCCCAGAAGTCCCCCCTGCAACCCTCGGCTGGGTAAAGCCTTTGCTGAAAAATAAGTCATCTCTCTCTAAAATGCCTTTCCCTACTCTTTTAGAAGCCCCGTAGTGTTTGCAGAAGTCACCCCGGGTGGCCTGGACTGCAGAGAGCAGCAAGGGTCCTGCTGCCTGGGGTGCTGTGGGGTGCTGTCTGACAGCAGGCAAGGGAAAGGAGGATTCCCCAGAGGAAGAAAAGCTGAAACTCCACTCACCCCCCCCAAATCCTAGCAGAGGCGACCTGTCTGAAGTCAGTCTTTGTTTTTTCTTTTTCAGCAGTCTTTATTTGGCAACTCATTTTTAAAAAGGTTGACCTGAAATGTCGCTGTGTCATGCAGTACCTTATTCTGCATGAAAAGGTAAGATAATTTCTCATTAAAATGGTTGCCTTTTGACCTCCTCCCCTCCCTGGTGAATGAATAAATAAATAAATACGCTTGAATATGTTCTGGAAATGCTCTCTTTGCTATTTGCAAAGCAGAAAGGAAAGCTTTGGGTCTGGCATGCATTGCCCTCTCCCAGCCGCTCCGGGGCCCAAGGGGCAGCTGAGGGGTCGCCGAGGGGTGGTCGAGAGGTGATCGAGGGGTGGCCGAGGGGCAGTTAAGGGGCCCCCGTCCCCTGGCAGGTGCCCCGTGTCCTGCAAAACACTCCTTACCTGCTTGGCTCTGCGCTCAGCCCCTTCGCACACGGTTTCACTACCCCTGTGCAGCCTGCAGAACTCTCAGTTCAGGATGTCACTTGCTGTCTGCTCCTCTCCCAAAAATTCACCTCCAGCTTTTTTATTCCGCGATGCCAAATCCCTGGAGTGAAAAGGGGCTTTCATGCCTTTATATGGAATTGCAAACCTGTATTAAGCCTCAAAAGATGTTTTTATCAAAAAATCTCGACAGCTGCCAACTTCCCTAAATCCCAAACTATCATTACGCATTTAGTCTTAGACAGGGGATTTTTCTGGATCTTCCCTCCTGACCCAATGATAAAGCCAAGTTGGTTTGAGATTGAAGATTCATTTATCTCTCCTTGGCAATTATCTCTATTACTGCCCACAATCCTTCCCAATCTTTTTAAACAACATCCTGCTATTAAAGCCACTTGGCAAGCATTTAAAGCCCTGGGATAAGTTAACCATGCACAAAATATCCCACTTGGGGAAGGATCCAGCTATAAAAATAAATGGTTTACGTTCTGAAGGCCATGGTTCAGGATGGGTATTCTTCATTTGTGAAGAGAGGTCATCATTGCTGACAATAAAATTATGTAGGACCTGATCCTCCCCCACTGAGCTCAATAGCAAAATCCCTCTTGATTTCAATGGTGTTTTCCGGGGTCAGTCGCCGGGAAAGCCGACATTCCACAAAGTTGCTGAAAATCTATAATTGGATATATTAAGAGGGCTTTCAAAGAGGTGTCAGATTTGGAGGCTTAGTGTAAACTGTGCTGCAAAGGGGATCATTTCGTATAACTGAATCAATAAAGCTTCTTTTTTAACATTACTTTTCTACTTGATCTCTGATGGCGGAAAAGCTAAGCTCTGGAGACTCACCATCAGCACAGAGGAGGTGCCGGGGGCCTGGCCGGAGGGTGAGCCACCGCCCGGTGGGAAAGATCCTGCCAAGTGACCTGGTGTAAGCTGCCAATGTGAAGGGTGTAATCCTGCAAGCGTTTGATCCAGTGGCTTTGCTTACACTATGGAGGTAACTCGTGCGTGTAAGTACTGGAATACCGAGCCCTTATTTTCATGGGGTTGCTGGTCTCCTGTCACAACATATCTCTTTGGGAGATATGATTGAGAGTTTTGATGAATTTTGCCGTGCCTTACATGTCTATATTTAGTAAAATGAAGCTTAGTTTGTATCTTTGGAACAAGATATGGATTTATCCCGCAAACACATTTTTTTAACTCACGGGCTGTACTTCAAAGTGTTCTTTAACGCCACTTTGAAAATGCTTACTGGTAGCTCTTTAGGAACTGGAAATCTTCCATTTCTACTTACATGGTGCTTTTCTGGCTGACGAGCATTGTTCTCCCTTTGGTTCTCACGCGGAGAAAGGGCCACTTGGCGTGGAGCGGCTGTGCTGGGGCAGGGCAGGTGCAGGGAGAGCAGCCTCACGGCAATGGGCACCGATGTGCCCAAGGGGGTCCCCTGCCATGGGACCCCAGGGCAGGGACACCGGCATGGGGTTTGCACCAGGTTGCTTCACCCCACAGCAGCCTGATTTATACGGGGTCATCTCCCCTCCAGCGTCCCATGCCCTGTGCTCCAGTCGCGCGGGTAGGAATGGGGAGACACCCACAGCTCCCGCAGGTGACACTGCCATCGCTGCCATTGGGACCTGCCGCAGATCCCCTCTGTGGTTCAATCAGGTCCCCTCTGTGGTTCAATCAGGTCTCCTCTGTGGTTCAATCACACTTTCCCGTTGTTTCTCTTTCCCTACTGTGTCGGTGAAGCAGCCCTCCATGGGGCCACAGTCACGAAGCTTGCTCCTCGTTCCTAGAGAGCTTGGTTTTTTTTTTTCCCCTTTCCTTTTCAGTGAAAGCTGAAATTCAGCAGAAACTGATGAGACCACCATGGAGAAACGCTGGTTCACCGCACTGGCTGGTACCAGCTTGATCTGGCTCTGGCTCCGGGATGTGCAGCCTACAGACACAGTAATGAAAAGAAATATTCTGAAAAGGATGAGTCAGCTGGAGGCCGGTGGGGAGAGCGTGCAGGATCTGACTGGAATTTAAAAAGTTATGAGGCTACATGTTGTTTTGAGCCCTGCCAGTGGAGAAACTTATACACGCGAAATGCTTTGTCATCTGGCATAATTATGTTGCTTTGCTGATTAGCTGGTAAACTCTTTTCAAAATGTTTTTAGACAATAGTAAGTTCATAAAATATAAAAACTTCCTGCTGACACCACCGACAAGGGTCTGCTTTACGCATTATTCTGAACTGTGTTCCCCAGAACCCCACCAGACTATTGAATAACCATGAAATTGTTCTCTTACTATGTATTAGATGACTTACCCATTAAAACAGCTGAGGTAGCTTCACACCTTCACTTCTGTGCTGTAAGTACATCTATACTGATGTGAGCTGTGGGTACACCCACACTCAGTGCAAAACGTATTTCTGTGCTTTATTTTTGTACGTTTGCACTGATCAGGACAGCAGCAGTTTGGTGTGAAGCTTCTTCACTCACTCCTCCAGCCAGGTACCAACACATCCTCCCTGCCTTCACTTGAAAGCAGTGCCTGGCATTCAACACTTCAGAGGATAATTTGCAAGCCAGACAATGACTTTCAAAAATTTGAGGTCTTAGCTGTAAGGTTCTTTAAATAAATGACATCAGAATTACATTTATTTGTTGTGTGAAAAGATATGCTTTCCATTCCCTCTTTATAAAGAGCCAATCCATCCAGCCCCACTTCCCAAACCTGGTCAAACCAGTGGGGAGAGTCCGTGCTCATTTCTGGAGCATCTCCAAACAGGCAGTTGGGAAGGAAATGCCACTGACACCAGCTGTGACTGGCCACCCTTTGCAATTGCGCTATATCTGCCTTTCCTGCTTTCCTTCATCTTTCCTTTCAATGAACCTTGTCATTTACAGAGATGCTGACATAAACTGCGTAACTGGTCGTAAGAAAGATGGGTACCCGCAGGCGAGTGCGAGGCATAACTAATTGCTACCCCCTCTCAGAGAAGTAGGTCTCTCTCTCACGTGTGGGTGAACGAGACATCGGTTCCATCAGACTAAATCAGAATAGGTAACTTCTCAAAGTTATTTTCTGTAATCTTTTGTGGGAAGCAGGGAAGTATCAACAGTGTTTTATCACTCTCATTGACATGGTGTGAGAGGTTATTCCCCAGCGCCTGGGATGGTTAGCAAAGGGCCCGAAGTGGGCTCAAAGCAATCAGCAGTTTTCACTGAGGGCTTGTAGAGGACCTTTATGCTGGGAAGAGGCACCAGTGAGTTTTAGACAAGGCAACCCAATTTCAACCCCAGGAAAGTTCTGGAGTGAATAATCATACAACTGTTTGTAAACAGCCAGAGGGGTAGCTACCAATGGGGATTTGTCAAGAACAAACTGTGTTAAACCACTCCAGTTATTTTCTATGACAGAGGAAGTCTTGTCATGCAGACAGAAGTGGTGGATGTACCCCTGCCTCCAGTTTTCTCTCACTTTAGGAAGGCAGCGCTTCACATGATGTTTTCTTGAGCAACGTTGGGCAACACGGTTTGGATGAAGCTAGTGTAAGAGATGCTGCAAAACCACAGCAGCAGCAGCAAGAGAATAGTAGCTGATTCAGTGCCAGTTTGGACCAGCAGTGAGGTGGGCTCGAGGACGGTCAGCCTTACAACCAGCCAGTGCTAAATTGCCATTCCTGCCCTGGATAGTGGAACTGATATTACCTACTTACAGTCTCAGATGACCCAAAGCAAAGAGGACCAGTGGTACACAGGGAAGTGGGATGGCATTCAGGAGGACCATGCTGGGCTGAAAGAAGCAAGGTGCAATGCAGGAGGGACAAGTGTGCTGCATCCAGGGATGGGGTGAAGCACAGCCAGATGGACACCATGCTCCCATTTGGAAGCTGCGCTTCAGGAGCAACAGAAATGCTTGGAGAGACTTCAGAAGTGAGCAGTGAAAATGATGAAAGACCTGGAAAATATGACTTATGAGGAACAGATGAATGACCTGGGGTTGCTGAGCTTAAAAGAGGAGAAGGTGCTGGGCAGGAAGAGATTATAACAACCTTCAAGTACGTTAAAGATGGTCACAAAGGGGAAGAGAAGGACTTGCTCTCCATGTTCATCCTGGGTTGGACAGGAGCAAATGAGCTTAGTGTGCAGCAAAGAGATTCAGTTCAAACCTAAAGCAAGTATTCCCTGACAGTAAGGCCAATGAGACACCAGGACAGGCTGCTGGGATGAGCCATGGGAGCCGCAGGGACCCAGGGAATCTTGTCTAGGGGCAGAGGGATGGTCCAGATGACCCACTGAGATCCCTTCCTGGCCTTTTTTTTTTTTTTTTTTATATACTGCCATGAAACAGTCCTACGGATTTCATTAGGATACCTCCTGGAATAAAATTTCCTCCATGGGCTTGTTTCTCTGCCACAGCTCACCTGTGTGATCCTTCACTCCAGTGCGAAGTGGGTGTGAAATGCTGCCGCTCGGATGTGTCGCTGTCGTATACCTCCTCTCCAAAGTGCAAATAACTCCCCAGGCTGCGAGCCGGGGGGACGGGCTCAGGGTAAGCGATGGGCTGATTGATGAATTTTCACAGCAGGTGAGAGCGGCAGGAGACACACACATTACAGATTTAATGTACAGACAGTAGTACTTGGGAAAACAAATTGAGTGAATACCCCAAGATGTGACTGCTGGGTCAGAAACCAGCCCCCAGCATTACCCAGTGGCAGACAAATCCCTGCTCTCAGCCTCAGTGTGGGGCTCCAAGGTGGCGCTCGCCCTGTCTGTCCCTGCCAAGACAGAGGGGGTGACACTGCTCCCGCGGCCAGCTCCCAGTTTTCCTCATCACCTGCTCTAAGCTTCTCTCAAAGATAAGTGGTTCTTGTGCAAAGCCACTAATTTCATCCCAGCAAACAAGAAAATAAGTCTGGATGCGAAAGGCCGGTGGGATTTTGACAAGATGCATGTAGAAGTTGGACGACTAGTCTTAATTAGGCCATCTTTGTTTACATTTGATGTTTATCAGCTAATTGGCATGGCAAGGTGTGAGTCACACAGCTTCCCTCTGGCATGAAATCAGTTCGCAGGAGAAAAACTGGGAGAACAAATGATCCCAATTATAAGAAAACCCACTGTGCTAATTACCATCCCACTGATGACGGAGCCTCCCACCCGCGGCCTCGCGCAGCCGCCCACCCCACCATCTCCCGCGCGTGGCCCCAGTGCCGGCACGCTCCTCCTGCCCGCGTGCCCAGCCCCTCGCTCCGCCCGGGGACCCACCACGTTCCCCCTCTGTCACCACAGGAGCAAAGGTGATGCTTCGCCAGCCGGTTATTTGGTGCCACACAGCATTTCTCAGGGACTAAGGCTGCTCCCTACGCCGTTGCCTTTCCTTTTTTCCCCCTCCTTTTTTTTTTTGAGCTTGGTGGAGACCATGTCGCGGCAGCAGCTTGCAGGGAATGTCTCATGTTCCCATCATCATGACGCCCGTCAAATCAATGCCTGGATGTTTGCTGTGGTGGAGCTGGACTGGAACCTCTCTGCTTAGGCTAATTAAAACCAACATTCAAACCTTGCCTTGACTCTTTTCCCCCTCCCACCTTTTAAAAATATTTTTAGACCATCTGTAAGTTGGCCAGTTTCCTGCTCTACCCTCCTTCTACTGCCTTGACACTTGATTTCGATGCACACGCTCACACATACTTGTATGTATGTATGTACTTATGTACGTACTGTAAATCTCCATCTTTCTCCCTCTGTCTCCCTCTCTCTCCATCCTCTGGGGAGATGTGTTGCCCCTATACCCTTTCAGGCCTTTCCCCTATACACTAAGGGTCCAATGCGCAGGAATGTTTCTTGGCTGCCCTTGAGTTGAATGATGATCCTGGAGGCTTGGAAAAGCCACAAAGCTCAATGCTCTCTGTCTCCTTGTGTCTCTCTTGTCTTCCCTTCTTAGTAGGGGTAACAGATGGCTGAGGCTTTCACCAACAGTCCCGAACACATTGTCACTCCCAACTGAAAGTGAAATATTCAGTGGCATTTAAATTAAATAGACTCTAATGCTTCAGTAATATTAATTACGGTTTCATTCATCCCTGGCCTAATAAATCAACACATAAAGATAGGATGATCCTGTGGCTGGCAGCAAAGCAGGGCTATTCTGCCCTTTGTAAGGTTATGCACACAAAGCCCCCATTCTTACAGGGACACGATGGCCCCCGCAAACATCTGTGCTCAGCACCACTTGAGGAGAAGCCAAAGTGGTAACATTTAAACTTTTCTTGTCCAATTTGTCCACGCAACAGGGCTCAATTCAACAAGAACTTGCAAGTTAAAATTATAAAACCCATGTTAAGTGGGCAAAAACTTTTCAGCAGTTCAGCTGGGGGGCTCAGATTTATTCTGGCAGCGCCGGCTGAAGCCAAGGGCAGGGCATCCATTCTCACCGCTGAATTTGTTACCCCAGCTTCAACCTTTAAAAGAGTGGGGGTGGGGGCGGAGAAGGCTTGAAGAGTTTGAAGACCTCATGGCGTTAAGCTAAATTTCAGGATTTGGGGAGGCCCTGGGCAACAATTTTTCACACAATTTTTTTGTGTGAATACCACAGGGGAAATAGGCTCTGTACTTCACCAACAACAGGTTTTTTCGCTTCACCGCTATACATATGTAAAAGGAGGCTAATAAAACGGTTGAAGAAAAGCTCGCTGCTAGTAAATCTTCTGGAGACAAAACCCTCCACTTGTGATGCTTCAAAGCTGCCCAGAGCTACCAGTTTACCCCAAAAGTCCCAACTCAGGGCTGCTGATTGGAAAATAAAAAGCCCTGTGCATAAAAACTTCACTCCAATTGTTATGCAGTGAATGCAACGTTTACATACAGCAGCTTTACTTGACCAAATGACTCCCAAGTATACAAATGAAAAGCTTGTCACCTATACAGTTTAGCTGCTTTGGAAAGATCCAGCTAGAGTAGGCTTATAATGAAAAAAATTATAATCACAAAGCAATGCCATATCTTGTAAGTGCATCACAGAAAGCTGGACCAGTTGAAAAACCAAAATGAAATGGGGAAAAAAAAGCCACAGGGCTGCTTGATGAAGCATTGGGAAAGTATAATTCATCAGTAGTCCTTCTGGGAGACAGCAGAGAAACGCAGCCCCTCTATGCCTGTGTTTCAGCGTGGTTGCCCCACAGTGATGTCTGCGCTGCAGACGGCAGCCTGGTGCAGCGGGACTCCAGCTCGCTGCAAAGAAGGCAGCGCAGCGACCGGCAGTGATCTTGAAGCAGCCCAAAAGGAGTGATGTGGAGCCTGTTTCTGTAGGTAGCACACATCGGAGCGTGGCGGCTCCCAGCCCTCCGCTGAGCCATCGCCTTTGGGAACGCGCAACCCGAATGAGGCTGGTCTGTGCCAACAAGCCGACCTGTAGTTAAGTGCTTAAGAGAGGGATTTTCAGAGCCAATCCCTTAAGCAGAAAACTATTTAAACTACCCTGGGACTAAATGCTGAGGAGCTTACCCCAAATTCAGCCAGGTGGAGGTCTCTGCTAATCCTGCTAGCCTGCATCATGCCTCTTCTAGTTCGTGCCGAGCCAATAATACCTCTGCTGTGCAGCACAGGTATTCCTGACCAGGTGTCTCACTGATGGTATCTGCCACTGTCAGCCTGGGGTTATCCCACTTAAACCCCATTAGCTGTTTTGATAACTCATTTGCCTTCCCTGTCGCTAATGCTTATCAGTTTGAGACCTTTTTTTATGCTTTCTCTAGGTGTCCCAAAAATCACAGTATTTTATGAAGGTGCTTTCTGAAAATGCTGCTTATCTGTAGCCTATGTCCAGCCCATCTGCTGGGGGATCTGCATGGTCAGGTTCACCTAGTTTAGGAGCTGTGCCCCCAGGTCACTGGGGAGCTGACGCCAGGCTGCCCATCGACCAGGGTGTGCCCGCAGTGCTTTGGCAGCCCTGGTTGCAATTTTGACATGTCAGTGATGCCCACCTGGAAGGTTGGGACACTGACGTTCTTGCTCAGGGACGTTTTCTCCCTATTCTTTAACATAACAAGAAAAGTAGTGTCTCCTGGCTGGCATACAGAGCAGGCACTGGCCCCTCGCTGCTCTCCATTTGTGTTACTGAGAGCAGGTTACAAAGCACATAAGAGAGGGATTGATATGTGGCAGTCTCCTGCAGGTGGCTTTAGGCAGAAGCTATCCTTGAGACAGCATGGGCTCGGAGCGGCTGAGCGTGGCGAAGGGGTGTGCCAACCGCCTCGCATTCACCTTTCCCAAAGCAGTGCCTGCAGAGCCTGGCCTGGCTGCGCGAGTGGGGATGAGTTCTCACCAGTGAACGTCCTCCCCATGCAAAAGCAAATGCAGAGCCTCTGAAAGTACTTCTTGAAATAGGAAGGAGAGCCCAGCCTTCCTCCCCACCACCTTTGCTCTCCCTCCAGTTTTAGGCTTCGCATCTAATGCAGCACAGTTGGGTGTCCCCTGGGTTCGAGGCATAGGTCTGGGAATGCTTTTTGGGAGGCAGAAGCCTCTTTTCCATGAAGAGGAAGCCTGAAACAGAAGAGGGGTGACCGGGGGCCACTGATGGTCCCTGCTGTCCCTGCCGTCCCTGCTGTGGCTCCAAGGGCAAGTGCGAGATGGGGGTCCCAGTGGTGAGGCCAGCCCCAAGAGAGAGGCAACACCGGGCAAGGCAGAGCAAGGGCAGGGCTGCAGGCAAGCAGCCAGAGCCCACGTAACTGGGAAGAAAGATGGGAAGGGGCTGTGCTGCAAGGGAGTGGGGGGCCCGGGGAAGCCTGTCAGGGAGCAGCAGCTGCTGCTGCACCCCAGGGCACGGCTCGTCCCCTCCCGGCTGCGATTTTGCTGCCTCCACCAGCCTGCCTCTCCAGGCAACTGCCGATTTCGCCTGTGCCTAAAGCTGGCCCCAGGAGCCGGGCTGGCAGGGAGCTGCTCAGCTCCTTAATGCTCCAGCTGGCTACGAGGCCGTAGCAGCAGCTGAATGAGGAGGATGCACTCCTCTGCATGTCCTAGTTCCCATCAGCTGGCTGGGGCAGACCGTACGCCCGTTAAAAACAGACAACGAGAGCACGTGTTGCTCCAGCCCATCCTTACCCAAGCCTCTGATTAGGATCACGAGAAAAAAAACTGGGGCAGGAGTTGCACGAGACCCGTGTCGTGCTCCTGGGGTGGAGGTGGCTGAGCGCCAGTCCCTGCACCGGCACCGCAGAGGAGCTGGTGCTGGCCCCGGCCAGGCAACATGCGGGGTCAGGGGCTGGCATGCTGCGAAGGCAAACACAGAAGGCACTGCATAGGTTTTGAAGGCAAAAATGTGTCCAAACATAACTTCTTTTGGTTTGTCCATTCAAAATTGTTCATAGAAAGCTGAAATGAGTCTCCTTTGACTGCTAGTTTGGAAAAAAAAAAAAAATTAAAGTATCAGGACACAAAAATTAGTGTGTGTTCATGCAAACCAAGGTTTTGTCCTACCCCTTTCTGGAAGAGGGTTCACCGTGGGTTTGAGGTGCTTGAAACTGCTCTTTACCAGCTGTGCTACTGTCCCAGTGAAGGGGCTCCTGCAGACTCCTGTCTTCAAAGTAAGACCACTCCCATGTGCTGGTAGCTATACCAGTAACCAGTGGATGGGTCTGCTGTCTAGGTCATGTATAAGTACTTAACAAAACCATAATTCCTTCATTTAGGCTACATTTCATTCTGAAATACATCTCCATGGCCTGGTCTGCAGACAAGGATTTAGTTTTTGAGAAGACTGGCCTGGAAGATGCCCCTTCCTCCATGTATTTATGAACCACAGGAAACATTTGAATGAATAATGTTGCTAAATCCTGGACAAAAGTTACTAAAATCCCCTGGTTTTAATCAAGGAAGCATTGTTCACTGCTCATAGACAAGAAGGAAAACACAAAGTTCATCATCCCTTCCTGCATCCCTCCGTCAGTGGAGGTCGGCAGAAGTTTTTCAGTGATACAGAAAGCATATAACCCAGTTTGCATTTTGGGGGCATTAGCAATTGGTAACTATTCCCAAAAGTACAACATATCATGTTAAAGCATGACTATTTCTGTGCTCAGACAAAAACCTTATGCAACCTGTTATGGGCTAACAGAAGAATAAGTTGAAAAGCAATTTTTATATGGTGGAGATTAGCAGAGAATATTTCACTGAATTTATCTCAAGATATAATTTGCTAACATCTTTTTCTTCCTTGCTCAAAACATTCTCTGGTAGTTATTTTTAGTAATGACATATATGTTTCCTAGTAAGGCACTCTGTATTTAATAGTAATAAGAAATAACATTATCTACTTTTTATGATTGAAGATTAAGGAGTCTATTCTAATAGCTTCAGTTGTCAACACAAGGTCCTCTGGTACTATGTTTCTTAGCTTCCCTGTTGTAAAAGAACATGTCTATGTAGATATTACTAATTTATCATTGCACAAAACAAAGTTTATGAACACTTAATATTTAATGTGCTGTGAATTTAATAATAAAAAATTAAGACTCTACCTTACATCATTTTTTAACTATCTGATTTTTATTCTTCTCATTAGCTCTTTATGGCTCTATTCTGAGATTTTAAACCCCTGGCTTGGATTTAAAAGCATTTAGTTGTGTATATTGAAATGTAAACACTTAATCTCTAGCCCAGTTGAATACAGGGACAACACCATGATGAAATTAAGCACGATGACATTTCTACCATACGTGGAACATAGGAATATAAATATAAAGCTGTACCGAAATCAGTTGAGCCGCCCCAAGCTACACGAACTGAAGACCTGGGTCCTCTTGCTTAGTTACTACAACAGACAGGCGCCCTTGCTGTTCTTTCAAAAAGCTCTGATGCTTTTTGCACTGATACTTTGCCTGGCGAGTGGGAAGGCACTTGTTACAGCTTCTCCAAGGGCCTATACTACTTCTGTCTGTCTGAGCAGTTTCTTGCATAAGCATAATTAAAATAAAATCGTTTTCTACTGCAAAAGATTAACAGATCTTATTTGTTATTCTGGCTTCAGCTTTCCTCAGCACAACCTGACAGATCTTGTCGTTATCTGGAATTGCTCTCTAGGTGCTTAGAATAAACAAAACAGGTCAGGGTCTTAAAACCGAGGAAAGCGTCTTTTGATGCCAGTGGCATTACATGGCCCAGCCCCAGCTGAGGTTCTGGCTCTGTTATGTCTCGACACACATGCTTATGGTACATGATTTTGTTCCTACAGCATGATTCATTCTAGATTTGAAGTACTGAACATGATTCATACTCATTTCTTTCTTTAAATTTGTATTGTCTAACCTAGCTGTTGAGAAGAATAATTAATGTTTGGTTGGTAATCTGAATCCCAACAGCTCATCCCAGACAATGTTTCTTGACAGCAAATCCTGCACCAGAGAGATTAAGGAAGAAATTTGCAAATGCCAGAAGGCAAGAACTCCGTCCACTCTGCCCCATGCCCCTGCACAGCAGCCGTAACATTCACATTGCACCTTCACTGAAACACAGCCCCAATTTGATGTGGGTATACGGCGATCGTGTATTTAGGAATGCAGATCAACAGACATGCATTTAATTGGACATTTGTACATGCAATTATCTGACTTGCTCTGCTGGTTTTGGTTGGGATAGAGCTAATTTTCTTCACAGTAGCTAGTATGGGGCTGTGTTTTGGATTTGTGCTGAAAACAGTGTTGATAACACAGGGATGTTTTAGTTACTGCTGAGCAGTGCTTACACAGAGCCAAGGCCTTTTCTGCTTCTCATACCACCCCACCAGTGAGCAGGCTGGGGGGGCACAAGGAGTTGGGAGGAGACACGGCTGGGACAGCTGACCCCGACTGACTAAAGGGATATCCTGTACTATATGACATCATACTCAGCATATATAAAGCTGGGGGAAGAAGAAGGAAG
>NW_008796218.1:10840799-10852144 GCF_000699145.1 Aptenodytes forsteri | reverse complement strand
CTCTGCTGAGCAGTGCTGACACAGAGCCAAGGCCTTTTCTGCTTCTCATACCCCCACCAGTGAGTAGGCTGGGGGTGCACAAGAAGCTGGGAGGGGACACAGCCAGGACAGCACCCCAACTGAAAGGGATATTCCATACCATATGACATTATACTCAGCATACATAAAGCTGGGGAAGAAGAAGGAAGGTGGGGACGTTCAAAGTGATGGTGTTTTGTCTTCCCAAGTAACCGTTACACGTGATGGAGCCCTGCTTTCCTGGAGATGGCTGAACACCTGCCTGCTGATGGGAAGGAGTGAATGAATTCCTTGTTTTGCTTTGCTTGTGTGTGTGGCTTTTGCTTTACCTATTAAACTGTCTTTATCTCAACCCACGAGTTTTCTCACTTTTACTCTTTCGATTCTCTCCCCCATCCCACCGGGGGTAAGTGAGTGAGCAGCTGTGTGGGGCTTAGTTGCTGGCTGGGGTTAAACCACGACACTCACACACCCAACATGTGTGTGCCTCTTGGGGTTTGCACATCCTGCAATCCAAAGTAGCCGAGCTTTAAAGTGGCTGCAACAAAAATAGAGAAGAAACCTTCATTTTGTTAAAAATCTGGCACCAATTTAACTTTTTTCTAAATGAGACAGAAGGCAAATGTTCTCCAACAAAAGATAAACAACGACAATCAGAGCTGGAATATTAATATGCCTGAGTATGGGAAACAAGCAGGATGAGCCAGAAAGGAAAGCAAACAATGGAGCTCACGCCTTGCCGGGCGATTATCCCAAGCGGAGAGCCATTGTCAGGGCTGCTCCCTCGGAAAGAAGCATGCACGGGGAGAGGAAAGAAGAAGTGGCACTGTCTGTAAAAAGGAAATTTAGAAAACCACTAGGAAAGGATTTGGAGTAGAAAAAACAGGTTGTTGGGAATGAAGGGAAAAAAAGAAAACCAGGGACTGATGACCATTGCATGTCATCAGGCCCCCTTCAGAAGGAAGGACAGAAAGAAGACTCACAATTGCCATTGACAGCTTAATTTGATATCCTGGCCAGTGAATGCCAGCAGATGAAGTTCAGCTCCCTCTTTGCTTCGGCTGCCTTTGCTAGCAGGACAGCATCCCCCAGGCAGCTGCGCTGCCTCTTCCTATGGGGAGGAGGAGACCTTCGTGAACTTGACCTTACAGGAACCCCTGGTTTGGGATCTGTACTGTTTTCTATTACATGAGGGAGAGGCTTTTGTGTCTAGACAATGGCTGAAATTGAGGAACTGAATACAGCAGTTCTCTAGATGCTTTCTGTCTGAGGGTGACTGCTGTAGGTCACTGGCACAGTACCTGCAGGTATTTTACTCAAGAGGAAACCAGTAATTTATATGCCTGTATTTTATGAGATGAGGCTTCACAGAGTACACTGATGCAGGGAAAGCCAAACTCCCCTAAACTCCAAAAAACGGTCCTCACTTTACTGCTACAGAAATATGAGGCAGTGCTCGTCTAAGGGAGAAATTTGACCTTAATGGCCAAAGTATCCCAATAGGTTGTTTTGTAGTATTAAAACTGTGATCACAAGAGGAAACGTGGAAAAAGACCAGCTTGGGCGTAGTATTTCTAGCTATTTTGCTGGAAATGCCAGGTGTGAATAGCTTCCAGACACTCACCACACCAAATACTGTGGGTGGGATGGGAGTGTACTGCAGGGAGCGGACAGAGCAGCTATCCCCTTGCCTGCCACTCCCGCTGGACCCAGGGATACCTCACTCCTTCTGAGATTTAACAGCTATCAGAGGAAGATGATTTCAGGGAATAAATAAACACAATGGCAACCGTGATGCTAGGAAGACAGCTGTCATCACCTGATATGTCACAAATCATCCGCTACCGTATCACACTATGGGTCCCCTCTTCCACTCCTCACCGTTACCCTGAGTAGCTCACGTTCAGCCTCTCCAAGAAAGCATCCTCACAGGTCAGAGCTGGTGTGAAAAGGGGTTTTCCTCTCACAGTCTGCATGCTGCAAAATAAAATTATTCAGTTCCTCCCCTCTCCTCTCTTGGCAACAGGAAAATCCCTCACAAAACTTGTCATTGACCTGGTTGTTACAGGTGACTTTCAGTGCAACACCTAGGGGACAGAGCTGCAAAATACCACCAAATACAAAGCTCTAAGAGAGTAAACAGCCTCCACCAAATATGAATGATGGTACCTTGGCTTTTTTAAAAGGAGTATCACTTACTTGAATAAATGAAAGTAACAGGGTTTGTTTTTTTTCACACTCCTGCAGTTCTTGGAGTCTATTTCTGTTGCAGTCAATGACTGTGCTGCCTGAAACACGGAGTGACATTTGGCTTCAGAGCCTTCCCCACCCACCAAGGCTCAGACTGTGCTTTATCAACCAGGCTGGTTGGCTCTGACCGTGGCTAACTATCCCTCAAACCCAGGCTTGTCTTGCTTGGCGCTTTACTGCTTCATAACTCTCTGCAGACAAGTTAGTATCTAATCCCCCTCCCAGGTGATAAACGTTATATTACAGATGATACAAAAAAATCACACAAAACCTTAATGTAAGGACTAAGGACTGAATGACAAGTGTCCTAGGCAAGTGGCTATTCCTTGAAACTCTCATGATTAAAGTGATGCCATATGAAATTTTGGAATACATGTGTATAATTTTTTCCTGCAAGTGTCTTTTTAAACTCAAGCTGGATCTTTTAATTGCAAGGCTGGTGAAAGCTGCTTTGTAATTTGCAGAGGGTTTGTGTAATGCATGTACATATTTAGTGAGAGGTAATGAACCCTCCTTCACCTCCCATCCAATGAAGCATTAGCACCACCAGTTGGTCATCAAGCCTGAATAACACCCAGTCCCAACTGCAATAATAACACAAGAGCTTTGTTCAGGTTCTCAAGAGCAACGTGTTGTGTCATCCAGACGTATTGTTTAGTTGGCCTGAAGCTGAGGCAAGTCATGTTAAAATTGCATAGGTGCATTTTTTTCTGGGTTTGTTGATTGTACCTGATCTGTTCCAGCTTGAAATTTAAACCACGCTAATTAGGGAATCAGAAAACTGTAATGCGGAGCTCAGCTAAATTCCAGATCTCTCAGCACAGTCACATTTTTCAGTTCACTGGTGAAAGACTGAAGAGAATCCAGAGAAAACTCTACTAGTGTTCTGGGCTTCTCGAGCATCCTGATCCAAAGATGTACCAATCTGCAGAGTGAAGTGGGGCGCACTTGGGTGCTGATTTTCAGTTCTTAGGTCAGTAAATTGGCTTGCAAAACTGCTTCTGCATGGCACACGGCTAAAAGTGCATAAAGTCTAGACTTATACACACATATGCAGTGATGCTCATGCCTTCAAAGATAGGTGTGTGCCCCTGGTTACTTGAAGGGTCTATCCGCTCTTCTTTGCCATTATAGTTTGCATAAACTGCAAATGTTTTCCCTTTTCCTGGTTCTGTCTTCTTTTTCCCCTGTGTTTGCTCACGGAGAGGTGTACAGGCGTTTCATAGCACTCGCAGAGATTTCAAGTCTCATTCTTACTTGCACTAAGGCCCCTGGCATCGCCCAGGGATTTAGCAGGAACATGAATTACCTTTGCACCTGTTTTACAGGTCTTTTCTATTGTGAGAGTCATCTAAGAAAGTCTCAGTATAAAAGGGAATCAAGATCACTATGTCTGGACTGTTTCAACCACCACTTCATGACTAGCTGAGATGGAGAAAGGGTTATAACCAAGACCATACTCTGCAAGGAATAACACCTCCTGACAGAGGAAACAGTTTGTCAGTTAAGTGCATACAAAGAAGGTAAACTATATAATCTGCTCCCTTACAGAAAGTTTAACCATTACAAATAATAATGTGATTATAAACCCTCCCAAATTCTAACTTAATTCTAACTTATCTGGCCCATGGCACCAGCTTGATTAGTACATGTTGATGCTTTACTGCGTCTCATCCAACTCTGTTCAAATCGTATCCTTGCTGTCCCCCCTGCTTGGGATGGCATCTGACAGTGGCATCCGAGGCTGTAAAAGCTAATTCACTATGGCAGAATTGTCATGCTCAGAACCAGCATGTCCAACAAAATGCAACGCCCTAGACATTTTGAGTGTGTTAGTATTTTTTAATTAATCTTGGTTTTAGGTGAGCACAAGGGTCTCGGCAATGACCATGGCCTCCCCACGCTACACCCTGTACAAGCACAGAGCAAGGGGCAGACCTTGCCAAGCAGTTTTACACTCCAGGGCCTGCTATCGCAAGTTGCTGTGGAGTGGCAGTGTGGCACTGACGCCAAGCCCAGGAGTTCGCCATCACTCTTGAAGCCTGAGGGACCAAGACCTTGATAGGCAAGACATGAGAGAAGGAAAATAGGACTTGGAACTCACTTTTTCCCACTGGAGAAGTTCTGATATTCTTTGTGGCAGTCTTGCCACATGCTTTATGAAATACTTTCCATGTTTACATTTGATAGACTTGTACAAATAAACAAAATAAAAACATTTTTGGTTCCTCTTTACTTTCACTTTCCCCTCTTCCTTAGTCAAAATGAGCTTCGATTTCAGGATATACCCACAAAAATATATGCAATAGTTGAATACAAATCATCTATGATGTTTTCACTGACTAAGACACTGTCAGGGGTTAAAAACGTAGAGCAAAATGTCACAGTTCTCAGTATGACTTTGTGCCTGATGCTGGCACATAATACTTACAGAGCAAGGAGCTTGACTCATGTGAGTAACACCAGAATTCCTCACCTGAGCAAGCGTTTGTAGCATTCAAACCTTGCCTTCTCAGGGTTGGAGGGTTTTTGAAAGATTTTTTTTTTCTTTCAAGAGCTTATTAAAATTGAAAAATTATGCAGCCCATCGCTTAGTTGTTTCTCATAGGCTTTACAGTGCTCAGAGAGCGTATCATTTTTGTACCTCAGCTACACAGGCTCTCTCTCTGAAGAGGCTGGGCAATCTCCAGTGCCACGTAGCACTCAGAAGTGGCGCTTAGACTGTAAATATTATATGCTGCTGTAAGAACATTTGAATGGTAATACTCAAGCAATTACTTTCCTTTCAAGATCATTAAACACAAATCTGACTTGTATTTTAATAGGACTGCCAATGTATTTAATGGGGGGCAGTAAAGGGTAGTTTTTTTCTAATGGATGAATGTTTATATTATTATCCACTCTGAGAGACCACATTAGGAGGAGACTGTATAACGCTCATGTGTTTTGCCTCAGCCCTCTTCGCACAGCATTCAATTTTTTCTCAGTTCTGCAGCTTACATGCATCTCACATAAATCTCATCTTACATAAATCTCACCACCATATTCTGATTATGGGACAAAAAAGACCAAATACAGTCATGCTGAAAAGAATTTGCAATTTGCATTTCCCTCATGTCTGTTAAAATCTTAGAGAAAGCCAATGCCTGGCAAGTTGACAGGTTTGGACAGTGACACCTGCTATGCAGCCACAGAACAGGCACTGTAGGATTGAGAGCAACACCAGCTTCTCGACGCCACCTTGCAAACACATCTGGGGACTGCTTGGAACCATCCTTCAGCAGGGTCAGCAGGCGTTTCTGCCTCTACGTCCATTCCCATCCGTGCTCAGACTGCCAAGAAGAGTGGTCATCAGTGTGAGATGTGCCGTGGGTGGTTGGGTCTGTGCTGAAGTCAGCAACCTCTTTGCCACAGCACAGACCCATCCACTGCTATTGCTGCCTCCACGATGAGGACCCGCTGGCTGGAAAGCAAGAAAGCTCCCTAGTTTCTTATCAACTTTATGAGCAATTTGGACAAACTTGTTCCTGACTACTTATTTCATATTAGTAAAACACCTGCATCATCTTGTCACTGTGAATTTAAGTCACATATTTTTACTAAAGACAGAGTATGGGGTGGGCAGGAAACCAAAGCCAATGTGGGACAGTCCTCCACAGGCTGTGCATTTTGGGAGCTCAGGAAAGAGCAAACACTGCAGTCTGTTTCTACTTTCCACTCACTCCTCGAAAGCGAAGGTTGGAAAGGACTGTGCTACACGACTGGTTAGCAGTTGGTAGCCTCTGGATGGTGGAGGCAGACTACCTCTAGAAAATTTTGACTGTTTTTTCCTTCCCACTTGCACACATACTATAAACACACACCCTTCCCTGTTAATTGCAGTGAAGGTTCTGCATATACTTCAGAGCAAATGTAGTTCTATAGATTGTATGATATTATTACCTGTGCCCAAAATCCGGGACTGAGAAACACATTTCTCTAAGACCAGTGCTTCCTTATCAGTCTGAATTTATTATGGAGGTTTGTTGTTCGAAACGGCACCCAGCTCAATAGCTGAGAATGTGCACATGAACCACCTGTATCCTCACTAAAATGTTTCGGGTGCAAATCTTGACGTCTCCCTGTTAGATAGTCATGGGCAGTAGTTATTATAAACCTTTCAAATAGAATCTGGTAGATGTTTATAGGTCTGCATTGTAAACATTGCAATAAAAAACATCAGGAAGGTGGCTCTACATCCAGAGCTCATGGAAAGAAGCCCAGGAGTTAAAGGAGAAAGCAAGGTGGAAGGTTTTCTATTACTTTGCATTTTAGTGGACAACAACAAAAGCCAACCAGGAATTGCTACAGGACCAAATTTATAACCAGCATGTATCGTGCTAATAAATAGAGTGATAAGGGTGGGAGCATCCAATTATGAATGGTTTCTGCAAGTTGCAGGCAGAAATAATGAAGCTGAGCACTTTCATCTCCCCCCTCACCCTGGGGGACAGAGAAATCATATTGCACCGAGAGCCCCCACCCCGCTATCTGCTTGGCGTGGCTCTGCTCCAGCAGCACCTCTCTGAGCACCTGCTTGCCAAGAGCTTCTCCAGGGCTATGGGAGGGCTGTACTGAAAATTCCCATCCTTAGAGGAGAAACACAGCACAGAGAAGGCAGCAAAGGCACTACACAACTGCAAGGGCAGAGAGATGTGTGGAGCACAGTATCTAATTCCTGGGATAGAAAGACAGAACATGCTCAGTGGTGAGTATGCTCCCAGAAATGCATGGCTCGCCCACTCCTAAAAGAGGTACTCCAAACACTACAGCTGCCACATTTGGGACTATTATTATAGCAAACTGTTGACATTTTCTGGGTTAAGGATGGTTATCTGGAATTCATGGATAATTTAGTCCTTTTGCTTGCAGAAATAGTTTGATATGCTCTTTAAATAAGCATATAAAGAGATTGATGTGTGATGTTTGTGGGTTCAGATGTTCTGAAAAGTGACATTCCTGTATGGCAGAGAATAAGGCTTAAAAGGGGATATTATTTATAAAAGCACCACCGTGCACAGGCAGTGTTTATTTACCATTTAAATGCCTCATTTCTGTTCTGGCTGTCTGTGCTATAATTTGCACAGGCACTTGCACTTGAGTATAAATAAATGCAAAGAAGTAGTGTTTATGCAGAGTTAAGATGAGGAAATCAAGCGCTAAAAGATGGAGGCCACTACTGCAAGGTTCAGCCATCTTACCCACCTTTGACTTCTGCTGAGGGTTCCTTTAGTGACAAGCAAGACGTCATACATGCTTGCATTTGAAGAGCTTGACCAGAATATCAGTGCTGAAGAGGTGGCTGAGATTTAATGAGCGGACAGGCAGCGTGAGCCAAGCACCGGGTGGCATCTCATCATTACTGAAACGCATGGGATGTGATGAAGCACCTCAGGTATCTTGCCAAGATCCTCGAGACGGGAAGCATTTTCCTCTGGGCAAAGTGAGACACAGACTGCTCCAGGATGAGGGCAGCAAGTGCCAGGGAACAGCCCCAGCACAGCAGGCTGCAGTGGGGACATTTGCCACTGTCCGCTGCGACTGTTGGGGAGGGGGCGACCAAACTGCACCTCCTCCTTGAGCTCTGCCCCCTACACCACCAAATCTGTATATGACCTCTTTGCTCCCACATGTTTGACTCTCTCTCCCCTGTGTTTATGGGCATGTATATGGGAGAAATGAGGTCATGTCACACGCCACAGCCTCGTTGGGACGTGGTGCAGGGACATGCTGCTTCCTGTGGGTGTTGGGCATTGGGCAGGGGAGGCATGGATGCTCCCAGGGAGGCAGAGCGCCTTGCAGTTCAACTGCTGAACTCGGCAGGAACAGATTTACACCAGTTTTATGGCTGTGTTTGAGGAAAGAAAGCAGTAGGGTTTGATTAAAATTTTAGGAGTATAAATCCCTCATCTGGTCCCCTTTATTTGACCAGGCAGGAGAAGTGAGTCATTTTGGCAGAGGAAAGGAAGACAACTCTCGCTTATTGTGTCTATTAAAAGAGTGGAAAAGTCATGTCTTTTTTCATCATGTTACAGCAAACTCCTGTCTTGAGCTCCTGAGAAGAACAGGCAGTAGGAAGAGAGATGGGTGTAAGGAAAGGTTATGCTACTTACTCACCACGTCTGCTCTGTTGCAGTCCATGGGGAAGGTGCCCTCGCTGAGTTGTCCTCTTTCATAACACCGGCTGTGATGACTTTTACAGCACAGTTATACCGTCTCCTGCCTTTGACAAATCGTCAGGGGGGGCACAGCCCCTCCAACAAGTCCCTGTGAAGCCTCTCTGCACTGAGCAATCACCCACGGGGCAGGAGGAGCAAGTGGGGGAGCAGGGGTGCACCAAAATCTGGAACGGCTGTTTCAGAGTTGTAGTCTCAGGAGATGTTTGTGTACTTGGGACAAGCCCTGTTTGGAAAGTCAAATCTTCCTTTGCTTCTGCTTTGACTGCATCAGAGAGAAAAGCCTGTGACCAGTAAGATGTTCAATGCCAACTACATTGCAGGTAAAAGAGAGGAGATGCTGTTTGGGGTCTGCTTTGACTTGAAGTGGGGATCAGGCAGTGTCAGTGCCGTACTGCTGTTTGCGACTGTAACTTGTTTGAGGAGGTATCCTTATCTTTCTTAGATCAGTGTTTTCAACTGATATCAGTACAGCATTATCCAATATGCATGTTGTCACTGCAAAGGCATTTTCTTATGTCCTGCCTTCACTATAGGGAAATCTAACAACTGAGACATGTTTGTTTTGTGGCTGTGAGATCTCACTTCCTACAGCAGGTGAAGGGGCACAAAGCAGCACACGGGCAGCCTGCAGGATTTACGGGAGTTGGCAGGCCAGCAGGCACGGCCGTGCCCGCCTCACTGGCGCTGCACAGGGGACCTTAGCACTGCGCGTGGAGCCGTGCCTTCCACAACGCAGCTGGACGTGAGGGGTGCAAAGCACCCGAGTGCTCTCGTGGCTCTAGTCCTGACCATGCAACAGCAATGCGAAAACTGAATGTGTTGGTCCCTGGCCAGTACCAACGAGCTGTCATGTTTGCAATGTATTTGAGAGGGAAAGACAAGTTGTCCTTAATGATCAACAGGGAATATCAGGTTGTTGTTCCTCTCATGCTTCCCTAACAACTCTCCAGCTTTGCCCACAGCGACGCGTTTGTTCTCAGTCATATTCTGATTTAGTTACAGTTAGCTTTGGGAACAGCCCTCGTCATTACTGACAGCAATGGTACGTAGCCTATTGACTTCAGTAGGAGGGGAATGTCACCCCTTCTATGCGCATGTGTGTGTATGAGTGTCTTTTGAAAAGCACTAGGCATACATTAATACTAATAACTAAGACCGCTATTCCTTTGCGTCTGCCTGATAGGCAGCAGGCAGAGTGTGAACTGCTTTATGTATCAATTAAGTGAAAAATAAATAATAGGGAGAAAGTAATATCTTTAACAGTGTATTCACTGGCACATACATATTTATTAGATATCAAATATAATGCTGCTCATATCATTGTTTATGTTCATCATGAAGCCCTAAAGTCATTTATGGTATCATGGTTTAAATGATGAAAGTCAGATGCAGTAGCATTACCATATTCCTCAAAGCAGGCTTGCTGATAAAGCTCTGCTTTTTATTTTTTATTTCTTTCATACACTTGGCTCATTACTGATGTGCATCCTGCACAGGACACCAGGCTTTTCCAACCTAAGGGAATAAAATTCATTTCTAGACTTTTTTCAGTCTGCAAGTTTTAATGCAACTTTATCCTAGTCATCCCATCTTTAAAGACAAACCAAAGGGAGGCAGAGGAAGCAGGGCTCATTTAATGAAGGTGCAATGTGTGGGTGAGGTGAGTCAGGAAACACAGCAAAAGCACGTGTGATTTGCTGGATGTATGAATAGCAAGGGGACATCTACTGAAACATGGTTAAATATGTAAACTCTGCCTAGGGAAAATGTTTATTTACCTAGATTGACAGCGATCAGGGTGAAAAGCACTTAAGATAAGTGGCTCTTTCGCCAACTTTAATTTGTTGATGGATGGATTGATGGGAGGATGGTCAAAGAAATGACAACATAACTCTCTGTAATGGAGATATCCTGTCTGCTGGAGTTTGCAGTACCATTTGGTCTAATTATTCCTGATCCATCTATGAGCAAACTTTGCTCCCAGTGAGACAGGTTGTCATTCTTTTTCTTTAAATAAAAAGATGAGGAGGTAAAATCAAGAACAATTAGAGCAAAGGATGATGACATCTTCTGCAGTCAAAAATATATACAAAATCATGTGTATTACTTAAAGATGGTTTACTATATTAATTGAAATACTTGTGCCTTCTATTATGCAGTTTGTATGGGAACAGATGGCCCATTTCACAAATTAAGCCTTGTCTTTCTACATTGCTTCAACAAAATAATGGTGAATGAACACTGCTATTGTAAATGATCCCAAGTTCAAACCTCATAGCATCATAATGGGCTATGCTTTTCTGGTGGAAGTAGGTGGGAAAGCAAGGAAATCAATCGTAGAATCATAGAATCATAGAATTGTTTGGGTTGGAAGGGACCTTTAAAGGTCATCTAGTCCACACACACCCCCCGCAATAAGCAGGGACATCTTCAACTAGAGCAGGTTGCTCAGGGCCCCGTCCAACCTGACCTTGAATGTTTCCAGGGATGGGGCATCTACAACCTCTCTGGGCAACCTGTGCCAGTGTTTCACCACCCTCAGTGTCAAAAATTTCTTCCTTATAACTAGTCTGAATCTACCCTCTTTTAGTTTAAAACCATTATCCCTTGTCCTATTGCTACAGGCCCTATTAAAAAGTCTGTCCACATTTTTCTAAGCCCCCTTTAAGTACTGACAGGCCGCAATAAGGTCTCCCTGAAGCCTTCTCTTCTCCAGGCTAGACAACCCCAACTCTCTCAGCCTTTCTTCAGAGGAGAGGTGTTCCATCCCTCTGATCGTCTTTGTGGCCCTCCTCTGGACCCGCTCCAACAGGTCCATGTCTTTCTTATGCTGAGGGCTCCAGAGCTGGACACAGTACT
>NW_008796218.1:10822009-10838348 GCF_000699145.1 Aptenodytes forsteri | reverse complement strand
GGGGAGCCATGCTGGAGGTGGATCCACTTCCATTGGTTCTTCTTGGTCTGCTGGTGGATCCTCCTCCATGGGCTCCACACCATCAGCCACATGAGTGATGCCCATTGCTACCGTGCGGCTGATGGTGCCCCCCCTCTGACGCTGCCTCCTCTTCCTCCGCCTCTCCTGAAGCCACCCCTCTGCCTTCCCACACAAACGTGGGCAGCCACTCGCCTTGCTCCTGTGGGACCCCTTTCTTCCAGTCATCACTGGAATCCAAGGGCCTCGAAGCTCAGCGAATTGTGAACCAGCTGCTGGGGTCCCTGTACTTATAGGGTTTGGAACAAATGCCAGTGAGGTAGCTCATGACATCAGGAGGCCACTGTGATGGCAATGCATGTGGCCAAATATGGCTGTTCTGGGAGTTGGGGGCCTGTGGCCTGAAAGATGCCCTCATCTGGGAGAAGGGTGAGGGTCAGGTGGGCTGAGGGCCCCTTTCCTGGGGATCACTCCCCGTGCCCTTCTGCTGCCCCTTGGGCACAGGGACTGCCCTCCACCTCCCCTCGTGTGCCTGGGCTCCATCCCCTTCCTCATCCCATGCCTGGGGTCCCCTGGATGAGATGGTGGCAACAGTGTTCTGGGAGGGTCAGGGGTCCTTGGTGACCCCCCACTGACCTGGCTCCCTGCAAGTGGCACAGCCCCCCATGTCTGATAGTGGCTGAGAGAGGGCGAAACATCCAGACATCCCGCCATCAGGAAAGGGAGGCACAGCCGGCCTGTGCAAGGTCTCCCAGCACTCCATAAAATAATTGCTGATTGCCAAGTGTTGTGTGGGCCCTTCTTCCCTGTCCCCTGGCCCTGCCCCTGGAGTGTGGAGAGGTGCCATCTCCTCTGCACGGAGCCCCAAGGGAGGAGGGAGAGGGCCTGGTGTCCTTTGGGCCGCTGTGCCGGCGCCACACGAGGAGTCTGTCAGAAGCCACCAAGGGAGGTCCTTGGGGCCTGGAGGTGGCGGGGTTTCTTTTCAGTCTGAAGTTCACCCTTGCTCTATTTTCTAGTTTTAAGGACAAGCCTTCTCACTGCTTTTTTTTTTTCTTAATCACCGGGGATATTTTTAGTGTTCTTCTCTAACACAAAGTATGGTCTGATTCCTGCACTCATCTGGGAGTTTCACCAAGACGTTTCACCATGGCTATGGCAAAGACAAAGAACAACTCATAACGCTTCAGTTTTGCTCATGCTCTTCCTGGAACACAAAATAGATTAGGTTACTGGTCCTGCAGCATGGAAGTATCTCTGAAATGGGCTCTGGGTTGTGGTAGCATACGAATTTTGTGGACTGCAGTGACAACAGTTTCTCAGGCTGACAGCAGCAATGACACAGTTGAGAAAGAGTCGCGTGTGTGAATATGGTCTGTTCTGCTGAACAGTCAGAGGTGACTGCTCACAAAGCGTCCTGAGGAGCCACGGAAATATTCTGCTGTTATTACTGCACTTACTGCAGAAGCAAAAGCTGACAATCAGCAGTACAAACTGATGTCTCAGATTTTCTGATCTGGCTGAAATATGTTTGCTCCAGGACTAGCAATAGCAATAAAAGAGCAAATACCAGTAGCTGCTTCCCTAGCCAGAGGGGTGGCTGCCACCAGCATAGCTAAGGGCAGCCACGAGGTTGCTCTAAGGCAACACAGCCAATGCTAACGCGTGTTTTCCAGGGGTGGATAGCCTGCAGTCTCTGAAGAATCAGTTCTCTTTTAGCTCAGATTCCCAAAATTTGGGTTAACCCATATCAGTGTCACTACTGGAAATTGCATCTACAGTGCAGCTTATTTTATGTGGGCTGGCACAAGGATGGGTGGCATGAAAGAGGGCTGTAGTTAAGAGCAACTGCATGGGAAACGGGTGCTGGTGTCAGCTCACATCTTCGTAGAAACCATCACCACAAACAACCTGAGCGTGAGCTCTGCATGGGCATCTCAGAGGAAAATTCATCATGGTGTGGGGGGGTGGGAACTAAATTACTTTGGCACCGAATTCACTTAGCCTGGACCCACTGAACATGCGGGCCGGCTCACCAATGTTTGATTTGCTAAATAGGAGTCAGCCAGTCCCCTCTTGTACAGCCAGGGCCCTCCCCACAGACGTCTGCCAACAGCACGCGGGCCACCGGCAGCAATTAGCCACCACTCTGAGACCTACCCCTGATTGCAAACTCCTCTTGGAGTCAGGATGAGGCTGGACTGAAGCACCGGGTATGTGCTGCGAGGAGCAGGGGACCTTCAGGAGACCATGGCTCCGTCGCGTTGTCCCTGCCAGGGAGGCTGGCACACCGTGGGGGAGAACCAGGAGCCCTTCGACAGCTCTTCTCGTGAGCGCAGCACTGCAGGGTAACTGCGGGCATGACCCTATCCAACGTACTTCTGCACGGCTTGGATCAGCCCCAACTACATGACAAGCACATATGCTGCTGCTGGAAATTTTATGTGGAAAAAAACTAGCCTAGATTGTAGTTTATAGTTCTTTTCAGCAGGACTGCATGAAGCTAATGACACAGAAAGCCATTTGGGTTAAATTGTGAAACTGAAAGATGCAGCACCTGCTTTTATGCTTCACGTGTTACTAAAAATACTTCTTCCTTTCTAAAATGCAACACAAATGACAATACAAAAGAAAACTCCACAATGACATTGGTGACATTATTAAGGGGTGTTTCATCAGTGTCCCTGTGCACAGAAAGATGAAAAAAACATAGCAGAAACAGAAAACATCATTATGCCATTGCTTAAACCCTTGGTGCATCCATATCTGAGGTAATTCATTGCACTCCTGGTCTCTCGATGTAAAAAAGGGGATAGTGATAGGTTTTAGACAAGAGAGATGAGAATGATCCAAAGTATGGAAGAGCTTCCATATGAAGAGAAACTAAATAGCATCTATTTATCCTGAAAAAGAGACTCCTGAAGGGAGAAACATGACAAAAAGCTGTGGAGGAGGCAAATCAAGACACCAAGTAGTTCAACAGACAGATGAGAGAGGGGGCTTTCGAAACAAATAAAAGTGCCCAATTTAACTGAAATATAACATTTCAGGGGAAGGTGTGGAAGCCAGGTGAGGTCAATGGTTCAAATGAGGAGTTCTGCTGACCCCCTCGGGGACAGCAGCCCTGGGGCTGCTGGGGACCACACGGTGCAAAGGCCACCCAGCCCGGTTGCAGGCGCTGATCCCACCCGCGCCGGGGCAGAGCCTGCGGTCGGCCACGTCCTTGTCCCCAGCCCATGTCACCTCAGGCAGCGGGTACACGTGGACGCCCACCCCACCAGGCATGGGGAGACCCCGGGGCAGCTGTCTTCAGGACGTGCCTCTGGGACCTCTAAGGAGTCGTCTTGTCACGGGCGCAGCTCACATGATTCAAATATCACATTTATTCTTAAACATTTTCCCCCCTTCATTCTTCAAAATCAAACAAAAAGCCCTGACTCAAGCAAATTTTTTACCAGTGAAAAGGGAGGATTGCCAGAGAATATGAACCCCTGTAGAGATTTTACTTTTGCTATTGATTTTATGCGTGAGATGCTTAGCTACTCTGATAATATCTGACAGTATAAGAAGCCAGAGAGAGAATAGAAAGGTTAATACAGTAACAATGTCACCAGGATAACTGGCAAAATTTTTGGAAATTGTGGTTTTAAATCTGGCTGAAATACCTCATTGTTAATCAGCTGAGAAGTGTTTTGACAAAAAAATCCTTCTCCCATTGAGGACTTTTAATTGTTTTATCGTTATTTTTGCGAGAAGGACATGCAAGGTAAAATGGGATATATTAGAGAGCTATAAATGCTTTGGAAAAGGAAAAAATGTAAATGGCAGAAATCTAAGTGGTGAACTGAGGCATTCATGGTGAAGGTACATACATCTCCTACCTTGCTAACAGCTTGCTATGTAACTTATGTTGCATTGGTATTAGGGCAGTTCCTAGAGTGTTAAAAACCCTAATTGAAAACACAGTTTTTGAATAAAGAGGTCTCTGAATAACAGCACTGCTCCTCTGGGACAACGTAGAGCAGAAGGCATGGGGACAGGGGACAACGTGCCCTCAGCTCCTCTGGAGCCTCAGAAGACATGCAGCCAGACCTGCCCTTTCAACAAAAAGCTGCTCTACCAAGCAAGGTTGCTCTCTGAAGATGTCCACCCACCCAAAACAAAACCTAGAGCCAAATGCTTACTAGAAGAATGTCCTTTTCAAGGGTAAATTGCTTTTAAAAATAAATAGAAGTTTAGCCGAAAGGCTGGCTGTAGTTTGCGTGCTCCCTGGGTTTGGTTGCCCTCCTGGGGGTAACAGTTTGGATCTTTTTGGACAGAGGAGGGACTTGAATTCATGTCAGTCACTTCCTGGTCAAGTGCTTTCATATCAAGGGTCTTCAATATAAAGCATAAGCTAATGCATTTTAAAAGTGCAGGTCTGGACAGCTGAGCTCTGGAGGACAGGCAGAAGTCAGAGCACAATCCCACCCTTCTTGGTTCCAGCTGGTTAATGCCAGGACCTCAAAAGGGGCAAGGTTTTAGGGCATGCCCTTCTGGGCAGCCTGTTCCTCCCCATGCATGGTCCAGAGAGCCTGGGCCTCATGCTGGGCTTCACACCAGTGGCCTGGCCCTGAAAAACAAGGAGGTGCTGTGTCTGACTTGTGCTAGACTGCCTCTGCACCAAATCTGTCCCCAGATGTGCCTGGTTTCGGGTGTTTGAATTATGTGTCAGAAATATTTATCCATTAAAAAAATTAATGCTTTCTGTACAGTTACTTGAGGACTGTATGTCAAGAGACTAAAATATCTTTCATTTCAGTTCATTTAGTCCAGCAAGTCTCCCCACTGTAACTGTAACCCACTCTGCTGTCAGGGAATGTACTAGAGCTACTGCAGGGTTAGAGAACCAAAAAAATATACATTTGAAGTGACAGCATGAAAAAAGTGAATGGGAGTGAAATATAATTAGCTGAGGCAAGGACAAGTAGGTAAGTCTCCACAGTCATAATTTATGTGGGATATTGTTATAGTTATTACCATGCAATTTAACAGGAATACACCAGAGCAATTTTCATATCTTAAAACATGCAGATGCACTCATGCATGTTCATGCATATATGCACACATATATATGAGAAAAGTCTCAGAACTCAGATCTTCCAAAATAATCGAGAAAATTATTATCATAAACAGCACAATTAACACAGGGATCACAAGGGATGAGTCTCCGTTTCTGATAATCTTAAGAGAAAATGATAGCATTATTAAAACTTTAGTGTAGAAACGGTAGGTATGTTCGCATCTCTGCACATCACCAGCACTCTGTAGTCTCTGTCAGTCCCTCTACTGTTTCTTTGCCAGCCTCAGAACCAAGAAAATGTGTAGATTCGCGGTCTCCTGAACCATCAGAGGATACATGTGGTACTGAAAGATATTTGGACTGACCTTGCCAGTTTCAGTTGATTTTTTTTTTTTTTAAAGTAAAGAGGAACAGTTATCAATTGCTAAAGAGGAGGAGGTATGGACACTATGGGTACAAACTTCTGGGGATTTAAAGTTGCAAAAAGAAAAATGGTGCTTTATGAAGGTCTGTGCTGCCATCCATAATTTACAGGCTTCTTTCTAATGTTGCTGTCAATACAGTATTGCTCTCATCAGCTGTGTAAATTATTTCTACCAGTAACATGAAACACAGTGCTACCATTTCAACAAAAGGAGACATTAATCATTTTAATTCACACTTAAATTGCTGAAGATTATCCACTGTCCATTAGATTTCAACAATATCCAGATGTAAGCTGTTCTAATCATATGCTAAAATACAATAACCACCAACTCTCAGAACCATCTGAAAAAAATCTGTCACTCCCACACTGATCAAGTTTCTATCTCCCTCAGAAGTTTTTTTTCTCTTCCACCCCTGTACTTATGTGTGCCCAGTGTGCTTTCAACTTAATATGCAGCCAACCCTTGACTCCTCATAGTTGCCTACTTAAGGTGAATAGCTTGTGTATATACATGTTTCAGTCTAGTAGATACGGTTTAGAAAGAGCTGCTCTTGTCTTGGGGCATGAGGATAGGCTGGAAGAGCTACTGTTGCCTTTAGAAATCTGTTCCTCAAGCTTAAAAATGTTGTCGCAGGTTTGGAAAGGAAGCACTTACTTAAGAAGGAGGGATGAAGTACTGCAGCTGTCAGTGCCATTTCTGGCATTTCTGGATCACAAAATCATTCTCTGTCTATTGGCCATGTACTCAAATAACAACAAAATGAATCTCCAGAGAATGCAATTTAGTGGATTTATCTTTTTCATTTTGAGCCTAGAGCTGAGTTGGGACCTTCTCTGAGTTAGCCCAGCAAGCCCTGCTACGCTGAGTCTGCCTTCCCAGCAAATGGCTCTCTGCAGTTAAAGCAAGAGCCCCATAAAACTCTTACAGATTAAGGCTTATGCATGTTTGTTTAGATCCATATTTTAGATGCATCAAATAAAGCAAGCCCCTTATTTTATTCCAGGGTGGGTTTTTTGCAGCATTTTTTTCTAATACTGTGCCAGTCCACGTTTGTAAAAATCTTCTTCCCTGTTTGCTGAATCATGCCTGGAATCCATATTAGAAGTCAAGTGTGAAAAAAAGGAAGGGAAGCTGCGCTACAGGCAGATGTTGTTGTCAATGCCCTTTCTTTCCCCGAAATAAAAGTCATACAAAAACTTAAAATCTTGCTAGGCCTCTACTCCTTACTGTCAACATTGCCTTCTTTCAGATCTGTAAAAGGGCAAGTCTTTTCCTAGCAACAGCATTAACCCATTCACAAGGTTTTGAAAATAGGGTTTCTGTCTTTCCCAGAACTGACAACACCTTGTACTGTTCCTACATGCCTGTGGTTCAGCGTATTATAGTCTTTCTTTAGCATTAGGAACTATTTCACAGTAACTCCAAAAAGAGCAGAGAAACAGTAAAGCTTGACACTCTCCGGAGCGTTTGTTCTACTCTAATCAAGGCACCGAATAACAGAGCAAAGGAAGAGCTATTGGTAGCACTTCAGAGGCAAAAGTTACAAATAGAAAGCTACAGCAGAAAGTTTTATAATCCAGTATTAATTTGAATATGTGGGAATTTTCTGATACAAACTCAAGTCAATAATTAGGTTACTAATTGACAAGACACTTACTCTTGTCTCAGTAAGAGTCATGATCATACTCCTTAATCATTGCACAATGCTCCTCGAATAGGAAGCAAGACAGGTAAGCATAACCACATAAGAAAGACCTACAGTTCATTTCATACATATAAAAATAGATACAGAACTAGATATATTTCATAGCACACCTAAAATGTTTTAGGTATGTATTTTTCTAGCTTCTGGACCAAATTGAACTTTATTCCTTTTTCACATACCACCAACTTGAGAATCTTATTTCCCGTCATCAGTGTGAGGCACCAACACATTTGTCCTAACAGACTCTCAGCTAGGGAGCTGAAGCCAACGTCTAGCGGCACTATCTCCCTCTCTTATTAGCAATGCACAAAGCATATTTTCAGATAATTGGGTTTCAGAAGCCACATGCTCCTGTCTCCAGTTGAACAGAACTAACTTCATCACACTCGTTGATGAAGAGCTATGGCCATATATTGCCTGCCGAAGGCCTGACCAGATGCTTGCCAGTGCTGGCAAGCAGTGAAGCTGATTCCTAACAACAGCTCTTTGGATTTTTTTTTTTACATTGCTGTAGTTTCCAAACTGTGGTCAACTCATCCCTTGTCATCCTTGAGGTCCTAATAGTCCTCACACACTCTAGGAAAATACTGAACAGCAACATATATGAACCTGTCAGTTTTGTATGACAGGGACCTTGATTGAAACCCCTTATGTCTCTGCCCTGTCACCTCGTGTCCCAGGCTCTATACGAGGATGGGGAGTTTGCAAGACATATCAACGGCTAACAGTGGTTCATTGGTCTAAAGTGCTTGGGGGTCACGGGGTTATGGAGTTATGCATCCTTAACAATGTTAAGCGTGGCCTGCTGAAATCCTTGAAGAACTGCACAAAAAACATGGACCATAACAACCATAGACTGGTTGAGGCTCAGCTCCAAATCTGAACTTTGTGATGGGTCCCTCACTACAGAGACAACACATAACACTATTATGCTACACTGGGAAAAAAAAAGGAATTCAGATTATAAAAGTCAAACAATGCTTTCTTTTTTTGTATACATGCAAAAATGTGGTCTCTGTGTATTCAAATGACAGGCAATTCCAAAAGGGAGTGGACGTCATTTAAAATGCATGACTCTAGACCAGCTGTTGATCTGAGTGTTTTATAATAATGCTACTAGTATTTAGTGAGCTACTAACATGCCTGGAATCCACTGACATTTCTCATTCAAGACAAAGGTGAAACCTAAAGATGCATATTTGGTGATATGCCAATGCTGAAATGAAATGAGGAATAGAAACCCTGTGTGATTTTTGCAATATTCCCTACCAATTAAGAGTCAGGCATTTTACTGAAACTGTTCACAAGAGTTCTTCATTCAGAAATTACCAGAGAAAGTCTCCAGACAGCTGACCACAGTGGGTCTCCAGAATTGTTCTTATTTTTTTTTCAAAAGGAAGCAAGAGGCAGAATCTTGTAATCTGCTCCTCAACCTATAGATGTCCTTGCCAGCAAATGATGTGGATTTGGAAAGGGGAGACTGGACAAGCACTTGAAAGAGATCTACTGAGGGCACTTAAACAGACAAATTGCATTAGACTCGGGCAAGCTCTTGAATCAAAACCAGTTTGAGACTAGGAGAGTAATATCATATGGAAATATCATAGATGCGTGCCTTGTTCTTACTCTAGCCTAGGCACTTGCTATGGCCACTGCTGGAGACAGGATGCTGAGTTGTGCCTTCCTCTGAACCCTTGTGGTTATTCTTATGTTTCAGTGAAGTCACAGTAAAAGTCCTGTTGGCAGGAAAGCCACGTTGGCTTCATGTTGGCTTCATGTTGGCATGAAGCATGTGCTTAGCTGTCCATCTATTTTTTTTTTTATATTTTCTAGTCTTTAGTGCTTCAGTTACCTTTCAAATCTATACCTACAAAGTAATTAATTCCTAGCGATACATAAACAGTTATTCTGCTGAATTTTAGATGGATTACATTTCAGGTGCTTCAGACAACATCAAGGTGAGATGACTTCCCTTATACTTCTGTGATACACCTGAGGAAGTGGTGACACATCCAGAGCAATTTCTCTGCCTTGCAGTTCTTTCCACATACACATCATCACCCCTTATTTTTTTTATTACTTATTATGTTTTTGTGTGTTGCCTTTACTTTTCACTACTGTGAAGTTACATAAGGTGACTAATGCTCACTGACTGTGTAATAACTTCATTTGATTTGTGAAAAAATAATTAGAGAAGAAAGAAACTACCCTTAGAAAAAAAGTGAGACCAGATGGAAAGGTGTGTCTTGGGTGTGGGAATGGTTACACAGTAGTTTTAGGGAAACAATCATTTGGTGATTTTGCTCTCCTCCTCTGCTTGCTCAATGATGACCTCAGTGACCACTGTCTCTTCTTAATTATCAGAAAAGTTTAGGAGAGAAATTCATTAGGGAACTTTGCCCTTCTTGGCCAATAGATTGATCCGAGTTAAGCTTCTCCAAAACTTTTGACCAGCCAGGGAAATCCTTCCCCATAACTTTAGCATTTATCAGAGGGTTTGGTTCAGTTTCAGAGGACAAATCATCAGGCTGGCATCTCCACACCCAGGTGGCAGTGAATACAGACCAACCTCTGCCAAAATAATAACAATAATAAAGAGAGATATGTTGACTAGTACTTGTGCTCAGCCACTTCCTCCACTAATGAAGCAGGAAACAAAAGGGAGAGTTTCAGAAAACAAAAGCAACACAATGTCATCTGTTAGCACTTACTACTGTCACCTTGCAGCGGGGGCTTCACACTTCAGTGGTACAGATTTAGGACTATATACCTTGTGACAGCCCTCAAAGTCCTTCTGCCCTTTTCCATAGGATTTGGAACAGCAGTAGTAAGCACACGAGACTGTGAGGCTGTGCAACTCTCACTGTCCAAAAAGCTGTATAGGGACCTGAGCTTAAACATAAGGAATTACTTGACTCAACATATTGTATGAACCTGAAATAAGATTGACATTTCTGAGAAATCCTAACTTCATTCACTTGAAAAGTTTTCCTCCTAAAAATATTTCCAATACATGTCCGAGAGCAGCAGAAATCTCAAAAAGGCACCTGTTCCTGTAGGTTTCCCACTACCTTTCAAGGTCAAAAGCTTATGGCTTGATTTAGGTAGTACATATTAGCATGGCAGGGGAGATCTCAGTTGGTGCCCATCACCAAAACTGCATTGGTTTATGTAACACTGAGCAATTTATCACATCTGGCAAGAATTAATAGACCATCTTCCTGCATGGATACAACAATCATTTCCACCTAACTTTTTGATAAAAATCCTCTAAAAACTCAGTATTAAAATAGGTCTACCTACTTTCCTGTCCCAGGATACTTCTTCCTCTCTAGTTTAAACACCCTGGCTTTTCTAGGACACAGCTTTACATTTCATTTGATCTGAGAATCCAGTGACCAGGATAGGGTGCAATACAAGTAATTTCCCCCAGCTCCAATGTGATCTCAGAGGCTTTCAGTTGGAGACATTTTAGAGCTGGAACCAGTCCTATACAGTTCTGAAAAGCGTCAAGCCAAGTTTTGACATGTCATAAAATATTTATGTCTAACCTGGGAACTTGTGCAGCAACTGAAACAGGATTAACAGAAAAAGACCCAGTCAGTATAGTGTGGCTATACATATAAAGGTTCTCATTCATGCTTGCATTTCACTATTGAATCTTAATTTTTCTACAACATCATATTGGTTCCATTTAAAAAGCAACCCCCCCACCAAAAAATCCACAAAAAATGAAAAAGAGTTGGGAGCTATACTTTGGGTCTAATTCCACCCTCCAGCAAAGCCAGGGTGTGCAGAAGGTTGATTCCTTTCAGTCTTAGAAGCACTTGTTAGTTCACAATCCAAATGACCTATACTGGCTCATTTAAATAAAAGGTATGAGAATTTTAAGTCTTGGGGAAAAAAATCTCAGGATCATCAAGTCTGAGGTTTCTCTGTTTACCTTCCCAAAGGTTCTCTAGCTTCTCCCAGTGTTAAAATCCATACACATATATTTGTGACATCAAGAAAAACGTGGGATTTCGGAAGCTTCTCAGCATTTGCTGGTAGAGAGAACCAGCTGGGACATGAATCTAGTATTGATTAACTGTTATCTTAATATACTACTTATATTTCAAATGTCTACTTAATTAGGTGGCTAGTTGTGGTAGAGATCACAGGGAGATTATCTATTTATTTATTTATTATGAATAAAGTATGTTCTCAAAATCTTATTTACTTCTGAAAAACGAATGGGGCTGAGTAACCAGTGCCAGGGATGAGTAATCAGTGCCAGGTTAGTCATGCTTCACTGGCTTGCAAGGGATGGGAAGCTCACCCACATAGCAGCTCATCAGCCCAGACTTACCCTCTGCCTGGCTCAGTGTCTGGTCACCGTGGATTCCCACTGTGCTGTTTTCTACCACCTCAGATGGCCATGTCAGTCAAGTGGATATCAACTATTTCTGGCTTTTTGAGGTAGATGTCTCCTTGTTCATCTTATAAAGGTGCTTCAGCTGTGCCTGTGACACAAGCCATAATTCAGACTGGCAAATGTTATTCAGTTCCATCAGGCGTACCAATGAGTTTTCACAATGATGGCTTAGGCATATTTCCTAACTATATGTTTCTTCTTGATGGGGAATTGTTGGCCAAGAACTCATGAGTGAGCAGCGCACTCTTTCCAGGAGAAAAGGAGGTCTGTTCATTGCCCATGTAGAAATTCAGATGTTAGAGGGGTGTTCGAATAAGGCCTGGCGATGCAGACACAATTAGTGGACGTTGCACCTGCCAGACCTGCAGCAGATATTAACGTTGCTTAGAAAAAAGGGTCATGAACAGAGATGTCAGACTCTGAGACTCCTAAGGAAATTACACTGTCAGCAAAAGGCCAGGCAGACCCCCGAGACGGGAGAACGTGCCAGGAGGTTCCTTTTGCTGGGAATGCAGTTTTCCCCGTGGGGAGTGGGGGTTGGCAGCTGCACACCTGCCTCCTCTGCAGCTTCCCAAGTGCCTCCCCAGATGGGAGCGTTTGCTGGAGATGGCCCATGCTGCTCCAAGCAGTTTCCTGAGCCCTGTGGCTGCTGTCAGGGGAAGGAACAGTATGTGAAACATGGCACCATTTCATTTCACTAAAAGGAAGCAGATAACACAATGGATAAAATAATGTTCACAATTCCCGTGTGTGGCTCAATACTGGTGCTTAAAAGGATTGTTTGAATACAGCAGACCAGCAATAAGCACACAGAGAGGAGTTTTTAAACTCCTGTTTCTAAGTTGCACTGCAACAAATTCCCTGCATTTCCTCCCAGTTTTCACAGTCTCCATCACTATGACACATAAGTAATTGATGTAGTGCCTTGCTCCACATACCTTCTTGTTCTTGAAGCAATTGGGCTGCTCTGCACTTTGAGTGTTCTCCAGGAGCCCTGGAGCCACAAGCTTTGCCATGTCCGATTTCTAGAGACCTGGTCCCAGTAAATGCCATCACACGCCTGTAGCCTCCGTCTGTCTGCAGTGCTCAGTGAGAGTGAGGGACCGCAGAACGGGATCTGGCCCCCCAGACCTCCTGCACTGCCCTGCAGCCAGTGTGCTCCACAGCTTGTTGCTTGGAGGTAGCCCCTGCGGAATGGGGTGTCCTCTCCTGCCTGCCCCTCTCACCAGCCAGCTGCCCTGTTTGGGGCAGCATGCAGGCAACGCTTGTCTGGGATCCAGTGCCAGGAAACTTCTCCTTCAAATAAGAACTTTCAGGCTTTTGTTTTTCTTCCATGAAGAGATCAGGGAGCACTCTTACTTTAAACCATGATAAGAGGAGGTGATGGAGCTGTGACACTTACTCAGTCACAAGTCAATTAGAGCACTCACCAGAACGTAGGGACTTGGGATCCCCTCAGCAGTCCAAGGACAGCCTTTGAAGTTAAATCCTGAAAAAAAGAAACCCAAAACCACATAAATCATCCCAGGAGCAAGACCAATGCCCAGGTCTCCTCCAGGACTCTAATGAACACTGTAGGTGGTAAGTGCCACTAATGCTTTCTTCTTCTCTTTGGCCCAGTAAGATCTGAGTCGTAGTCTGGAAAGTGGAAAGTTCAAATCCATCACAAACATGACCTGATCTGCAATATGGAAATGAACTAGAATAATTGCTGAAATATGAAATTAAAAGTTAACTCTTTCCTCTCGCTTCCACAGCCTCTTCTCCCACCTTGTTTCCTAGAAATACATATCTGGATTCTCAGATTGAGAGTCACTGCAGCCAGCTGCACTGGGAGTTCACCCAGAGCGTTCACTGAAACACCTCAACTGCCCAAACTTCAGCAAGCTTCTTGCAGCAGCATAAAACCCTCAACGTTTGCTGCATCAGTGGGAGAGAAAGACCAAATCTGCTGTACATTTTTAAAAAACTTATTGCTCTACTGCAGACCTAAGGTGAGCAAAGAGAAAGCCTGCAAATTTGTCCTGCAGTGAGACAGTGAGTGAGCTGTGTATCGACAGGGTGTCTTAATACAGTTACAAAATTAAGTGAAGGGCACTGGAAGAGGGATATTCTGTCACCTAGTCACTTCTCCTTTTGTGAAGCCACACATAACACAAAGTTAATTAAAGCTTCTACTCTGAGAAAAAGGAATGTTCCATTTGGTAAATTTAGAAACAGCTGGTTAGTTTTATCCATTACTTTTGTGCTAACATCAGTTGAGCTCATTCAACTCTCTCTTTTTATGAAGCTGTCCTTCCTATGCTACCTGATAGCTACTAATTGCTGCAACTACATTTCTGAATTGCAAATTTTCTGCACTGATAAAAACTTTGATTGCCTGTCAGCTACACATAAGGAAAAGATCACCAGTGCTAAATGAGGTGTTCCACGCTTGGATAATAATGCCTAATGAATTATTCAAAAAAGAATGCTTGAATGAAGCAAACAATTTGAAGGGTTACTAGCAGCCGTAACAGTTCAACAGCCAAAAGAACAAAAGTATCATCCTGAAAATTACACTAATGATTAAAAAATGCGTATTAATTCTACATTTGGAGAAAAAAGAAATGCCAATCTGATTTTAAAGGTTAATCATTATTTTTTCACTAATGCTCTAATCTCTGGGAAAAACACCCTTTACCAATATTTTGGGACATATAATATTATGACATAACATATTTATATAATTTTCCAGGCATTAACCCTCTCTGCAAATTTCAAATTTCTCTGTAAAAGAATCGAAAGCCCTGTTTGAAAGCTATTACTGTCCACAGGATTCTTTCTATTGCTTTAAATGAACCTCGGATCAGGCCCAGTTACCAGCACAGCAGCATCATACTGGTTGCACTGTGGTCAAGCACCACTAAAGGTGCTCTCAGGAGATGGACTGTCAAGCCAGAGCGCTGCCTCAGCCACACCAAAACACGGTCTAGAGTCTCTGAATTACTCCAGACTGACTTCGGTGTGGTGAAGCCAGAATCTGGCTCCCACCGTTCACTTTATGAAAAGATTTGCTAAATCAGAATATGGGTGATGGAAACAAGACCCACATGTTCAAATTATAATAAAAATAATGGCTATATTCACATAACTGCTATAATTAGTAACTCTTTCCAGCCCAGATTTGATTGTATCTTTTAAAAAAAGTGGATGGCTAATGGGGAAAGAAATATTTTCTGTAAACGCTGCTGGCTGAAGGGAGAAGGATAAAAGAAAAAGAAATCCTTAATAAACCATGAGAATTTCATGGATGTCCAATGCTGACACATTTTCAGCTTTCATAAAAAATATACTTCCAAGACCAAAAGTGATAATTTATTATGACAGACTCTCTCTGGCTGCCAAAAACCAAGGAAAATCTGAGAACTAAATCCTAATGAACATCTGTAAAATATTAGCATTACATATACATGAAAAATAACAGCACGATGGCAGCGACACATTTATCTGCTTTGCTGCTAAAAACACTCCCAATTGTTCCGTTTGGAACTGAGCTAAAGGAGATGCATCATCATATGCAGAGAGGTCTCCCAATGGTAGTACAATGTTGACTGTGCTAAGGAAGGATTTTTAAAATAGCATTTATGAAAATGAAACCCAGTCAACCACTTAGCTACCTCTGTTGCAATTTTACAGCTATAAGGCCTTTGGTATTAGACGCCAATTAGTGATTTATTATAAAGATGTTCAATGTCAAGATAACACTTCTTCTCATTTCTGGCAGTGACACTGAATGGTGGATAGAAGAAATGACTTCAGGAAAGCTTAGCTGACCATCTGCTTAGGCCTGCTCACTCACTGATGATTAATCCTTTCCCTTGAGGACAATGTCTCCATGTGTTTCTCTTGCTGTCTTTTTAATGTCACAAAAAGAGGTTGATAAACACATTCAAGTCACAATTAAAAAACATTTTAACTGACCAGTTGCCACTGATGATATTATTAGACAGTTTTAGTCACTGTTGTAACAATGCATTTAGTGGTGTTGATGTGAAGTGGAGATGAAGTTTCTTTAATGTGCCTCCTACCTATTTTTTTTTGTTTAAGTGACATTTAAATGTTTACCTTGATGCTTGCAAACAAGCAGTTTGCAAGGGGCATAGGGAGAGGGTCTTCTTCACCCTACAGAAGCAAAAACTCTGGAAACAATATTTGCAGGACTGCGAGGCAGCTGCTGTGTTCCCTTGCCTGGGTGGGGGATGGGGAAGATGAGGAGGAGCAAAAGACACAACAGAGATTTTAGGTAGATTGCAGTGATTACTTCTAGACCCATATATGCTTCTGCCAAATGTACAAGTGATTGACTTCCCATTTCCTTACAACAGGTTAGAGCACAGTGGTGGGCTCATGCGCCTCGTGAACACATGGGAGTCACACGTGTGCTGGGACATCACGCTGCTGACATGGAAGCTGTTATAATAATGAACAGAGCAGTGTTGGGTCCTACCTGCCCTCTTTTCTCTCACAGATGACGGTATGAATCTTGCTCCGTGTGGGAGGCAGGTTCACGCTCACTACTTGTGTTGATTTTGGCTGGGGTAGAGTTAATTTTCTTTACAGTAGCTAGTATGGGGCTGTGTTTTGGATTTGTGCTGAAAACAGTGTTGATAATGCAGAGATACTTTCATTGCTGAGCAGCAGTGCTTACACAGAGCCAAGGCCTTTTCTGCTTC
>NW_008796218.1:10746159-10821682 GCF_000699145.1 Aptenodytes forsteri | reverse complement strand
TCGAGTGGCTGTGTGGGGCTTAGTTGCCGGCTGGGGTTAAACCACGACACTACTTTACAGAGCTGTCTTGATGGAAGAGGTGATTAGAGAGGGACTAACTGCTGACAAATGAGATGACCAGCTTTCATGAGGACTGGCAGTCGCAGAGCTCAGCACCTCCGGCCACAAGATTACTTTTTATTTATATTTTCAAATATGGATTTAGGGGGCCAATTTCTAGCGCTCAGGGCCTGACCTTTCATCTCTACCCCAGCATTTTCTTGCACAGCATACTTTTTTTCCTCCAATTGATCTGCACGTGCAAACAACAGAATCACATTTCTTGGCAGTCCCAGAATGGAAGGAGTATAATTCCCAAGTAGCTGGGCTGACTTATTTATCACCTACCTCATTTAAAGCAAATTTGGCCAGCAGAACAGTTTATGATGATCTGCTTGCAATTTATTCCAAATATTGCCCTGCACCTATGATAGTAGTGGTTTTCAAACTCCTTATCCACATCATTATATTCACTTTCATGAAGTCTCACACTTAAAGTATATCAACCCCCATCAAATAAAATATATTGAGCACTTGATAAATCAGAAATCAAATAGCCTCAAAGGAAGCATAAGATCTAGTGATGTGAATCTACTTTATTCTTGTGAAGGCATCATGGAGTGCATTGACTTCACAATTCTAGTGATGAATTTGAGCCTTAGCTTCACATGCACACAAAAAGCAGGGCAAGGTTAGGGAAGTACACTATAATTACCTGGCAAAGTTGGTAGACATGCCAATAATACCATCTTCAACATGAAAAGTAAAGAAAAGGCTCTCCTGTTGAAACAGAAACATTTACTCCTATTTTAACTTAAATTTGCCCCAAAATATTCCTAACAGAAAAGGTATTTTGTTCAGTCCTACAGACCTTAGAAATTAATGTAAGATGTGACACAATAGGAAGCCAATAAGTTATGAGGGAGGACATAAGAAGAAGTAGAAAGTGGTTACTTGTTGAAGGCAGATTTGACTTCTGATTTCATTGACAAGATATGGAGAGGGATTTTCAAAAGCCCTGGGGTGACTTAGAAAACCAAGTCCCATTGACTTTTAATCAATGAAACATTTTTTAAATTCATGCAGATAATGAGTAAGCAAGTTTACAGTCCAGTCCAACCTGCACTGGACTTGATGGTAATGTTTGCTTTATGAAAGATAGATCCAGTCCTTAATTAGATTTCCTGTAGGCGTTGCAGGGGGGGAAAAAAAAAAAAGAAAAAAAAAGTGGTTTATATAAGGAAAGGGTAGTGGCCTTGCAGTTTACCAGTTCAGAAGGAGCATTTCATGGCATGAAAGCAAAGACACAGATGTGAAAAGAGGAGACAAGCAGGCTGTCATAACTCACATCACTGGTGAATGGACCTAGGTAATGTGAGATTAATAGCAATATTAGGCGTGACAAGAAGGAAAGGCCAGACAGCCTGAAGATCATGAGAAAAGGCAAGAACTTCGTGTGGCACGGAAGAGATTCAATGGAGGAATATAACAGAGGAGGAGAGGTGATTACAGAAGTGGGCCTTTAAGATGATTTCGGCTGAAGTATTTTTTCCATATGATGGCAGCAGGAATGGATACTGAAAACTTATTTTCTCATTAACCAGAAAAATAGATAATAAGGAAAAGGATAGAATTTTAAATTCTGTATCAGTGACAAAAAGTTGGTGCTTGTAAGCGGTTTCTTTGGAAATCATCAGGATATGTATACCAATTTTCAGTGGAATTGCATAGATGTTTTATAAGGGGAGAAGAGGAATAACCCTTGTAGAAGCTCTCAAGGGATGGTTGCTGACATGGAAAACCATTTGCCCCAATCAAACTTTTGGTTTTAATCTGAGATGAAAGATCTAAGTCATTTAAGGGTGTTTCTGTTTACCCCTCAAGCTTCCTGGGGGCAAGAGAGAAGCTTCTGTGATCAATACTATCAAATGGCATGAAGAAGCATAGAGCACTACATACGAACGTACTTTCTTTTTCAAAAGCAGAGATCATCTACTAGATAACAAGGCACTTTCCACATCATAACCTACAATCAGTCAAACAGACCAATCCAGTGTAGTGGTAGGGGATAAAAAGACTGACTTCTGGTTTATTAGAGTTCTTAGAAAATGGAATTTAAGCAGTAGGTGGCACCTTGAGCAAAATTTTGAGGGTGGATTACTGCAACAGATCTAGGCAAGTATCAGTTAGTAACAATTTTTAAAATGCCATTTAAAGACTTCCTCCTGCAAAAATTTCCTGTGCTTATTACGGAACTACCAGTTTCTCCAATGGCCTTGTGACAGTGTCTTTGTAGAGCTGGATGTGAGAGGTAAAATTCATTCATTCCCAACACCTAGTTCACATATGATCTAACTTTAAAAAATGTTATACCTCATCACTTTAGGATATTAGGATATTGTTTCCAGTGTTCAACTACCTGCTGTCTATTTTAATGTCTTATCACCACATGTTCCTTTCACTTAAAAAAAATAAAATCCTTTATTCTAAGAATTTTGACAGAACAGTAGGCAAGACTCTTCTTCTTCATAAAAAAGGATATCAATTTTTGTTGGATCAATGATAAATTCCAGTTAAAATTTTATGACTGAAAATTCCTGACTTAAAACTTTGGAAGCCAAATTATTCAAGAGTCTCAAGGCGATTGTTCAAGAATTGAGATATCAAAAGTGTCCAGACACTCAAAAGCATAGGCTCTTACTTTAAAACTGCCTGCTAAGTCCATGAGAAGTCCAATTTAAAATTAAATCATAAGCCCAATTGCACAGACAATTGCAAAAGCAGGAATGAATCTGGCCTATACTGTTGAACTAGAAACCCATTATTAACAAGCTATATTTTAAGAGTTGAATCAAATGCTGTTGTGTTTGCAACTGAATTCTATCATGGGGAAATCCAGGGGAAAGTATAATGTGCTACAAAGGTAAGTCTTTTCATTTCTCTTTCTGTGTATATTTGGTTTGTGAGATGTTTCCAAATCATAAAAAGGTGGCTTTGTAAATAAGATGTATAATATGATCCTGAAAAAGAGGCAATTCCTTGCCTTCATGAAGCAGAGCTCAGATGGCAAAAGAAATTAAGTAAAAAATTAAGAGAATAGTGACAGATTTTCATAGAGACATTTCAAAATGTTGACATTCAAAGTAAATTGAAAGAGATTAAATGGCTTTGAGTAGTCAAGAAACAAATCACATAGATCTGTCATCAGCATAACACTGGAAGCTGAAACCAAAACCATCCTGATGGCTGAAAAAACAAAAGGAGGAGCATACACCATAAAAATAAGTCTCCATCCACCAGCAGCAACTAAAATGACTAATTCTGATAAGATGTTAATTTTAATGAGTCACATAGTTAAATGTGTTATAACTGTGATCAAGGTGTCAATAAAGCTCTGCAAGTATCCTGTGGTCATCAGGACAATTCAGAAGGACTTGTGACTTGCCCCTGTGACCGTGTCTCTCCCTCTGCTGCAATGAATTTAAGCACCACAGACTCCTACCCAAATGTCACAACTTAGCCCTTACTTTAAAAAAAAAAAAAAAAAAAAGAAAAAAAAGTCAGATATATCTTATTTTTCTGTTTCTGCTCTGTCACTGTTGGCAGCCTTGATCATCTGTTTGGCCATCTCTCCTACAAATGTCCGTATTTTTCTCTGGTTGCTGTTTGTGCCTGGAAGCCCTTACCCCTGCTCTTCCTTGCATCACCAGTCCTCCCACAACATTCTCCCGAGCACCAGCTTCTATTGCCAATTGTTAGCAGGAAACTGCCCATCATACCTGGAAAATTAAGCTGAAAACTGAGAAGTAAAAATAGAAAAGTAGACTCCATTTTGACTTAATCCAGTGAATTCAGAGATGCGTGACTGTAAGGAGATGGAAAATAGGCGTTGGGAATCACAGCAGCCACACAGGAGGATAATGGGAAGTGCTGGTGTTAACCCTGAAAGACCAAAACAAATCACACAGACACTGCCCTGGGCTATCAGATCTGTATTAAGTAATGAATTCATCAGATCTCCCAAGATCCAGGCGTGTGCCTCAAATCTTAGACATAAGCAGTTTTAACAACAACACAGAGTGTGCGCATTATGAAAAGACAGATATATGACCAAACCCACATCATCCATTTCACTCGAGTCCCAGTACAATGTCCTATGAAATAGCTATTTTCATTTCTCTTTACCTTGCTGCCACCAACATAAGGGTAAAATAGAATGGTGTTTTCAAGGTGGTCGTTCCAGCACATTTTAAAAGTTCAGTTATTGCACTTTCCCTGCTTTTCCAGCTCCAAGACTCAGGGACTTTTCTTCATGCATCCGGCTCACTTCTTTGTTTTTCATTCTAATAAAACCACAAGGTATGGAGAAGAAATTTCAGAAAACCTGAGCAACTTAAGAGCTTTGCGTTGAACTGGAAAAACAAGTATGGGCAGGAGCAATACACTGTAATAGAGAGAAAACCAAATGCCGAAGCCAGTCCCATCTGTGTTCAGCTTTTCAAGTATTTCTCTCCCTGTATACACTGTCTAGGATAGCTATCTTCTAGTAAAGGCTGTTTTGTCAAAATGTTCTAGAATGACTTTATGTTTGTCATCTTTATATCAAGAACAATGTGCATTATTTCACATTTCTCAGTAATAAATTTAATTTGCCATGTGTCAGCTCAATTTCTGAGCTGATCTAAGGCATGATGACTATTTCTTGCCACTCATTTTGTGCTCAGTACGCATCATCATTTAGTATCATCAGCACATACAGTGAGTTACAGTGGGTCTTTCTAGCTAGGTAATTTATTTAAAATCAAACTATCAATCCAGGTATTAATCACACTTAACTCTTCCCTTTTGGGGGACAAAGATCCCTCAGCACTGAAAATTCATTTTCTTTCATGTATTTCTATGCCATGTCCTTCTCAGCCCCTGTTAGGTTCATCTTCAGAAACAGCCTGTCATGTAGATCCTTGTCAGAGATTTTCTGAAAACCTAGATAAAATATGTCATATGCACTGCAATTACCTACTTTATAACTCCTAAGCTCATTAAAGAGGTCAATTAGTCATTATTGCCTTTTCTAAACCCCCTCTGGCAGCCTCAGGTTAGGCTTTGGCTCCTTAATGCAGGCAGTACTCAAACCAAGAGAGTGCTCCCAGGAGCCAAGCGTTTCTGCAGCCAGAGCTGAGTACCAGCACTTTTAGAGGGAAAAAAAAGGGAAAAGAAAAGGAAGGTAACTGCCCACTGTTCCACTCACATATTAAATATTGATGAAAAGAATGAGAAAATAGAGCTGGAAATGTAAGGAAATCACATCTGAGAGAAGAAAAAAAATCACGGAGAGAACAGGAGGGAGGGGGGAGTGAATACTGCAGAGCACTTTTGTAAGCAGAAGCTGAAATTAGCAGGGGGGTTATCTATTTGTAAGCAGAACAAATACAATTAGATGGTCCCCCTGCTAATTTTGGCTTCTGGTTGCACAAGTGCACTGCAGGGCACACACCTTCCTTACTATTTCCTCCTGTTCTGTGCTTTCCAGGTGATATCTGTGAAACAGCAAAGGAGGAGCGCCTCCATTTTGAGCACTGACTGTAAGCGCCTGGCTAGGATGATTCCTCGTGGTTTGTTATGAAAACAAGCACACACAGATTTTGGGTTATTCCTGACAAAACCTTCCTCACAGCACTGCTCCAGGGTGGTGCACTGCTGGATGAACCAACACAGCCAAGTATCCAAGAAGTCTCACGGCTGCCTTGTTCTTCCCCTGTTGGCCCGTCTCAGTTTCCCTGTGGGTCCCAGACAGGATCACACAGAGCCGTGAGAAGATGGAGAAACCCAGCTCAATGGGGAGGACAGGGAGAGAAGTGTGCCCCAACTCCAGCTGAAACTCCATCTAGGACCCCTTTGCAGAGCGTGTCTTCCCTCTTGACCAGGAACCATTCCCAACTCATATCCTTGACGTTCTCTCTGCCATTGTAGTGGTGCAAATTGAAGGAGAGAAATGAAATGGAATAAGAGAATGAAAGAAGGCTATTCTTGCCTCGATCTCATTATCACTGCTGAAAAAATGAGCAATCATGGCAGTGAGAAACAAAATCTCCGAGGAGTGCTCACTCCAGGCAGAGAAAGCAGCAACAGAGGGAAAGAGAGCATTAATATGTGCTTTTCAACCAACTGCATTCCAATTTACTACTGGACTCTATTTCGCTTTTATTAATTTAAGAGTGTTTCTAGTTTACTCTGTAATCTGTGCTCCACATTTTACTGAATTACATTTCTATTTTCCTTTTCTATTCTTTTTTCTTAGTTTTGTTTGTCAGTGTTTGTCAGATGATCACATTTCCTTCTATTTGCAAGTTTGCTTTATCTATATTTCACAGTTGCAATCTGGGCTGTCCACTATCTTATTACTGTGTGATAAGTGATATCTGCTACAACTGCACATGAACTCATTTTTCTCTGTTCCTTTCATATCCCTTCAAAGTTGGCTCATCTGATATAACAAATTGTTGTCTTGCGGCTGGCAATTATTATTTTGGGCTTATTAGTTTTGATCTCTAAGGTAATTTAATGTGTAACCTTATTATAGTTACTCAGCTCAGGACTCTATTTCAAGTCAAATTTGGTTTTACCTTCTTAGCTATTAATTGCAACCTAGCTGGGCTGTGCATATATTGGAATGAAGCAATACTTTAATGAACATATCTCTGCATCATTTCCTAACAACACCCACGTTTTAAGGGTGCCCAATTAATAAGGACAACTTCCATGCTAAGGCAGGTAACACGTGCTATACTATTTGTGATAGTATCTTTTGTGTTTACTAGAATTCAGGTTAACAAGAAAACAGAAAAGTTTTTTTTATAGAATAAGCCAGTCTTGCACTATGACAAGCTAACAGATTTATTAACATCTTAATACCTGTGATATACTGAGTTAATTTTTTTTTTCTGTATGCACTTCTGCTATTTATGTCCCTGATCCTCCTGTTTCATCCATGCAAGTGGAACTTTATATCCACACTGAATACTATGAAAGGCCACAGGGGCCTTCTCAGAGGTAGGGATATGTCCATCTGCAGCCAGTCAAACATACAAACAGCTGAGTTAGGCCAAACAACAAATACTCAGATTTTTTGCATTGCTTCCCAAACCAGACATGTTAATTATTAACCTTGTTTCCAAATGGCCTAATATGCATTGGATATACTTCCTTGTGCTAAAATTCCTGATGACCTAGAGCTCAGAAAGCTGATGTAGCTGAAATTTATTAAGAGCTTGAAGGAGTCTATAATAACACAATGTAAAGAAAAGCTTCATCCTGAAGGAAGAGCGGATGCTAAGAGATCAACAGTGAAGTATAGAAAGCTATTTGCATGGTATCACCAGTAAGAGAGAAACATATGAACAAACAGTTAAGAAAGTAAGTTATAATGAACATCTTGACGATACTGGAAGAGCACTTAGGGGTTTTGTCTTACAACTGAGAAGACAGCACAGCAGCAGCAGGGAAGTTAAGTAGTTTGTGAATCTGACCCTTCACATCAAATAGATGATGTTTTACTCCCCTTCATTTATTTATTTAAAAGTTTCCCTGTTTGTGAAGACACAGTATCTTTTTTTGGGTGGATGCAGGTGTGTGTTAACATGCTCCTCTGCTCATGAATATGATCATACAGTTCTCTGCATTGTTGAGAAATAACTGCACATGTACGCTGCTGTCAAAAGTGTTTTCTATGGTGATCACTGAGTCCAGTGAGAAAACAATATAATTTCAAATTTTGCTAGCACTCCCGAATCCTTAGCCACCTCCTCTGTAGGAAGGAGTAACACTCTGGTTAATGTGAAACAAGATGACCATGGATAAGAGCATTTGAAGACTTCCACACCAGGACTATGACTATTTCAAAATATTTCAATACCCAGACCTTTAGACTTTCGTCAGTGCTCAGACCTGCATGTCTGGAATACTAAAACCACGAAATATTCTGTAGCAATATCATAAGTCTGGGAACAAACATCCTGTTTTACTAACTAAAAGCCATCTTACGTGCCGTGCAGCTCTTGCCAGGACCATAGGCATTAAAGGAAAGTGCTATGTAGATCAAATGTGGGCTCACCTGCCAGGCAGCATATGTTTTGCTACTGTCAAACCCAAGGGCTCTGTAAAGAATCGAGACAGATGCTTATCTCACCTTCTGCACCTTTCGGAGAGATCATGTCACAGCGTCCACATTGTTGGAATGCTTTATTGTGAAACACAGCACCCTTTTTAACACTAGTTTGCCGGCAATCTGAGACTTGCTGGTAGAGGTTTTCTTCCACGCCAGCCAGTCTTGGCTATCTTAAGTTTTCCTAAAGTGACATGTTGGAATTCCCTCCACGCATACCAACCTGGAGATATGCGAGGTTCAGTGAATTGTAAACTTTCACAACTGATTTACATGTTCCAGGTTTTAATACCCTCTCAATTCTTAAATGGATTAAGGAGGACAGTCTTTAGCTACATTTGACAGAGATTATTCTCGACATGGCCTATTTTTCATGATAGTCATTTATTGTACTTGTTAATTAGCTATACGGCCTTTTGCATTGATTTTTCTTTCTGAATCTGCTTTAGGTCTGCTCCCTAAATGCTGGATATGGTGTTTAGTGACACCACTTTTGTTTATTCTGCAGTCTGGCATATTTGATAATTCATTCATTTTTTCCCATGACATAAATTGGCAATGAATAAACTAAGGTTGGAAATAAAATGGTTTAGGCTGTCACGGGATGGATAAAAGCCCTGGAATGGCTGCCCAGTAATAGGAATACTGAGGGCCAAAAACACAACTGCTTTTTTAGATGAAGCTTAATCAGTTTCTGAAAAGGTTTATAAGACCTAACATAGTGGCTCTGATAATGAGGAAATGGGTCCCAAAATACAGAATGCCTTTTCCAGGCATATGAGAGATGAGTGTGCACACACAAGATGATTCATCCTCGCAAAATATCACAGCGTTTTCTTGTGTGTGCACAAACCAAACAAAAAATTAATCATAGCTCGTTACTTGTAGGCTTTTCTTTGTGCCTTGGAAAGGCTAACTCTAACTTTGAACAACTATTGTTTCCACAGGGGAAGTCTGACTTTTAAAAAATTTAGGGGCACGTGCAGCCAACTCCTGATGCAGCATGTACTTGCAGTTTCTAAGAGTGCATATGTTAGCAGTCAACCCGATCCTGCTTTTATGATATTTTCCACAAAGATCAGACATCACTGTACATGCTTTTTTGTGTACACAGTTGCAGCCGTGCTATTTTGATAACGAAGCTATCTTTTTTTCAGGTTTTCGTATTTGTCTGGAGACAGATTTCAGAAGCTTGTCGGATGCACCTATCTGTAGCACAGAAAGCCTAAAAGCAGTGAAGGAAATGCACACAGAGCAAGTGTTCCAGCTTCAACTTACTATCCAAATGCTGATGATGGATGACCTTCAACCTCCCAGCAACAAGAAACAGACATTAGTGAAGACATGGGAAAAGGCTCAATAGCAAGCTTTGGCCCATAAACATTCCCTTCGCAACTGTAACAGAGCTACAGTAGGACAGTGCATGGAGCTGTATTTGTGCAACGTGCAAAAATGCAATGCAGCTTCATAGGTGAGGGCACGTTTGGACTCCACCATCTCCCTGTGGCTCACACACGTGTCAATGTGGACAGATTAAGACAGGTGATGCCCAAGGCCCCTACTAATCCACCACATCCATTCTGCTCCCATGATTTCTTCTGCTGCTTCTCTCTCCGGAGTATATCCCACTTCTGAAGCTCCTTCCAGCTCAGCTTGCATCTATGGACCTGTGGCCCCTTTTCTTGGGCAGTAGCAGGTGACAGAATTCAGTGTCTGCTCCCTTTTGGTGCATTCTTCACTTTCACCATATCTCTGACATTACTGGAGAGGGCTGGGAACCACAATAACACAGAAAAGTACCCTTCAAAATACAAGTCAATTTAGCAGAAGAGTCAGATAACATCCACATCTACAACACCTAGACTATGTCTGCAACCCTTATGCTGAGATATTGTGCAGCACAAGACAAATGGAATCAGCTCCAGGTCAGCTGCCAAAATCCCCTGAGCTGCCTCAGGAAGGGACAAGCCCAGCTTTATACACCCTGGTCCCCAGTGTCTCACATGGGAAGCCCTATAACTGCTAAAGCCACCTAAAAGAGAACAGAAAAGCATTTCCTGCCCTTCTCTGTATCTGGAATGACAACAGATACCATGACTGTGACAGTTTGGAAACAGACCCATGGGACTCATTGTATATCAGTGTGAAGGTGAAAGGCAAACACAAGCACAAAGGCAAAAGAAAGCACAAGAACCCAGAGCATAAGCATTTAAACAGATCAATGTGCTGCTCTCCAGAAGCAAGCTCTCCATCAGAGCAGACTCATGGCTCCATTTGACATATTCCATGCTCCAGTCACTCACTCAAGTCATTGCCAGCAATGATGTTTCCATTGCTGCTGCAGTGGCAGGAAAGTATAATTTTTCAGAAGGTGTGGGGCATGGGGTAGGGCTGAGTTTATCTGCCACTTGGTGAAACAGGTAAAGAGCCTGGAGGGACAATCAGGTAAATATCTACATGTAATAGTAAGACAAATAGTTTCTGCACCAACTGGGATCTGTAAAGGTGCCTTTGCCTCATGTAGTAATAGATTTGGAAGTTTGTATAACCCTTTATACTCCCAAACTTAGTTCAATATACTAACCCAGTCTAGACCTGCTCTTTTACAGGAGCTCATGGAGTATGGAAGCAGGGTTACCACTCCTTGAACCTGAGAGGTCAGGCCCTTATGATGCAGAGTCTGCATGAGGGCAAGACACTCAGGGCAGATTTGTCAGGACCTCAGGCAACAGAAAAATAGTTTTACCATGGAGATCTATTCAGGGGCACAGGCTGTGGATGAGTCTCTGTAGCCTGAGATTTTCTAGATCTCTCATGGAGTGTTAAAACCAAGAATAAGCTAGCGGCACTTAGACAAAAATATTACTTACACTTGGGACTATCCCAACCCTAGGGTAGTGGACGACCCTTTGAGGGTTATATCAGTATCATAAAGTGTCTTAAAACTTTTTCAAACCCTACTCTGAATGTCCTCAGCCAGAACAAAGAAGTGGAGTCAACCACCATCACTTTTGACAGAGAGTTCACTAGGAATGCAACTGGGACCATCCCACCCCATTCACCAGAAAGCCAAGAGATAACAGAAATGGTAGTTCACTCTGAACTGGAGAGACTTGAAATATCAGTTCAGCAACAAAAACGTACCTATTCCCATCTTGAGCCAATCTATAATGCTAGGTCTTAAAGAAAATTAGTGTAATAAAGCATCAAGTCAAAGCAATATTACCTGCAATCTCAGTTTGGTTAATTACAATTATTTTAAATATTTAATGTTGAAAGTGTGAGGAAAATGCAGAAACTGAATTGAAATTTGATGTGAAGATGTGACAATTCCAGTAACATAATGCCTTTGTATGATGGACTACTAATAAAATGTCTTATATAATCAGATGCACAACAAAAATGCCTGAATGTGTCTTGCCATGTATCAGATAAAACGTGGAGTACTTATTTGGCATCAAAACTAGCTGCTATTCCTTCAGCATCCATCCCACTTGCAATAGCTTTAGAAAGAACAAGACACAGAAGCATAAGAGGGAAGAGAAAGAAGACAATGATAAAGATATGAAAAATGCCTGTTTAATTATGCTCCAGATTTTGTCTGTTTCATATCAGCTCTCTCTTTCCTCTCCAAGAGAAATAACTAGCATGTGCTGTATTTTGAAAGTAGATTGACACAAAGAAAGAGAATTGGCCATGTGTCCTGGCATTAATCTCCCTCCACAACAGCCTGTGATTGAGTCAGAGCTATTATTCTCACTTTCAGGTCTGAGTCACTATCCAAAAGGATGCTATTTCTCCAGCATCCTTTCCAGCAGGGATATACATTGTCTGGCAGACATGGTACAGAGCACTTCAAGTCCTACAGAATTTGCTCTGGCTCTTGCTTTTGACCTGTTCACAGCTCATTCAATGAAAAATACAAAACCAAAAGGAGGACAAGGAAATAATATTGCTGTTCCCATTTTCTTACTATCTTTCTTACATCCTTGTTCTTCAGTTTACTCCATGGCAGCATCTAAAATGTTATCTTCCTCACTATAACCACATTGCCTCATGAAAACCCTTCCCCATTAAATTTGAGTTCATCCACTTTACTCCGTAAATGTCTCCCATTATAGCTTCTCTTTCGTCCTCTCTGCTCCTCTGCCTTCGGCTTACATAAATCTAAATCCTTCTTCCTAAAGATCAGGTGGCATCCTTATTCTGCTCTGAACTTGAGATAGTCCTTAACTGGCCACCCTAAATATCCCCACTTACTACTTACACAAGGTATTGAAATAACCTGCACAGTGTCACTCTACAGCCCAGCTGCTGAGCTCAGTATAGGACACCCGGTACTCAGAAACATTAGTTCTCATCATATATATCATGTCTGCTCCCTGCCCTCAGCTTCACCTCTGCAAAGCCCTGCACCCCACCTCATTGACCAACAGAAGGAGGAACGATCCTGTGCAGGAAGATACTCAGAACCACAACTGCCTGCACAGCTGATGAAATGGTACAACGTGTAGCTCACTGACCCTTACTTTAAAGCTTCAGTTCTTTATCTCTCCCCAACCCTCTTTTAAAGTAACTATGGAGCTGTTTATTTGGGTAGAGAGGTGGAAGAGACTGGCTTCAGATGCAGCACTTCCTCCCCAGATTTTCCCAGCTCTCACAAAAGTTTCTGGGCAGCTATGATTTAGTGCACCCGGGACAGAGAGCAGACACCTTTCAGCCTTCCCCCAGTGGTGACAGATTATGGCACTCATATCAGAACCAGCAAATTGAACGCTGATCCTAACAAATGCTCCTGGTTCGCTTTACTTTGAAGCTGAAGAACATCTCATCTTCTCTTTATTTAAGTTCTTATTTTGTTCTCTTCAGTAGAGTACATGAGTGCTTTCCTCAGCCAAATTTCTCAGCTCACCACCTGCTTTCCCTGCAAATACCTGTGGAGATCTGAAGGCAGAATTGTGTCTGTTGTTGCAGTTATGAAAATAATGTAGGACTCACATCATGCTACCCTTATGCTTAGACCCTTTTAATCAAACAGCTTTCCTGAATGATTTTATTGAACTCTTTTCAGGAACAGTTCTGACTTCTAGTTTTAGCACTGCAGATATTCAGCGTGACTGGCTGTGGGACTGGCTGGCAGACGCACCCGTCTTCGGAAGAGAGACAAGGCTGAAACTGCTCTGGGGTTTATCCAGCATTCATGGGAGCTCATTACATGCAGGAGATCACATTCCAGTATTTCTATTAACAAAGGGATATTTTGCCAACACAACTGGGTGCCAGTGTCCAGGGCACTCATCCTTTGCTACCTCAGCAGCAAAGATAGCGGTGCTCTAGAATGGAGTCCCTCCTAGCAGGTTTTGGATGGGACCATTTCTGTACCCGAGGAGCTGACAGCACTACACATTTTTTTTTTTTTTTTTCCATATCTAAAGCTCCTTTTTTTCCTGTCATCTGAAAAAAAGTTGAGCTACAGCTTAGGTACGTTTTTGTGTCTGGACAAAACTCAAAGAGCCGTCACTTAATCCATTCATCAATATCACACTTCGCTTAAGTGACTTTTCAGAACTAAGCCTGTATGGAACTGACTGTAGTATTTTACCCTCACTGTGAAATATTCTTTCCTTTTGTGACACCAACTAGTCTTGAAATGCTGTAAAAATGCTGACAGAAGAAATACCAGAGAACGGTTTTAAAAAGCTTGTGAAGGATCGGTAGGTCCAGAGGTGTTTTTTCAGCATCAGAACTGCTAGGGGACATTTAAACCCAAACGGAAAAAATTCTAGAGGACACAGAAGATTTAGTGTATTTGAGGGAGTCACCATCATGAAAGGTAACATATTTTGGTGGAGGCTGGAGGGGACAGGATCTGATGGACAGTATGTCAGCCCTATAGTAGTAACAGGGGGGCAGGCAGCACTACTGGAACATGGGGAAAGCAATGAAATGAGAAAGGTAAATGAAGCGAAGTGTAGCATCAGGCAGAGGCCCCAACATCACAAACACAGTCGCAGCGTACAGTCTCATAGATCCCCTGAGTTTTACATTGAAGAGAAGTGACAAAATCATCAGGAGAGAAATGAGAATGACCAGCAGAAGCCTGGGGAGGAACAGTTGAGAAGGGAGTCAAAAACACTAAAGAGCTGCCTGAGGTTAGTGCTACTGGACTGCGATTTATGAAGGGATACATTCAAAACTGCCTCAAAGGTTAAATGTGAAGGTTGGACAAGAGAATGAGAGAAAAGAAAATCTTCAAGAGTCCAAGATGTAAGCAAGATACATGGCACGTACAGCTCAACTAGCACAATTACACTGTGAAACTGAATTCCTGAACAGCAGCTCTTTGCTTTACTGTCCTGAAGTGGCACTCCTAGTCGTGTCTCTGTCATTTGAACCCTGCTGGCTTCCACTGCTACAGCACCTGTACCACAACGAAGGAAGAAGCCTTAAAATAAGGCTGTGGAAGGCTTATTAAAATCATACTAGTCTTCCAGGATTTTGTTTTCAAATGTAAGCACCAGTCCACATATATGCTTACAATATAGATGCATGTATGCACACACAGGTACATATACACATATAGATTAGGTTGCATATTCTGCTGCTCATCAGAACTCTTAAACTACTATTTAGTTGTGTTTGAAAGTTTTTCTTAGGAATCCAGATACCAATAAAAGTAATTTATGCAAACATGTCCCACAGTCTCACTTTGGTGACCAAAGCAGTACTTCTCAGACTCCCAAACAAAAGTCACAGTAGAGTTACATTTATAACACACACACCCCCCCCCATCTAGGCTTTTCCCAAGTCTTTGCTGCATTCTGGAAGAAGCCATTCACCTTCCAAAGCGAGTGGCCCCACGGGCTCTTTCCTGGACCCACACCCCAGGCTTCCCCTTTGCATTTGTCCAGCTGCATCAACAAGAGTCTTGTCCGCCTATGGATTGCAGTATGCGGCTCCTGCATAGTGGAATTTGTGGCCAGTTAGTTTAATTTTGCACTCTCTATAATTATGGGGATTATTCTGCTTTTCATTTGAATCATATAGCCGTTTTTCACTTAGCTTTGTTACATCTTTAATTATGACCTTAGATTGAGGTGGTATAATTTTACTTTAAGAGATATGCCAGGGCTCAAGTACTGTCATCTCCAGGTTTCATAGAAATTGCAGGGATCATAGGAATTTAACTTGATAATTACCTCAATATTTCAAGTCAGACAATCACCATATAAAATAATTATGGGTTGTTTTTCCAAATTCACTTTGTGGGTTACTGTAGGTTACTGCAGGTTACAATATATGATGTTAGATAGATATAGAAATAGAGATAAAAAGGTATAATATACCTAAACGCAAGATTATTCAACCAGATATATAAGGAATACCAAAAGACAAAGAGAGGCACCTCTTTTAAATGCATAAAGTAGCATACACCACATTTCCAACTAAGGAATGTTCAGATCAAGGATTCTTTTCCACCATCTCTTTAGCCACAGAAATTTCTTTCCCCATGGGACTTGCAAAGATGCAAAGACTGGCACAAATGGGAGCAAAAATACCCTTTGTACACTTCTTGCATGAAACCTTCAATAACTGGCCCCTCTGTCACCCATACAATCTCTCTTCTTTTACTAACAGAAGCGCTTTTAGCCAGCATTTCATCGTGTTCCTTGGCACAATTATGGTGATTTAAGCTATAAGCTACTACTTGCTAAGCTTTTCTTTCTGCAGTTTTAAAAAAGCAATTAACAAAGTCCAAAAGGGGAATATTTTAATATACCGTAATTTGATTACATTTTGTGGGTTTTTCCCCCCCCTCAAAATGCCAATGCTTTTGTTATCTCTTGCATGTAAAGATGGAGAAAAAAATTACTTGGCATGATTTCCATCATGTTGATTCTTCTGGGTTCTCAAATATTATGATCCATGGAAAGTCTGGATTCATGCTTACTTCTACTCTTCATTAAGTCAGTTGTAGTTGAATTGCTGGTACGGCAGGCTGCTGATACAGTAGGTGGGCATGCTGAATAAAATACATACCACAGCTGTACCTGCACTTGTCAGAGAGCCAACCTGCTTTACGCCAGTCTGTTCTCCACTGCTTCCTGGTCATAGCCCATCTGTTTCTGAATTCATAAAATGCTGAAGAACACAAATATCTGAACCTATTATAGGTAACATGCTTCAATTAAATTCTGATTGTGGAGCTGTGCTTAACAGACTAACATTGGTAATGTATCTCTTTCAAATTTTTCAAAAAAAATAGACACCCATCCTAGATATTTCTGTGGAATTCAGAAGCTTTTCTATGCAGTGGCTTCTACATATGGTGCACCTGGCCAATATTCTTGCAGTTGCAAACAAAATCAAAACCAAAAATAACTGCCAAACCAGAGTATGGAAGGTTACTAAGACAGATTAGATAAAAACCTACATATAGGGAGAGGTTCCACAGTAGGAGCACTTACAGGTGAAGTAAGCCAGACAGCTATTAACCTGCAGTTTACCAGTAGCTTAAAGGACTGCTTTACTTTTCAGTTGGATTCAGTGATAACATAGAATGATACTGCACACAAAAATGACGAAACTAATATAAGTTTACCTTGTACATATAATTTTTGCACTGGGGGTGAAACAATCAACTTTACAAGGTCAGTTTCATAGAAACTAAGAATTAGAGGAACTCAGCAGGCTGTCAATAACTGATTTAATAGGAACAGACTTTAAACAGAAAAAGTAGGTGAGGGATATATCCCCAGGAAATTTGCTGAGAATACCTACAGTACCTATGATTAAACTATCTGTCCTCTGGATGTCATCATTGCTCTTTTTATATGCTGTTGGTCAAAGCTGTATTTATGTAGAAGATAACTGCAGTCCTAAGGAAGCTGGCTTGGGTGCATCATTTTTGGTAGCTCAGTGCATTTCTAATTAGAACTGAATACACAAGAGTGTGGTCCAGATCATTACTATTTATAATCTACAACAAACCATTTTCTATAATGTAATGCAAAAAAAATGACCCCCTGTACACATTTCATTTGATGTGAATTCACATCTCTGCTTCAAGAAGCACTTTATGCCTCTTCACAAAAAATTTCCATCTTTCCATATGTGCAGCTGAGACATAGCTGCCAGTCAGCAATAGTATTTGCTGTATTTGCAAAAATCTTCGCTTTAACATGGAACCAGAATTTAAAATTTCAAAATAAGGTGCTTGGTTTCTCTGGGGAGGGAATACTCCATTAGCGCTGATGTGCCAGAGCAGAAAGGAAAAAATTGGAATACACCTTACTGTGGCAAGATTGACCCTGAGAGATTTGTTAGAGAACACAGACCGAAGTGGGGCACTGCAGATATTTACCATATTTCTACAGGACCTTTTATAAGCTATTACAGCAAAATAGTCTAAGTAGAAGCAGATTCTAGGCTGAATCATTCTCCCAGCATGAGGCATAGGGTTGAATTCAAATCTTCTCAGTACCTTTCAAATCCAGATGAATCCAAAGACGAGGCGGGGCCGGCTGTCCTAGCGCAGTTGGGTCTGCTGGCAGGCGGTGCTAACTGAACTGGCCCCAGCTAGCTAGTAAAGGAGACTGTCACCTTTGCACTTCTTTTCCTGAGCTGTGCCAAATGTTTCTCGGCTGCTGTCAGCATCCATCCTGAAACACCTGAAACAGTGTCAATTTTAGCAGCATGGGGACCACTCCAGAAGTCTTAGAAATACAAGTATGATGTCCTTCTCCCTTGTGCATGGCCATTGCACACAAAGTGAGTTGTCAGAGAGCTACATTGCGCCAAAAAACTCTACAGCTTTCACAGAGGAATTATTATGGAGCTTTCAGAAAGAGACGCTGCCCAAGTTGCACAAGCTAATGCTTAACATATTCCTTCCCAGCAATAAACACTCCTCTTTCACAAAATTGACCGAGGTTTAATTTCGCACAGGGGCAGGGGGATAGGAGCTCCATTCCCAGCTTTATCCAAAGTATTAGACAGCATTCAGCAAATCACTTACACTTAGCTCTACAGAAAGCACCGAGACTGAGCCTTGCAAAAAACAGAGACGGTTTCAGTGCTGAGCCTCTGAGCTCCCGGTCAGCCAAGCAAAGAGGCGCTTATAGTCTGTTAGTTTTCTATGTGCTTATGATTTTGGGAACACTCAAAAGCCTCATACTGTTAGCAGGGCTGAACAACTCAGCAGTTTTTTCATGCCTCCACCCTGTGAGGATCATAAAATTTTATATTCTTGTAAGTGCTGCTCACAGGTGGAGCAGAATCTGTTAGGTGAGCTAACTGGGCAAATCCCTCAAAAGGGGCACTTACCTTTCCTTTGAGGAAGGGGTGGAGGGTTCCCTCATCCTTTTACCCAATAGCTAGTAGGTAGCACACCAACTTCTGAGGAAAAAGGCCATTTCCAGGGGTCCTTAGTTCTATTTAAACTGAAACAGAGCAACAGGTGACAGAACAGGAATAAATGACAGGATTTCCCCCTCCCGGAGAAGTGCCTCAGCCATGTAAGTAAACAATGTGGTGTGCACTTGCTCTGTCTCTTTAGTCCAATTAATCCTTTTAGTTTCATGGAAGTGGAGAAGCTTGAAAGAAAAAGTTTCCTTCCCCATACCCCAATAGCCTCTGACTGGAGGCCAGAGCACTTCCATGGGAGGCAGGAGATGCAGAGTTAAATGCCTTCAGACAGCGATGTATTTGGAGCCCCCAAATACTGGCCACTGAACTGTCGTGTTGGAGGGTGCACCAGCACTGCCCTGGTCATGTTTTGGAAGGATGGCTGCTGGGTTTCTTTTTGAAAAAAGATGCCTCTGTCTCTGCTTTCAGGAAAAGATCCCTATTGCCAGGTAAACAGCCTAAATATTACAGGGCATACCTATTGGCTTGCTTAAACACTGCTCCACACTCAGTCTGTCGGGGTTTTGTGCATTTCTCAGCAAAGGTAGGGCACGGACAGGTAGACCAGAGCCCCTTCACCTGCTTGCCACACCGGCAGGACATGGGCCAACACTGATCTGAACATGACAGAGCTGCATTAGCCCAGTACTGACAGGCTCAAGCTTTGAGGAGAGCTTATTGGTTTGGACATAGCAATGTGTTACTATAGCTTTATGGCTTCTGGATCAGAGCTGGCCTCTGTTTCATCTGGGACACAGAGAGACGCTGCCCCTAGAGAAGCCTTATATGCCAAACAGGGCTGTGCAAATGTCTCACTAGCTATCGCAGAGCCAAACCCCTTGGAGAATGTGCACTTCCACTTCTCCACGTCATCTTTTCCTGGCTACCCAATGTTTTCAGAGGAGCTGTGCCTATTCATTTATTACAGTTGGTACACCATTTTGTAGTGAAGTATGAAGCAGCATTATTAAAAGATGTATTTTATGATGTTCAGTCTATTGTTTTTAAGCGTCCTCTGGAGATGCAAAAACATGGCTAGAAAAATAACTTTGATGTGCTGCCCCTTTTCAACACTGGAGTTTTGCCTTGCATGTTAATGTGTATGTTTTCATGCCTCAGCTACACTAACTGTACTCCTTTCCTGTTTCTATTTATTTTGGAAGCAATATATGTTTACTAAATCAGTTGAAAAGTGTTAATGATCAGTTCACAGAATACTAATGTGGGTTCAAATTACTTTCACATGAATCAAGACAAATTAAAAAATACTGTTTGATCATAAACTGCTTCAAATCCATGTCACAAGAATTCTAGTATCTTGAAATAGAGATTCCTTTTTTTCATTTTTTTAATATCTCATTAGATATTTAAATTGATCAAAAAGATGTGGGGACAAGAACACGTAGATTATCTCTGGTTCGTGTAACAGAGAAGAATGAAATAAACCCTGTGTGTGTGTGTATGTGTGGCAAGGGGGGGAGCGTATCAAAACCAGTTGCACCACAAGCAATGTCTCTTCCATGTGCCTGAAAAGGAAGAAGGAGACATGTAAGGGCAAGCAAAAGAGTTGTGACGTGGGTACAGCCAGCCCTGACTCGTAGCGTATTATTCAGCCCCGAGAAATAGATGCGAAACCTAAAGACTGGTAACCTACATGGACACTGGGTCAAGACGTTTCCAACAGAAATTTTTATTGCTCCTCAGAAAATTCATTGGAAATTGAAGCATACTCCAAAGATGAACCAATTTCAATGACACTTCAGCTTGATCCTGTCTTGATCTGAAACAAAGCTGTGTTTCAGAACTGCCTTTCAAGTATGTCTTATATTCTAAAGGTAGGAACTTTCAACTATGAAATTCCTATAGGTTTTAGTAGAGGAAAATAACCTAATTTAGTGACCACCACTAGGGAAAGGCAGACAACTCAGACATTATAGTATGCGTGCTGTTTGGGAGCACAGCTAGGTAAGAGCATATGCCATACCCACCGGCAATACCTACATATAGGTGACAAGGAACACACAACCTCTAGCAAACAAGGCTTCAGTAGTTCTGCTGCTCATAGAAAGCCATTTTTTTCCCATCTGTTAAAATCTGTCCTTTCCAGGCTCCCAGATGTTGTAAGTTAACCTCTTAGTGCTTTATCATACAGGAATACACGTATGCTATGCTAGCAAAACACTTCTTACGTGGATGCATCATGATAATACAAATGGCGACTTTGCTGGGTGAGTCAAACTAGTGTCACTGAGCAAATCAATATTGGAGGGTAAAAGCAGTTTTGCTAGGAAAATTGAGACTATAGCGGGGCAGTCGCTAGATCCCAGTGCAGTGAAGCTGTGCAGGCAGAGCAGCCTGTAGTGCAGACCAGTATTGGACACAATGTCCTCTGCTTTCTCCTTTCTCCCAGTAAAAAGCAGATAGCTTACAGTAATAATGCTAATCATGATATCTGCCTCGTAAGCTGACCCGTGAGGAGCTAGTGGATACTAAGAACTTATCTCTTTGCTCACCTTTTCCTTACCCATGAAGGAATAAGTGCGGACACAACATTTCCTTAACCATAGTTGTCCTGAATTGTGGCTTAGGAATGTAAGGCAGGATGTAAGGCCGGGTCCGCCTCCTCCACTACCGTTTTGCAGAGTCCAGGTAGAACATTCAGCTGTTCCTTTACTCTTTTATTTTATTTTTTATACAAAAATGTAATCTATCGTGGATATTTTATGCATGATAATTAAGACTCATCTAGGAAACTATCAGAAGGAATAGGCTCTCCAACCTACTCTATTTCATTCAAGCCAATTTTATCTAACCAATTTTTAACAAATTTAAAACATTGCCCATATCTACTCTAGCTATGAGGCACTGGTAATCAAGTCAAGCACCATTGACTATGAGAATAGTGAACTGTAGAAAATGGCTTCTCAGCATTATGTAGTGTCACAGCACAATTTAAATAACACGTTCATTATTCAAGGTCTCATAATTCGTACATACAGAAATAGATGCAGGGAGCTGAAAGAGGCTTTCAAGTTTTCAACAGTTAAATAAATAAGTGACCTGTATCATTACAAGTGTACTGTACATTCTTTAAATATCTGATAGGGTGTTGGAAAGACCTTCCAAAATTAAATCCAATAATACAAAGTGCTAATTTAGGATGAGAGATGCATATACAGTAGTGTTGGCTATTACATATCGACTGCTTTTAAATGAATGAACAGAGGGTTTGAGAGAAACTGTGCTTTCTGGGTAGGAATCTCAGACTGTTATTAAGTTGATGTACAAAAGGGGTCTTACAATTGTGATTACAGAAATCTAATATTAAAGTCATACTCTTTTCTACAATTTTAGTGGATGTCAGTATTTTATTCTGTGCAAGGTGGAATTTATTGCAGAAGTTGTCTTGATTTTTATATGCATTTAGAAGATTTCAAAGTGAAATTGTTGCAATCACATTCTATCTGACATTTCTGCTAGGAGCATAGTTGAAGAAGAGTATTCTATAATTTTTTTTATAGTACTCAAACCCAGTCTCACATAACTTTCTGTAGCTCAATAATGTCATGTTATACTTAGATGCATGTGAATTATGAAATATAAATATGACATGACTGTTTATATATATTGATAAAATGTACAGATACAATAACCTGAGCTGTTTATAAGTAATTTTTAAGGAAATTTACCAATTTAATATTTGCTTGTGTATTTTGTAAAAGGCCAATAAATTTGGCAATAACTATTTAACAAAAACAAACCAAATGACAAAAAGACAAAGAAAAACACAAAAGAAAAAGACAAACCAAATTTTACCCATCAATTGTTGCCAAAGCAAAAGAATCTCAGAAGTCTTTCCTGCACGTGATACTTGCTCGCTTGGGACAAGTTATCTGTCTCTGCTGAATTTAAATTTTGAGCGAGAGATGAGTTTATGCCATGTTGTTAAGTATCTCAGCAGAAAACATTTTTCCTTCTCTGAGAAGAAAGTCTGTGTCTCTAGATGGAGCCAGGGCAGACAGCTGTATTTCCCTCCTTAGTGAGGAACAGGTGAGAAACACTGTCCTCTTCTGCCTGACACTTGGAGCAAGTCTTTCAGAGGCTTGGTGTTTCTGAGGCATTTATGAGCTTATTATTCACTCACTGTTGACCTCACAAAGCTGCCTTCCCAAAGAAAAACACAATTTCCCTCACCTCAGGACACACAGGGAGGTCCATGTACTCCTCGTTCTAGGTAGTCCTGCCCAGACACCCATTTACCACTGGGGCAGGGATTGAAAGTGTTCTTGAAGCCTTGTAAATCTTCACTTTGCCATTTGCCATCTTCAATGGTACTCCAAGCTTTCTCCTTCGTCTCTCAGTCCCAGACACAAATATATAGCCTGCCTACATCACTCCCCGTGTTTCAACAAATCCTTACTCCTACCGCCTCGTCCAGTCTATACAGCAGGCAGCCAGCTGTGCCTGATGTGATCATAATCCCTTCTGAATCTCTCCACTGCCCTCTCCTAACTTCCTTCCTGTCTTCTCTTCCACCATATCACATAGAATTTGCTCTATAATTTTGCCTTGGCCTTGTTATCATGCCATGTCCTATATTGAAAGCATCCTCTGTTTCTTAATACTTCTCAGTGTTACCAAGCTAGTGAAGCTTTAATCCATTCTTTAGGCATTTCTACCATTTGTTCATGGCAAACCCCCATATAAAATTTCTTTTCCATGCTGATTACTTCTCCATACACAATCCTTACTGAATCGTTGTTCATGACTAAGGAGGAGATATTTCATATTAACCAAAGGATAAGAGCACACACGAACTGTCACTGGTGATCTGTAAGCCCCTACTCCAGCAGGTCTTGCAGTATCTTGTTTATGCAGCCATGTCTTACTTCAGCGTCTCAAAACAGGCTGGGTCTATCCTGCCAATCATATATGCTCCACAGTACGTCCTGCGTCCTCCCTTGGATACTCCTGCTGCAATTCAGCTGCACAGTCAGATGCCATGCACCTTCTTCTGTACATCCTGATTTCCTCTGGTAGAAAAACTGGCTCTGTGTGTAGGGAGGATGCTACTACAGATCCCACAAAGTCCCACAGTCTGGATGGTCAGGAGATCACGATTACAGGCACGCTGTGGAAAACACTTTCCCTATAGGGCACCAACAATCTTTGTACCTTAGCGCTGGTATAAACTGGCTTTACTGAGGTCAGCTGAACTGCATGAAGTTGCAGTGGATTTGGCTTCACGTTATCTGGCTACTAAAAAAGATCACCAGGCCACATCACTCATTCAGTGAGCATACCCTATGTTCCCAGGCCTCCTCTGCTGTCTGTGTTGCTTTTTTGGAGAGCTAGCTATGTACATGAAGACATCCCTGTAGGTCAGACCAAAATCCATCCTTGCCCTGTATCCTGTCTTTGGGCTATTAGCAGGAGATCCTTAGAGGATGAGAATAGGAAACAGGACAAATCAGAAATCCCTGTGCATACTCTCTCAGCTTCCAGCAATCAGCTGCTTAGTGGACTTTCTGAACTAGAGCTTGCCACAGTACCATCATGTTAATAGTCCCCCATGGACCTATCAGCAGTAATATATCTTGTTTTTTTGAACTTGTAACATCCTGTGGAATGAGTTGCACAAAATAATTATGCCCTGCATGACAAAAGTTTGCTTTAAATTCCCTGTGTGATTATAACATTGGAACCCCCTTAGGTCCTGTATTGCCAGAAACAATGCATTAGTCACTGCCTAATCACTTTCTCCATGACACTCATTATTGTGCACATCTCTGTCTTTTTCCCCTTAGTGGATCCTCTGAAGGGTCTAGATTATTTACTCTCTCTCTCTGTTATCTTTCCCTGTACCTTTCCTAGTTCTATCCCTTTGAAACACAACAATCAACCAAATACAAGATTCAAGATGAAGACACATTAGAAATGTGCGTGGCATACATTTTAACAGCCTAATTTGACTGGTCTTTCTTGTGACTAAATTGTACTTAGCAAGTTTGGCCAGCACCAGGACAAAAGTCAAAATAACAATTAAAATAGTATTGGCTTACAAATGGTAGCAATAATAAACAGACTGGTTTCTCAAGGAACAATGTGAAACAAAAAATAAATAGGTGGAATAAAAAATAATCACAAGATAATTTACAAAACTAAACAGTCAGTTCTTTTCCCCAACATCTAGTGAAAGCTTCTTTGCTCCGGGAGGAAATTCTTGAAGAAGTTTACCACTTCAGGGGAATGAAAAATAAAGGGAAATGCAGAGCTCACTCTCGAGGTCTCTGTGATACAGCAGACAATTGCATCTGCTCTGCTATTGACCCCTTGAACAGGGTTTCAGAAAATCCATGCATTTAAGAAACACTACATGACAGCTTATTACTTGCTAGAACTGTCACTTATCTCTGGCTGCAAGTGACTCAGCTGAACAAGTATCGTCTCATACATTATCATGTATCTGTTAGCAACAAGATTGCTTTTCTTATGCATGGTCAGCACAACAGTTTTTCTCTTCCGAAGGCAAAAAACTAAGGTACATTTAGGCTGAAGAGCCCAGTATTTTAATAAGACACTTCTAGAGGCAGCTGCACCTCTGGATGCTCTCAAAGCACCTATATCAGGAGTTGGGCTCCTCAGCATTGCTTGCTTTGTGCTGGCAAACTCTTGCTATTCCTCTCTAATTCACAGAATTGAGGCACCTCTTCACTAGGACAAAGCAGTTTGCAGTCACAGTTAGCTAATGGGAGGTAAAATCCTAGCAAGGATGTGACAGTCTGCAACTGGTTCAGTCCCTTCACCAGCTGAGTCTCATGCAGCCTATGTGACCATTACAAACTGTCTTGTCCTCATTACGGTTTTCTCTTACTTACTCTTTTTCCCCAGTGAAACAAAACCTTATCATTCAAAAAAAAAAGGCTTTTATACAGCAGTCAGTAACCGATTTAACAGCCAGTAACTGAGGCTACTTCAGTGGGATCTGGAATTGCCTTCTTCAAACCGCCCTTAAGAATTAGTACCCTTAATGACCTATAGACTTAATCAGCCAGGCTCTTGTCTGGTGCAGAGACCCTGTGCAGGTGACAGAGATCCAGACAAGCTGTCAATAATTATGCAAGAACATACTCCCATGTATCATGCCCAGCGTAACTGAAAGCATTGCTGTTTTCTTTGATCTTTTAAGTCAGTGGATATTTGGATATTTTTCGAGGAAGCACTTGGAAGGACTGCCAAGTCTCCTCTGTTATCATTAAGAAAACATTAAACAGGTTAAGCAGGTATCTTTTGTTCTGCTGGCTTTACTAATCTAAAAGTTTGTATGTCAATTGATAGGTAGCTATCACAAATTCCATGAAATATGTGTGTGGAAGTAACTTCTTTCCCTATGCTTCTGAATAGAGATGGGAAAATGGAGTCTGCTGTTACTTATTTGTTACTGAATAAGTGCTTCAAATTTCTTCTCAGGTGATAAAGAACTTGCATCTAACCTCAGTGAACATCCACCCCACTGCGGATGCAAATCCCAAGCACTGCTATTTTCTGCCACAGCTGCAAACCTTCTGGCTGGACTTCAGGGCCCTCCTGCCACCAGGGTTACCTCAGATTCGTGCTATGAGCACAAGCTGAGAACTAAGACTCTTTATCTATAGAAAGCATCTAGCCAGAGCCTTTTGAATCCACACATGCTCTTTCCTTCTTTCTTGCTCTCACCTTTTAAATTGAGCCTAGTTGTTTTTCCAATAGAAGTGATGCTGATTTGAAAGATGAGTCCTCAGGCCAGCAGGAAGACACTAATGTATATCACTATTGCAAGACTAGCAAACCGGATTGGCAAGCCAAGACCGGCAAGCCAGTTTCTTGATGGGACAAAGACTAGTTCATACCGCCTATTCTGCAGCCCAAGGTGCTAAGTTTGAATGGCAACATTTACACTTACGCTGCCCAGATACAACCAGACATGGTGTGAGATGATAGAATCATAGAATCACAGAATCATTTAGGTTGGAAAAGACTTAAGATCATCGAGTCCAACCATAAACTTAACACTGCCAAGTCCACCACTAAACCATGTCCCTAAGCGCCACATCTACACGTCTTTTAAAGACCTCCAGGGAAGGTGACTCAACCACCTCCCTGGGCAGCCTGTTCCAATGCTTGACAACCCTTTCGGTGAAGAAATTTTTCCTAATATCCAACCTAAACCTTCCCTGGCACAACTTGAGGCCGTTTCCTCTTGTCCTATCACTTGTTACTTGGGAAAAGAGACTGACACAGAAGATGAAGTCTCTTCTCTGGTGGGAATTTTTAAGAGACTTTTATGGGATCTGTTCATGGGGTATGGCCATGGGAGAAGGCAAAGAAAGGTTGTGTAAAGCAGTCTTGATGCTGGCTTGTGGCATGGGACATACAGTGATGCAGGGAAGGAGGAGAAAAAGATTCTGGTAACCGTCTAAATTTAGGTGATCTGGGAAAGGGCTTAAATAAAATCTCCAGAGTAGATGGTGTGAAAAGGTGGGGAAAGAAGCTTTTCACCTAGACAAAAAGAAGGAGCTACAGACACAGAGAAATTCACAAAATGTGGAAGAACCATTTGGATTAGGAACTGAGGCTAAGATGACCCTTTGGAGAAGTTACCACAGGTTGTGATCAAAAAAATGTTGCAAAATGAGAGCATAATGCCTAGTCAGTATATGGGAAGCATATTTTTTTTTAAACAAGCCTGACATAATTTTTTTATTTGTCAAAAAATTTCATTGTCAAAAATAATTGGTTTTGCATTTTGAATTCATATTTTTGAAAGTTTTTGCATTACATTCTGTTAAAAAACAACACTACTCAAAATGTAACATAGTAAAACATATTAAAAACTGACAAAAGCACTGTTATTGGTTATCATATCTGAATATGGGTGTATCTAGTAGTATTTCCAGTGTTTCTATTACTTTTTTTAAAACCCCTTTTGATTACATTCAGAACAGGAATTGATGGAAATATATTTATCTGTCCAGGAGAGAAAATACTAAAAACAACACTACTCAAAATGTAACATAGTAAAACATATTAAAAACTGACAAAAGCACTGTTATTGGTTATCATATCTGAATATGGGTGTATCTAGTAGTATTTCCAGTGTTTCTATTACTTTTTTTAAAACCCCTTTTGATTACATTCAGAACAGGAATTGATGGAAATATATTTATCTGTCCAGGAGAGAAAATACTTAAAATATTTTCAAATGGCTACTTTAAAGGTATGCAAAGAAAAAAAATTGGTCAAATAACCATTGGCGAGAGAAGGACCGGTCAGTTATAATGTGCTATTTGAATCAGCTTGTAAAACAAAGTAATATTTTTAAAAAGGTTTTAATGCAGGCAGACACAAAGTCAGATATGTCAAAAGAGAGAATGTAGGTCACACTAACAACACAGTATACCATATCCTGAAATGCAGTGACACTGAAAAGGACTTCAGAAAATCAATTTACCGTGAATTCCCTATGCAATCTATGGGCTACGGTTAATGCGATACTTGCATGATTATGCAGGAGACGATGATATTACAGGTATGTATCACTGACGGGACCAGCATTGCTATGTCCAGTTCTGGTATCCAATTTTCAAATAATGATGATTCTGGAATATTGCAAGGGAATCAAGAATGAGTCACTAAATTATTTGAAATTGCAGAAACCTTACCTGTGCATAACAAACTGCAGTCACCCCCCCAAAAAAAGGCAGAGATAACTCATCACAGTGCCAGGGAAGTGCTGGGAAGGGATAGTCCTGACAGCAGTGGACTTTCAACTAGGGAGCAAAGCCATAAAAGTAATTAATGATTAGAAAGAGAAGGTAGACAAATGCAGGTTGGAAAAAATGTGTCTGTTCTTTTAACGAGTGAAGTAAGTTTTAGATTAAAATTAACTGCTTGAGAGCAGTGGATGTAATAAGCTGATGTCTTTTCAGCAAGAATGAGTGCCTTTACAAAAGACACACTGCAGCTCATCTGGGACTTAGGGGCTGAAATCACAGGGCTGGCACGATGCAAGAAATAACGCTAGATACTCTTAATAAGCATAAAGCCACAAAATCATAATACAGTCTCTAGAATATGGATATTTTGACACAAAGAGGAAGCAGAAATCAAGGAAAAATAAATGTTTATGTTTACATGGTAAGCTGTTTACCAGTTAGCTTTCAAAACAGAAAAACCCACATCAGCTGAAACCGACACAAAAATACACATGCTACTGCCTTAAAAAACGCAGGACAGAAACTAGGTCCATGAAAAAAATTCACAAGCAAGCAGTCAAAATAAAAATAAAGTAATTCTTTCATACATGCACACAGACAGAGGCACATACCCGAGAAGCCGGAGGACTGAAGCAGGAACAAATGAGCATTTAAGGATGATGTGGTCAAAGATCCCAAATATTTTATTTACACCTGTATTCAAAAAAGGATTTTAAGATGTCATTTCAGCACATCTATTCTCCCATGTAAGAAAAATAAATCAGTATTAAAGACGGTTTTCAATGCAGAAAGTGCTGCAACATTTGCGTGTGGGAGCAACAGATCTCCAGAACTGGCTTGTGTGCATGCAAATATTTTCAAGTAAGTGTCGGAGGAACTAATTAAAACCCCTACATCCTTGCTCATTACCATCAGTTGCTGGAGAGCTGGAAGCTCCTATATGAGTATTAGCTTTAAAAAACATGTTGAAAATTGCAGCCTGCTAAACCTTACTCTACCACCAGGAAAACAAAAATAAAGTATGAAAACAAACAGATTATCATTATATAAAAGAGAGAAAATAGTGCAGAGTTTTTTAAAAGAAAACTGCCTCAAGTACAAGCATATCTGATTAATCTACTGCTCTTTCTAAAAACGGCTGATAGCCTTCACCACAAAAAGTGACAAAGGGAACAAAACCAACTTGGGAAGTAAAAATCACCAAAGAAGAGGAAGAAGAAAAGGCTTTCAATTGCTTTGACAATGAGGTGACTCAAAGAACTGTGTTAGGTACAGTGTTGTTTAATATGTTAGCAAACAGAAGGGGCTTCAAAATCCGGCTGATAACATTGGAATTTGATACAATTATTGAGACTTGTCCGATATTATGAGAATATTATGAACCACTTCAGAAGGACCTAATAAACTAACTAAATAGTCAGCGAGATGGCAAATGAAGGTCACTGGAGAGAGACGCATGTGAATGCGTATTAGAAAGAATTACTCCCATGCATCTGTGCTAAAAGGCCTGCACTGACACCCGCTTCGAGCACATACAGAACCGTATTTGTGGGTAGTGCTATTGACATTGCTGGAAGAGCTCTGGTAGGGAAAGGAAAAGCTTGTCTCGATCAGGCCTTACGCTGAATTTGTGACCGTTGTGGGGGGAGGTGGAACGGAGTAAAACTGTGGGCAGCTGGCCGAAAATCTGTCCATGTGCAAGAACAGGCAAAGAAATAAAGCAAAACAAAACATGTTCCTTCTGCGCCACCATAAACAACTCGACCACGAAAAGAAAGACTAGGTGCAGACTAAACTAGGAAATAGTGAGGCCATTACAATTTCATTTTGTAAAGGAGTGATTTGGCCTTTCTGCTCAGCATAGCCCAAGGAATTACAGAAATGAAATGGGTCCCAGAAGAGGCCACAGAAATGATTAGCTCACTGAGGAGAGAGCAGAGGGAGGCTCACCCCCGGTGATGCGTCCGTCCGCTCCCCGCAAGAGCTGAGCTGGCATCAGGAGACCTGCTCAGCATAGCCCAAGGAATTACAGAAATGAAATGGGTCCCAGAAGAGGCCACAGAAATGATTAGCTCATTGAGGAGAGAGCAGAGGGAGGCTCACCCCCGGTGATGCGTCCGTCCCCTCCCCGCAAGAGAGAGCTGGCATCAGGAGACCTTGGTAAGAAGCTGTAGCAAATTACCCCCGGGGAATTATCCTGGCGAATTACCGGGGACCCATCCGTCCGCTCCCCGCAAGAGCTGAGCTGGCATCAGGAGACCTTGGTAAGAAGCTGTAGCAAATTACCCCCGGGGAATTATCCTGGCGAATTACCCCGGGGACCCAGGGGAGGGTTGGAGGAGAACCGTGGTGGAGTCACGTTTCCCCGCAGCGCGCTCCCAGCCCCTGCAGAGAGGGCTAACCCCAGGGAGGCTGCGAGCCGTCCCCACCCCAGAACCAGCATCAGGGCCCCATTGCAAGGGACCACAGCTCAGGAGGCCCGGCCGGCACGGGCGCCTCCGTCCCCTCACGTGAGAAAGACCTGCCGGCACAGGAGATTTTGAAGCCTTCTTCAGGATAAGGGCCAAATGCCTTAAGCACCCCAGTAAATGTAGCCGAGCTCCAGAGGTGCTGGAATAGTATCAGCATTTATGTGAATCATTATGTGAATCAATTATCATTTCATTTATGTGAAAATGGGGGCTTCATGCGGGCTTGGATGTTTGACTACGTAGCAAGTTTTAAGACTAAACAAAAAGGGTCTATTTTCATAATGGAAAAAAATAACATTTCGTTATAACTAAGTTTCTGAAGATATTAGTGACAAAACACAAACCGTTCAGTATTTTCTGTTACAACAAGCAGATACAGGACAGAATAAAATATCCGGGTGTTTTACATTATGCTTTTATGTATTGTGCATTGAGCTTGCCTAAGAGCTAAACAGCATTTGATTTGTGCCTAACAATAAATAGAAAAAGGATTGGCAATTAAGAATGTGGGGCATCTATTTTTAACAAAATGTTTTTAAACTTTTGGCTAACTACGAGAGAAAGGCAGTGCCATCTGTTGGGGAAAACCAGCCGGTTCAGGAAACCGCAGCGGGCACGTCGCTGCTTCGCCTTTGGTAGAACAAAAGCCCGCTTAGACTCAGTACGTGACAAGCCTGGTTTGATGCAGGATCAACTTTTGCTGGTGAATAGAAAGGAGAGGTGAAACAATCTAGATGGATTCAACACCGAACCGTGCTGTTAACCAGCAGCTATCAGATGTATTTAACACCTTCGCGCTCTTTCCCAGCAGCAGGTTCAGGTTCGCGGAGGCCAGACGCGGGGCACAGGCTGGAGCGAGGAGGGCAGGAGAAGCCATGCTGGGGTAAATCCACGCAAATTCAGCCACCGTAGCAGAAACAGAAATTTTCCTTCCTTGCTGTTTCATGAGTCAGCACTTCTGATGTCAAGACTTTACACTCAAATTGAAAGAAGCAGCAGTCCTGCGTGGGAGGAAGAGAAATCTGAGCTCCACAAAGGGATAAGCTGGCAAGCTTAGGTGGTCTGTCAATAATTGGGGCTTGTGTAATTTTTACTCAGCATTTGCAGACTGCTAGTGATTTCGCTTTAAATATGCAGCGGTCGAACGGTTGTAGCCAAATGCAGGTTTCAATAGTTGCACTGAATTCGAAAGCCAATATATTTAACATTTAAATACACTGCATGCACCTTATGAATTATTTACTTACACCAACCTTTCTGGAGATGTACGTATATTCTCACACGCACACATGCATAGCAGCACAAACACACCTATGTATATCAGCTGAGTCTTTTAGCTAATCATGCTTTTCTGTAGCTATTTAGCATGTTACTATTTTCATTTACAGGTCAGGGTAGGGCAGTGGATATCAAATATGGACATTTTTTTGCCCAGTGAGGGACTGACACATCGGCTCGAATCACATTGATGGTTATTCAACAGAACTGCAGTAGCCGCTATTTTTGCTCCATTCCCACAGCAGCAATAAAACAGTAGCACAAAACAGAAAGTGACACACCAGATACATTGAACAGCAGCTGCCCTTAAAATCCCAGCAGCCCCCATGGACTGATTTGCCATTCTCAACAGAACTGCAGTAGCCGCTATTTTTGCTCCAAGCAGCAAGCAGCAATAAAACAGTAGCACAAAACAGAAAGTGACACACATTGAACAGCGCCATTCGAAAACGGCTTCTTTTTTTTTTTTTTCCCGTACTGAGGGGTGTAATTAAAGAAGAAGACGGAAAAAATGGGATCATACTAGCGGTAAGAGCAAAGAGTAAACAATGAGTCCAGAAATACATTTCCACAGTTGGATAATTGTGCTTTGAGAAATGTGGGGAGAGGAACGCATCAGTAAGGTGTTTTCTTTAAGAAAAGATTATCAGGAATAGCAGGTGGACAGTTTCATGCTTCACTGTCCAGTCCTTGCCTGATTGGTAAAAAATTCATTTTTCAGCCAATATCAAAGCAAGCAGTTGTGTATAAAAGCCACGTAAATAGTGAAAGCATACATCAAATGTGCCCTTGGGCAGGATTAATGTATAGACAAGCTTTTGGAAAAGAATCTTTTTCTTTTTTAAACAGATAAATGTATTTTGAACTAAGCCAGGAAGACTTATTTTTATGGTGTTCCATGCTGCCCTGTTTTAAGTATTGCACATCATAAGATACGAAATGAAAAAAGCACTTCTCTGGTGCCAAAGGGGAGAGGGAGTTGAAAGAGCCACTCACAGAAGTACCATCTCACTTGTAAGAAGTGCACTTTGATTTTTTTTCCAGCTGAACTCTGTAAGTGTGCAAAGTCCAAGCAAACAGAACATTAATCTTTGATGAAGCGAACCTAAAATTGTATAGGCTTGGACTGCAATCATAATTATATTGTATTCAAATGCCAGGGCTCCTTTCTGAATAAATGCACTTAAAGTATTCCGTGGAACAATATTCTGTGGGGAGACTGAACTAAACAGCACTTTCAAACTCAAGATATACAGGCCAACCAGAACCACAGTTGGAGCTAAAAATATTCAATATCTCTATCACTGCATAGCTTGTGATAGTAGTCTTTTTTTTCCTAACATATGTTCACAGATATGTCATCATCATCTGTTGTCAGACTAGTGGCAAATAAAGACTTGCAAATTTTCCTAGATTTTTCACATCTCTGCTTTTTCCAGCAGTAACATTGCCCGTTTGCCTTTTATTCACCATGTCTGGCATGTTCTAGTAATTCTCAGTCATGGTAAGATCTTGTGCCCTCAATATTCGTTTGCTAGTTTTTTTTAAATAGATGTACAGCAGTTTCTCTTCTTTTTTTCCTCTTTCTTATTATCTGTATTATGTTTATTTCTTCTGATTTACAATGGACAGGAATCCCTTTCTATATCCTGCACACACCCTCAAAAGTTTAAGGCTCAAGTCATCCTTTTATTTAATATCAACAAACAAAACAGCCATATTTGATACTGGATGAATATGTAACTATCAGCATAGCAAAGCTCAACTAAAAGGCCTGTCCCCAGTACTTCCAGCCTGGGGATCTGGAAACACTTCCCAGCTCCTGTGACTGTTCTGCCTGCACATCGGGATGAGTCCCAAGTCTTAATCATCTCTCATACTCTGATTTTCACTGGGAGAAGGTCAAGGCATACAGGTTAGGAACGTGCCACAGCATGCTGTAATAGGTCCGGATGATCTGAACAATAAGGCACTGGGACTACAGGGTACAGACATAGAGTGTGATATGGATTTTGCTATTTACAGCTCTGGAATGTTGTTTTTTGCCTCAAACTCAGGAATTTGCAGTACAGAAAATTCATTTCCAAAATGTGAGAGCAAGCGAGTATTAACTAGCATTAGTGGCTGGTACCCACTGCTAGAATTCTTTCGTCATACCCAATAAGCCACAGTTTTGCTCAAAATTTATTATTCTATCTAGTCAGGCCCGGATTAGCAAGCAAGGCAAATATGTGCAGATCTTCACATCTCAGTGGGATGACCCAAGTGAGTAAAGACAGAATTGTATTAAAAAAAGTGTATTGTCAATGCTCTCAATAGGTCAAACTCATCCACTAAGTAAATTCCATTTACCTTAGGGATGCTGTACCAAACATGAAGATTTTAAGGCTATGAGTTAGTTTCCCTGATGCTGATGGGAATTTTAACCTCAGTCAAGGAAGTGTCTGGGCCTGAAGGAGCTTGAAGATGCCAATAATCACTAGCAGGTGATGAGTGTCTGTACTGAATGATCCCATTTAAAATCCTGCCAGGCATCTATTTGCCTCTTCAGCTCCTTAGTTACTTTTGTGTATATGGCCTTTGTTATTTGGAGAGTCTTTGGTTTATTCTTCTTTCTATAGTCTTTTGTCTTTGAAGGATTGATTTATTGCTATCTGATATGAGCTACATAATCTAGCAAAATTGCCTTGTCTCAACAGTTTATAGTTCTGCTCAAGATTTATGTTTCATCCATCCTTCCAAGGAAAGTACTTGCTTTTTCTTCTTTACGATTTTAGATGTTTGTCTATTCAGAAATAAAATCCTCTTTTAGGAAAGGAAATTAACTTAAAATCTGAAGCACTTTAAACTTTGAGATAGCTCAATTTAGGATGTGCATTTCGTACCATAAAACCATACACATGTTCCCTGCCGTCCATGTTCCTCTGTGCATTTTTCCTAATGCACTCGGATTGTTCCTACCCCTTACTGCAGCTCTTCCTCAGAACTTCCTCACCTTCTGCCCAGACTCCTCTTTCTTTTTTGTTGTTTCACCTTGTTTAAAACACTGTGGCAAACACAATTTTCATTGGTCTAACCCTGTCATTCACTCCCTCGTGAATCTCTGTGATTCTTTTTCTTCCACTGCCTGGGATGAGGGTTTTACCTTCAGCCCATGCATAATTGTCTCCTTGACTGCTTAATCTCTTACCCCTCATCTTCCACTCATCCTTGGTCCCTTTCTTCACTTCCCTTCCAAATGTGGATTCTGCATTAAAATCCTCATGAAAGCAAATGTTGTGAAAGCTCCTGTAACAACAAATTGTTTCTGATGCAATGATGAATGCTGCAGTTTAACCTAAATAGCTCTTTTACTTATCAGTAAATGGTTCTATTAGAACATCATAAACAGATGATGCCTCGCTGGCACCTTGTAGGGTGCACCTTGCCATCAAATGCAACACAGAAAGGGAAAGTCCTGAGAACAGCAGCTTTATGCCCGCTTGTGCGTCCTCCGGTTGTGGAATTGTATGGGCAAACTGTGAACAATTCTGTATCTCAGAGAGCTGCAAGGCAGGGAACTCCAACCAACAACTTATCACCTCCTTCCAAAATTGCACAGTGCCTAAACTGACCCTCTGTTACCCCTGTTTGGAGCCCTCAGTCTGCTGGAGAGTTGTAACCGCTTCACAGCACCATTGCACCAAGGAATGGACAGCAAGAACAGAACATAGAATCATAGAATCATAGAATCATAGAATCATTAGGTTGGAAGCAACCACTTCCCTGGGCAGCCTGTTCCAGTGTTTAACCACTCTTTCAGTAAAGAAATTTTTCCTCACATCCAATCTAAACCTCCCCTGGCACAACTTGAGGCCATTTCCTCTCGTCCTATCGCTAGTTACTTGGGAGAAGAGACTGACACCCACCTCGCTACAACCTCCTTTCAACATGGTCCTCCAGATCTGAATGTTCAGTGAATGAATGGGGCTGTGAAGAGGGGAAAGGGGACATGGCCTGGGTTTTTCTTCTGCAGAAGTTCTGGTCCCAGCTGTTGGGTCCGGAAGTATTTTGCTCTGGAAGACAGTCACATTGTTCCTTTAAGAATTCAAAATAGTCTTCAACATCCTCCACTTCGTGGATACACTCATAAGCAAGTACATAAAAGCCAAACATGCAGTTTTCACACCAATAAAACCCACATTCAAAGTGAGAATGTTGTGGAAATTAAAAGCCTCTGAGAAATCAGGTGACCTTTACATGGAGCCCTTGACTCACCTATATAGCTACACTTTTCTTGCCGCAGCTACTTTTCTTCAAAGGTGTCAGAAGTTCTGCAGCCTCTACGTACTTCAGCAGAAGGCACAGATGCTTGATGTCTTTTAACAATCAACCCATTAAGTTCAATGCCATTGACCTCTGCAGCAGTGCTTACTACGCACAAAATATGATAATATTAAACATTTTAGAGTTTTTTTATGTTTCATTTCAAACCAAGTATTTCTGATTAAGACAGTCAGTTCAGTTCCTATCACAGTTTGCATCCAAACCTTTTTAAGGTTTATAATAATCTTCTATACCTAAAAAAAGAGTGATGACTAACATTAGGTGTGCAAGCAAATATTTTTAACCCCAGAACACAATCAAGGGTGGCCAGGTAGGCTTTGCTGCTCTCAGCTAAGCTACATAGGAGATTTTGGATGTGATCATTCACATTTATGATGACTGACAATCCAACATCTGCTTTTACCATATTGGACTGTGAATATTTCAGATCAACAACTGAAATCCAGATGTGTTTGTGTCATGAACTCTATGCAGTCTACTTGAAATGATTTGTCTTTAAAAACAGAATTAAGGATGCACTCATGCTTGCAACAGTATCCTGAAATGTTCCTCGTGCACAGCAGAGCTTTTGTGGGAGAATCCAGACACCTGGGTCCAAATTCCCTAACACCCTGGGCAAGAGGCATGTGCAGACTGGACTCCCTCCCTTCTCAGTGCAACAGCTGGAAGTACAAGAGAAACCATCATCACATTCTACCCCATTATTATCCCCACTTCTAATTTAATTCTCTTGCACTAAACCCCCCAAACTTTTACTACACAGTCTCACCTGTAAGGATAGCGTAACACTTTATATATCGTCACAAAATCAACAAAAGCCATACATGTGTTTTTCCCATCTCTCTCCACACAGCTGGATAATTTTAAAAAGAAAACGATTTATACAAGCAGTACATTTGTGACCTGCCACGTTTTATCAATTACCTTGACCCTGTCTGTCCCTTTTTTACTATTCAAGTTGAGGACTTCCACCCTGGTCACTGGCTTCCCCTTCCTTCCCTCATGTAGAGGGAGTGGAGGGATGAGAACTGTAGGAGAGCTGGAGGGATGATGTCCTGTAGGGAGCAAAAGGGGCAGGACGGGCTATGGAGCACATCACATAACTCGGGGGTACAGCTATCAGAATTTTTCAGACTGACTTTATGAGGAACATGGGGTTAGCCTAAATACTAAACATGGGGAATTTTGCATATATCTAATGCTGTAACATCCTCCTGCAAATAGTGGAATATTTCTAGTTACAACACAGAAAAGTTCTTGTTAAGGCTTAACTCATATCAGAACTTCTTAAGACCGGTTATTAGCTTTTTTTCTTTGTTTTATCCTTCCACCTAGCCGGGGTGGTGCTATAGATGTTCATGTGCACACATGCAAAAGCCACATATCCAGCTGCTCACTTGCACATGGAATCAAACATGGATGCCCAGACACTGGCACCCAGCTCTTAGCAAAGTCCACAACTTCCAAGAGAAAATAGTTGTTCACAGATTCGACCAGCTCCATCTGGAGTTTAAAGTATTGCTACTTTCAAAGGAGTACGGAGGACTGCTCATTTCTCTGTATGTGGTAAAACATGCAGAGCTGCTCTCTGTCTACCATTAGCGTGGTCCAATGTGGCTTTCAAACTCCCTGTGACATGGTGGGGAAGCAGAGGAGTGTGCACAGCTACATGGCACCTCTCCCCCAGTCACCAGGGCAGCTGCGCACAGCCCTGCTCGAGGCTGTAGGCAAAAGTGCACCCAGAGGACAGAGAATGGACTCACTCTTCCTAGAGCTACACTTCAGAACTATGCTACAGAACTTAAAAACACAGCACTGAGTAGGGTAAAAAGACAGGAAAGAGATACAGGGAAGTGCTCACCATAGCTAGGGGACCTACATTTACCAGTCTGGGTCACAAATGCAGTTTATTTTCCTAATTTCTGCTCATCAACACATTTATTGGATCACCCAGTTCAGATGCGTGTAACTTCAGGAGCATGTTCCTTGTTTGTTAAAGGTACACAGCACTTCCCATATTCTAAGGAGAATTTATATTTTTAGACAAAAGCCTAAGTAAAGGTGCTTTTAAGGAAACAGCTACAACCAATCAGGAGTATTCTGAAAAAAAATTTTCACTGGAAAATATTGATTCATGGAACCCTGCTCTTTCTTTTCTTTTTTCAGTAGGAAGGTCAGAGAAATATTTTTCAGAACTCTAACAGACTTTGTGGAAAAAAACCCTATAGAGAATAAAGATATTACTGTATTCACCTGAGACACAGGAGACCCAGATTCAACTTGGAGCTTTACCTGATTTGATTGTGGCCTCAGCACATCCAAGGTGAATGCCCTGACCAACTGCATGCATCTCAGCCTCTGGTACTGGCCCAGAGAACTTGTGGAGCCTTGGAATTAAAAATGTTCCTTGGATACTCATCAAGGAGGCAGGACAATGGCAGGAGTGGGACCCAAATCTGCACAAATAATGGGAAAGAAAAAACAGGTGCAAAAAGAAATTTGCCCAAATGAAAGGAAAAAAAATTAATTTTACAACATGTCAGTCAGAAAATTCTCTAAAACAGTAAGATGCCTAGTTCCTCTGCTTTAAAAAGAGGAAAAATAGAATTTCTTCCATCAGGACTGAAATCCCCATTTACATTGATAAATATGCTTTGACCATCCTCTGGAAAAAAAAAAATAAGGATCATCAAATTCTAATATCCCTAAGTCTGAGGAAAACTCCCAGTGACTTTATTAAGAGTTTTGTCTTGATGAATAGAGATTTTGGAGTTCAGGAGGTGGCCCTGAAATTTCAGGGTCAGATCTCTTCAGTGGCACAACTGAACACAAAACAACCAAGCTCAAAGGAATCACCCAGGACTCTGAAATTCTTCTCCTCCCCCTAAGGCACCATGCAGCAATGTACAAGTTGCAAATGTGATGTGCGATTTGCCTTCTATTTGCCAAGATTTGGATTCCTTTTCTGATCCAGACCATTGTGTTATCACACTGAATGCCACTGCAGTCTCAGTAAATGCCATAAGATGCTACAAGTCCATGGCTTCTCAGATTCTGCATTTCCCACGCTGCTTAGATTTACTTGTCACTATTTTCCTGCTTGATAACTGCAGGGATGAGAATATTAGGAGTGGCAGTCTAATCAGTGACCACTCTGGGCATTCAACCTGTCAGAGCTGAAAACTCATGAATGAGCTGCAGTGGGTCAGTGATACGCTAACACATCAACCAGAGCAGGAGGTTCCTCTGCAACAGGGCTCTTCTTTATCACTACCCGAGAAAGAAATGAAAGCCATAAAATAAAAAAATTAAAAAAAAAAAACCAGGCCAAAACCAAGCAAGGATCAAAAATCACACAACGCAGATCTAAGTCTTTTATCAGCTTGGTGAAAATATAACAAAAAATTACTTGTCCTTTAGACACAGTAGCAGGCAGGTATTGAACTAAAGATGATTTTTTTTTTGCAAAGTCATATCAAAGATCTGACCCTTTCTTACATAGTGGATCCAAATATGAGATGTGCACAAATTATTATAAATCTCATCAATAGCTATTTAAATATAAATACATATATATATAAGGAAACCCACAAGTACAAGTAAACAAATTCAAATGTTCACATTGCTCAATTAAAGCTCAGCCAAAGATGGGCCTGGGCAGCTATGGCCCCAGTTCAACAAACCACTTAAGCATATGCTTAAAACAAGCTCTGGATCAGTTCCCAGTGAGGATTAATGCATATTCGTAAATGCTTCACTCCTTTGGAGATCACAGAATGAAATATCCCTGGAAAAGCCTTAAAAAGTAAAAGCACAATTTTGGTTGCTTTTTTTAAATTAGCTTAAGCCAAACTGAATATTCTAGACTCAGCAAAGTCTCCACAGACAAATGTTTATTTTCATTCTGTAGCACCTTGTGCAATGAAATTACAATTTGAGAATGTAGCACAGGGCGGCCAGAGGGAAAGATGACGACAGTAGGTGGAGGTTAATGCAGAAGGACTGTCTGAGCTTTCCAAGTACATTATAATAGAAAGCACATGAATAGGATGGCTAAGCCGGTAAAAAATGATAAATCAATCTACTGCTATTTCTGTGGCTCTGCAAGATGCACATGTCCTGACACTCCTGTTTATGTATTAAATTGAGAATGTGAATTGATACAAAGTGAAATGTTTTCTTTCCCTCAAGCTCCTTTTGTGCCTAGATGGACTGATGTTCACACTCCACTTTTTTCCTTTGGTTAACCAAAGAAATAAATTCTTGATTAGATCCACATTATTCATGTTTTGCAGAGAATTTTTTGCCTACACATACAAGTCCTGCTGGGGTAAGCCAGCAGAGACCTATTGACTTAGTGTCGTAGCAAATTACATGGCCCTATAGTCAGATGAAATATTAACTCAAGGGACTGATATTTTCACTGGATCAAAGACCGACTAATGAGAAACAGAATAGTGGTTTTCAAAGAGGGTTTAAAAAGTTAGAACAAAACACAGATCACTTAATATACTGCAAAAGTTGCAGTAACTTCCTGACAGTTTGCTTGCCTACAAACCTCTTAGCCCTGATTTATTAATATTAGATGCTGTGCCAAGTTCATGTCATAAAGGATAGATGCTGTGTGCCCACGCTCTGCTTGGAACTGCATAAACATGATCATCAACTACATTTGACATCATAATCAAAACAATGAAAATAAGTTAAAGGTGGCAGGCAATATCTGAGAAACTGTATTAAGAAGCTCTGTCTACATTAAGAAAAATAAAATTTGTCTCCACTGATGGAGGGAAGGACCTGTTTTTTAAAGGAATTCAGGTGCTTAAAGAAGCAGATGGGTGCACAGTCGGATTTTTAGAAGCTCTTAGATGGCAACTCCCACTGAAATCGCTGTGTATTAGGCAGCTAGGTACTTCAGAAAATTCACATTACCTGCATCTTTAAGCACCTAAATACCTTTAAATATTTGGCCCAAAGACAGCTTACTGTAACGTCATAGGAAACAGAATAGTCCCTGCTCAAGGGAGAACAGTTTATTGTACGGTCAACTGATTTTCAAGCAAGAGAAATCCATATAAGAAATTTGTAAGAGAAATAAGGCCAGAACTCCTGAGCTATGACTTCTGAACAGTATTTTGTAATTGAAAGAAGAGATACGGTACACAAATAAATCTTGGGCATTTTTTGGCAAGATTATAACAGACATGATACAGGTACAGGTTAGGTGCTCGTCTTAAACTGGAGTGCATCCGGAATGCATGGGCCTTAATGCCACCGAAAAGTAAAAGATAAATGTGGTACCTTGGTGTTTGTGAAGGCAGTCAGGGGCTGGTAAGTGCGAGGGCTGCAGGAGGGACGCACACCCTGCAGAGAAGGCAGGCAAATGGACGTATGCGTCATTTGTCTCTTTGGTCTGGGAGAAAGACATCAGCAGCCACAGCTTCTGTCCCGAGGAAGCTCAGGCATTCCAAATGTGAAGCCGTAAGATTTTTAGGGACATTTATGTCCGCCACTGTGACGGGAAGGGGGCACTCCACATGCCATGGAGGTGAGACACTGCATCCAAACCGGCTCACTGCCATGTAGTTTTCTAATTCCACTGGTCCAAGTGCAAACTGAAGAGGCCTAAGAAAGCAAATCCCGCCCAAATCCTTTGACTCCTACTTCAGCACCGGGAGCCACAAGTAAAGAAGGCCATCTACAGCCTGGCTTGCATCCAGGCGTTGCCCCGTTAGCCTGAGGCCCAGGAAATCAAACAAGTTTCTTGGCTTACCTTTTACAGAAGAGGAAAATAACAGTTACAGTTTTGCACTGTGCCACCTTTCAGTGGCAGAAGGGGATTTCTCCTGCATCTCCCATCTGTGTATCCCATCCAAGTCACTTCATTTAATGTGGCAAAAAACAAGCAGTGACAGAACAGGGCCCTTAGAGTAAGGCTCCTAGCATAATGCAGCCACAAGAATTTAACAAGTGGGATTTACTTAACTGGTCACTAAGTGTTAGCATTGCTTTAAAGACATACGGCTGAAAGTGTTTCTCTGGCCATAAAGAAACAGAACTGAGAGAGCAAAGAAAACGCCTGGCAAGCAAACCGTCTCCCTTTTCTTTAATAGCTCTCTTCAGACTTGTAAGCCTAGAAAAAGCTTCATTAAAGTTAATGGACAAATCTTCCAGTAAAAAAAATTAAGTGCTTAAATGTTACTGGTTTTGGTCTGAGCATGCAAAATTTCTCTTCCTTGCTGGGTTCACCCCAAGACAGCAATCTTCAGGCAGAATTACATAAATATTGACAGCTTTCAGGCTGGCTTTGTATCTCAGACCTGATGAGTGACTGGCAGAGTTCACAGGCCAGGTTCACAAGCCTTGTAAGTGGGCACAGCTTCACTGAAGTCAGTGGGACACCTGCACACATTACAGGAACCTTCTATAAATAGAACAGAGCTGTGTCCATTTGTACCAGAAATGACTGCAAATTACTGCCAGCAACATTACAGAGAACATTTTTCACCCTGTAGACTTCAGGCAAGCAGTTCCTGAAGATACCATACAAAAATACCCCCCCCCAGTCACTTCCTTAGCTACTGCCATGGCACCCTTTTCCTTAACATTTAAACCCTCTCTTCCACACCAATGCTAATTGCAATTAGCCTTGCTACACCTCCAGCGGGCTACTAGGCTTACTTTTCAATAGGTTACTCAGGCACAGATTGTGACCTTCACTGGGTCCCAGTGAGTCGATGGGGAGACACAGCAAGGTGCTGGGACAAAGAAAGTTGAATATAATCCCTTATATAATGGACTTAACACTCAGTCTTTACCCACAACAGGCATTTCACAGAAGAAATGCTTTAAATAGATTATAGATTCACAGTACAGAAAGAAGTAAACTTACCCTGCTGTATGCTTCTAAAGCAAAATTTAAAAAGCTCAGTTAAGAAACTCAGAAGACCCGTACCTGCTGCCATTTTAGATGATATTTTAAATGGGTGGCCATTAAAAAAAAAGGCCACGTGACTTCTGCCCATATTTTAAATGGGTGGCCATTAAAAAAAAGGCCATGTGACTTCTGCCGTAAGCCGGACAAAACTGCAACTAAGGATGGGACTCTGCACAAAGAAGACTGTATTCTAATACCACACCACCTGAGGTGAGACATAGCAAACATAATCTGCCGTTCCCATTTGGGTGTTGAAAAGTGTAAAAACAGTGTTTGAGATGTCCTATTCTTGCCAGACATGAACGCTGCAATCAAAGATAAAGTATCCCGCTGTGAAGTCTGCAGTTCATACAGGGAGCAGAATGTCACAGAGACCACTTACACAACATGAGACTCCCAACTGCCCTTGGTACAAGGTTGGCAGAGACCTTTCTGGATGAACAAGGAGCAATCATTTCTCATTAGTGGACTGTTCCTAAAATTTTTACATACTCTCTTATTACAAGACAGTATGATATTGCTAACTGCTGTTTGTTCAAAGTAATACAGTTAAAACAATAGAAGAATGGACGGGGTTTGATACATAAGTGACTTGCTTTGGCAGTTTTCAACAGTACATCAGTAAAGTGCATTCTGTCATGGCTTCTTTAAGCAGAGTCAAGTGCATTAGCAGAAGAATCAGTAAAATACTCCGAAAAGGATTTTAAAAATCTGTGAGGATTTAAGGGCTCTCTTGGCAGCACTGTAAGGCTACTCAGCAAAACCCACAATGTTTTAATACTGACTGTCAGCTCTCCAGCTTATAAACAGAGGCCAAAAAATGTGGGTCTGATGATCCTCCTATAAGCCAAAAGACTGAACACTCGTAGTCACCAGGAGAACTGGCAAGGCTTTCTGGCAGAAAAAAAAAAAGAAGTTAAAACTTTGGGGGTTCAACTTGACAAACCTCACATTTTCCCCATCAAAATTAAGGGGAAGAAATCCAATACTTCACTGTGCAAACTTAGCAGTTCAGGCTGGGGGCTGACAGCACTATGTGCAGTACAGGACAGAATGGAGTGCACGGGTGACCTGATGTTTGTGGCTTTGCATTTTGATCCCCAGCATCTGTTGAAGTTTCTGCAAAGCTATTTTAATTTACTCCTGAAAACACACTGACCCGAACAGGCTGTAGGAACCAAGGCTCAGATTGCTACAGATATTTACATGCTTATGTCCCGACCAACCTCCTGAAGTAAGTTGGGTGAATACCTGCTTTTCAAAGCTGAGCTTCATGTTTTAGGCATAATCTAGCCACAATGCATAATCTAGTTTATGCAGACTCTAGCTTTTTCACTTTTTACTTTCAAATCCAAGAATTCGTTAACACTGACTTCCCTAATTTTTAACAAAATGTCCGTCTCGATGACTTTGTAATCCCTGAAATAAAGTGTCAGAAGGCTTTCAGAGCTCCCAACAGCCTTTAAAGATGGAGACAAGTATGTATTAGCCCATGATATACACAGGGACAGGTTAATAGCTAATAACAGCTTTCCTTCCCCATTCCAACTTATGGTTCTACTCCCTATGCGCAGCCACGGTCCCTGCAACTTTCATGTTCACGATTCCTGCAACCATGGAGCTGCACATTTCTCCTGCATGTCTTCACCTGAGCAGCAGCCCTAGTTCACACCTCCCACTTCCCAAAGAGGTCATTCACTTGAGATATTTTTCACTATAACAGTCACTAGCTTTCAGTCCTCTTCTCTTGATTAGACACCACAAAACTACTTCTCCGGATTCATCTGTCATCTGTAATTTTGTATCTGGATTGAGAGGACTTTGGGGCAGGGCCAGCTTTTTGTTCTGTTTGTACAGTACCTCCCATAAGGGCTTTCCTGCGATAACTGAAATAGTAAATACGTAACCTCCATGTCATTAAAGAGAATCATTGGCAAAAGGAGGAAATGAGTAAGTGCTAATACCCATCATGCTAATCTGTGGATTATGCTTCCTCTCTATGACCACAGGGATCCAATGGAATAATTAAAACTGATCAGTGTAATTGTTTCAACATTAGATGCAGAACTTAAAACCAGAAACTGAGCAGCTGCAGGGATTGCTTGAAAGCCAGTGTAAGTATCACCATCCTTGCCTGTAGGTAAAGTGGTGAGACTGAAGATAGTATTCTGATTCACAGCACGGTAAAAGTACTTTACTCCAACATTTTCTAGTAGGCTTCTCTGCAAAGCTACCATAACTAAAATGAATTTGAAAAGGTGTTCTTCAAGAACTCCACAGTAAAAGAGAGGGGGGAGGGATTTTACCGCTTTTTCCAAAGCATGCTAGTATCACTTGACAATTTTTTGTCACATCGATTCAAATTCAGTTTTTCCCCTGAGAAGTATAAGAATTCATCAGCTTTCCCTGTCTGATTTCTGCTCTCAAACACATCAGAAAGCATGTACCTCTCCATAATTCAAATTCTTTCCTGCCCACCTTAATTGTATGTCTCTTTTCTAGATGTAACGTAGTAAGAATGGGCCATCTCGAAGGGAGATTTCCTCTAGATGTCCTTATATGGCAGGTATACATGATCACTGAAGGATGAGTCCTATGCGTAATCCTTCTGTCATCAATTTATTTTACGTCCCCATGCTTCATGACAGCCATTTTGATGGCCTTGTCTACAGGGAATATTGCCATGAACTTTCTTAGACTCTGAAAGGAATGAAAGGAAATTTGTTCCTCCAACTATAAGTAATTCCAGCTGTTTCAGGAGAAAGCAAAATAGTAAATTCATGCTCCTTAGAGGCAATAAAACAAATCCTGATTTAGCTGACTGTCTTAACGTAGGAGTTGAGGATAACTTCACATTTCTGTGGAAGCCAGTTAAGATCTCGCGTATTTCCATTTACCTTTAACAACTTCCAGCCAGCTGATAAGCAGATCTGTTGATAACAAGAGGTTGGTGTGACAGACGGTAATTGCTAGCAAAGAGTAGATGTTCATCTCTGTGCTTCAAGTTTCACAGAGCTCTAACAGGCTGTAGGTCCTGGAATTTGGATGCACATGGCTTTTTGGTTATACTGACTCTGTCCCCAGTGTTATGCAGAAGGCATTTGGGCCCCTATGTTGTTAGTGTTACATCTTCATGGATTAGGGCTCTGCAACTCTGCGTCTCTACCCTTTCAACTCCAAATGTCACACGTTGCTAGGGAAGATCTTTAAAAATACCTAAAATTTGATCTGCAGCACTGTATTCCTTCAACACAGTAGCTTTCTGAAACATCTTTACTGTGAGATGCTGTGGTACCCTCTGAGGATTGTAAATATCGTAGAGGTAAGAAAAAAAAAAAAGGAATTTCTTTGCACTACCTAAGTACCATAAAAATATTGAACAAAAAAGAAAGAGAGAAGACTGAAAAGAGAAGGAAGACAAGCCAACTGTAATGAGGAAAGATGTTCTTACCCTAATACATTGGGGACTTCTGAAAAGAGTTCACAACTCAGTGGTGTGAAAATATGTCAAGGTTATTGAACCTAAGGCATGTCTCTGCTAACTAACTGTTGCTTACTCTGCTTGACCTTTAAGTGTCTGCTTACCCAGCTTCCCTAGGACTTTGTAAAGTGTATAAAATGTATCCTTTACACTAGATGACCAATACTTTGGGCTAAATTCCCATTGCTTACTGTACAGCCAAAGAGCTGTCCCCTTGCTTGGCTCCCACGTTCAAAAAAACTAAACAGCTATCATCTCTAAACTTCATTGTAAACATCTGGATGCCTCAGAATAAAGTTATATACAGTTAGATATACGAAGGAGGTGTTAAGCTTGTTTCTGATCATACAGAATAAATATGGTGGAGGGGTGTGTGTGCATGTCTGTGTGGTGGTGGGGAAGCTACGAAGCTCTGTCATTGATTAACTTAACCGTAAATCCCTTCAACAGAAAAAAAATAAGCAAAAGAAAGCACATGAAATAAAATGTTGTTCCATTCTTTTCATATTCTCCCAGCATTCCAGAATATCTATAGTGGAGATTTCACCTCTTTTAAAAGAAGAAACTTCCTAAGACTTTTGATTCTATGAGACCTTTCCAGGCTTACCATTATTAAAACAATTTCTCATTCAGTTAAACCACTGCATATTTTAGAAACCTGGTATTCAGTGTTGTATATTATTCCTTGATGCTCTCAGCAAATCTAAAGCTATGGCTCTACGGAACACACACACACACACACACCAACCTCCAAAACCTGGAAGAAAAGGCACCAGTAGCTGTGCTTGAGAGATGCTACTCTTGTTTTTCTTTTCCTTGCTCTGTTTAGACAGATTAAGCATTGACAGAACCCTGCCATTGCCTACCGCTGGCTGAAGCCCCTTCCTGTGGAAGTCAGAGAGAATCAGAATAAGGTCTGCAAAAACCTGAGAATAAAAATAAAACAATCACCCAGCAAACAGAGTAAAAAGACATTGTAAGCAAGTATTTCTATCAGTAAACTTGAAAAACATCGTCTGCTGTCTTCACTTAATGTCAATAGTTACTGATGTCCACTCTCATAAATATCATCTTGTAACTGGCTTTTCATCCCTTTCCATACGTGCCACCCCTCCCCCTCAACACACACTCTGTTGTAATATATGGGAAAATTGAGCTCTGTAAGTAAATTCCAGGCTGGTGTATTGGCAGCCTGGAATCAACAGATTTCCACGTAGTGCTGGCAATTTACACTGATAGCTAATTTGACCCATTAAAGAAGTTATTCTGGTCAATGGATTAGTTTGTTTATGAGTAAAATGAAGTAGTAACTAAAGTGCTATTTGAATATTCCTTATTTACAAACTCTGGTTCAGCAAGGCTTACACTGTAGTTATATTTGATTGGAACTGATTCTGTGGTGCAACTTGAGTACAGGTTATTTAATGAGTATCTAACTAAAATAACACATTTTGCTAATAAACGGTAATACTGAACTCTACCTCTGTTTCCTCAACTCTTTCAGAAAAAATATATATCCATAAATATACATACATTGTTCACATGCCTGAAGGCCAAGTGAATATACTTAGTGCTATATTGGCAAATCTCAACAGATTTCCACGTAGTGCTGGCAATTTACACTGATAGCTAATTTGACCCATTAAAGAAGTTATTCTGGTCAATGGATTAGTTTGTTTATGAGTAAAATGAAGTAGTAACTAAAGTGCTATTTGAATATTCCTTATTTACAAACTCTGGTTCAGCAAGGCTTACACTGTAGTTATATTTGATTGGAACTGATTCTGTGGTGCAACTTGAGTACAGGTTATTTAATGAGTATCTAACTAAAATAACACATTTTGCTAATAAACGGTAATACTGAACTCTACCTCTGTTTCCTCAACTCTTTCAGAAAAAATATATATCCATAAATATACATACATTGTTCACATGCCTGAAGGCCAAGTGAATATACTTAGTGCTAGTTGAAATAAGACAGTTGAATGCTGCTGAAATCTTACTGAAGTAGCTAGCAAAAGGCCTGAGGAACAGAACACAATAAGCGTTCAAAAACATCTCACAATGTAATAATCAATGTGTAATATGAGCTAGGGGTTAGTTAAATAAAATGTGAAAGCTGTATTAATGAACCCTTTCGCTGTCCAACACAGCATTTCATTTTCTTTCATAGGCTGCATAATGCAGGGCCTAGGAATAAATTATAGATGAAACCCCCATCATATGTTTATAAATACACTAACATTAGCATTTTACTTCCTCATAAATCTGCACCAAACATTCAGGCGCAAGATAGAAAGCCCTGTAAAACAATGATATATTCTCTGCTTGCAAGACTTGCCTAGCGGCCCATTCATTTCTACCGCTGTTCTTCAAACATTACTTTCTTCGCTCATGCCCCCTCATTTAAAATCCATTTTAATTTAAAGATGTTCGATGCAGTCCTAGTGGTACATTTACTCATCCTGGTTATACATCATGGAGCAGGGAAAAGAAAATTGTTTAATCTAGAGATACGGTTCACTGTGGTCACCACTGAACAGTGGAGTAATTACCAGATCAGCTCCGCTAAAAATGCACTCAGGGTGTTCTGTGACCTATCATCTTCTAATCTGCATAGTGAAGTATAGCTTCATAACTATAAATTGCTGACTTAATTAAAACCAGGACCTTTCTGTCATTTAATTACAGGGAGAAAGGTTATTGCTTAAATGCAATTTTCCAAATGTGATTTCTTAACAGTTATTAACTGCTTCACCATCATTTATTGTTTCAGATTTTTCAATTTGAAAATAGTCCCCGTGACAGAAGTAATGACTTCATGAAAAACTCAATCTAGATGGAGCTGAGCAGACCCATTTGTTTTTCGTAAGTGGAGCAGACAGAAAACTTGAAAATGTCACAGGAGGATCCTGTGATTGCTCCACTTTACAGGAGTAATTAAAAACCAAGAGGTTGCATTAAAGGTGAAGAGAAGAGGTTTATGACAATTTCAAGGTTTTTCCCCCTTACCGAAATATTGTGCTTGCATTTTCAACTCTATTAGGAGAGGTACAAATTAATAATTTTTAATTTATCCCAGTCCAATACACGATACTAGTACCAATACACTAAGATAAACCAGTTAGCTCTGCAGCTTTTCTACTGATCTTCCAAGAGCCACCTTAATTTGAAGGAAAATAGGTTCCATATGATTTCCCTCTGCATATAAAGCTTTTCACTTGCAAGAACTGCTGTTTCCATGAAGTGCACAAGTGCATTTTAACTAAAATTTGAACAGCAGCTCATTGTCTAAGACAGACCGTCTCATCCAAGAATGAACTTGATTCTGCTAAGCCACTTTTATACCAATCTGAGTCCAGTGAGAGAAAAAGCAGCATCAGACCTCCCCTGCAGAGTACTGCATGAAATTCTACTTGAAGGACAAACCTGGCCATTATAACTCAGAGGAACAGCTAAAGCTTGAAAGGCCTCTTGCAGGGCACTGCAAATCCAATGCAAGGCCAAAAAAAAAAAAAGAAAGAAACCCGCACAAAAAAAGGAGAGAAAAAACCAGATGCTTGCTGTTGCCAGGACAACAATTTCTTGCTCCCAATAAGAACACGTTTTTAATCTGAATTTTCCTTGCATGCTTTTTTGTGTAATTAACAGTCCTTCCAAAATACGTGTGAATGTTACATGCAAGAGGTTTTGCAGACCAAGGAAAGCTTCATTGTTCAGGAATACCATCGGGAGATAAGAAGCTTTCTACCAGGCAGTCACATACTCCTTTGCCCTCGTGGCGAGACTCCTACATTCCCATAACGCTTCACTGACATCACTGATGGGGGCTTTAAGGTATCGGAGGAGCTGGTAGTGGATACGGCAGGCAGCACTACAGATCCATCCATTTTAAACAGCTTTGTGATCCCATAAGCATATCGTAGTCTTCAGTTCATTATTCCTCCAACATCCTCATTAGTGAGGGGAGAGCTGCTATCCCCAGGTCCTTGGTGTGGAGCAGGAGGAGAGAGGCCATGTCACTATGGTCCGGGACCTCCAGCTCCTGGGTCTGAGCCCTGAGAACAGAGTCTCTTCTTTCCCGAACAAGTCACAAGGATTCATTTTATGACCACTCTTCTGATGTATTCAGCTGCATATGGACTAACTGTGAGAATCTGAAACTTAGTGGAAACTGTTACTTAGTAGTTAAATTCTGCAGAGCAGTTTGCTGCAGATATTCACCGTATGCATGGTGCTGGCTGGATTGCGTAAGCCATGTGGCAATGTTTCCCCTCCCTGCAGCAACACAGCTGAATATTGCCCATTCAGAATTTGCTCTGGATTTACTATTAACACAACACCCAAAATATTTTCAAACCATGTGTCACCTCTGTTCCAAATTGCGTTACTAAGTGGAATACAAGATTTTAACTCTTTTTTTTTCTCTTTTTATTGTGAGGACAAATCATGTTTTTGGTTAGTCACCAAACATATGTGGTATTGGTTTTGTTCCCTGACTGGTAGACTTGCATAACTTAGCAATGGAATCAAAACTGTAAACAGACAACATATGTGCATGTACGATGTGCAGTTTGCTTTCAGCTAATGATCAAGCACTCTGGGTTACAGTTTGCCCTTGGCAAGTATCTGTACTAGCATAGCTTGAATCCTTACATGTTTACACTCAGTGCTGGCAGGGGAGTGGCAGTGTGGCACAAGAAATAGCATGAGGGAACATGAATTATCTATTTTAGGACTCTCTGGAGATGGCCTCTGCAAGAATAAAAACTACAGAGAAAGAAAATGCAAGAGAGAGAGGAAAAATGGAAGGGCTTAGGAGAAAATGGGAGAGAGAAAATGCAGCCACCGTAGACAGAAAATAGGAAAAGGGACAGTGGGATACAGCCATATTCCCTGGAATGAAAATGCAGCAACTGTGAGCAGAAAGCACCAGGCATAGACAGTCTTGACAAATAATCAAAATCTGGACTATCCTGACAGGCCAAAGCAACATCCTAGTGATATATGCTGTGGCCTTACCTGTTTATTTAGAAACCAGGGTTATTGCCAGGTTCATGGAATTACATGGTAGGGCTAATAAATTACATGATTTTTGTGACCTTTTCACTATGCAGAGGAAAGCCTCTCTTCTTGCTGAGAGATCTGTCAGAGTGCAGAAGTATCTCCTAAAGAAAACAATGCACCTTCCATCCCCATTTAAAATGAAGCTAGAAATTATATTCTAAGGAATGTGCACTACTCTGGTGCAGTGGAGGAGTCTGGTAACAATTTTCCAGTCTCGGTTCTACACTCAAAACACTTCTGTTTCATTTCCCAAAGCCAATAGCTACTCTGCAGATGGAGGAGGGAAAGGCAGCGCCTGACACTGCAGACTTCCTGCTGGGTTGTGTCCTGTGGAAGCTGCAGAAGAGCTCCCTACTATCACATCCATGCTGGGTGTGAGTTTTCATAAAGCCCTTATATTCATACAGGACTCCTAGGGAACAGACATTCTCTAAAAGGGCCTAAAGCGCACTTGTAAAATACAATGATGGGTATCTTTTGTCTCCAACCCTTCTCAAATACTTTTCTATCTCCGATGCCATTGTAGATGGGACTAATCCGAGAATCAGAGACCGAGTTCTTAATAGCAGAGGACAGGTCCCCTCCACAGAAGAAAGAATTTTCCAGACTTACCCAAGTTTAACTGAAATTCAAAAAGAAGTAAACCTAATAAATTCCAGGTGGCATTTCCCATTTCCCCTGGCAGCTGCTGAGGCTCACACAGCAACAGGACACCTACCACAGTTCGGGGAGTGAGGAAAGTGCGCTGAGGACAGCGACAGTTACTTTACAAATACTTGAGGACTAAATTCAAGTGAACCCACTAACATCAAAGCTGTTTCTTCTTTAACACCTGACAGATTCTCATAGATTTCTGTAAAGTAGATACTCTTTTAGCGAACACCAAAATAGTAACGGATGCCCATAGGTCAGTTAAGTTCATCACTTAACCTTGGATATGCTGGGGACTGTTTATCTGCTCTGAAGCAAACTTCTCATGCTCACCTATTCAGAAATATGCAGTCCTATTTCACAGACAAAATTGGCTTGATCATGTGAAACAAGACCCGCTTTCAGTGGGGTCTGCCCAAGCGTGTGCTTACAAAAATCATCATGCCATGCTGTCTTATGAGCTTTACATGTTTCCCTATGAATTACAAAAACACGTACTCTCAGAGAAGCAACACATGGATTGCAAACCACACCATTAGAACAGGACATAATGGCCATGCAGGTTAATAGCCTGAAAATATAGAATGAGCCTTTTTTGTAATTCCCTATAGTTTGTTCATTTGATTAATTGAGCCCATTCAATTTCCATTTAAGACTATTAAGAAGTCTGTAGCTTTAGCTATTTTTGTCTGCGAGACTCAGCTTGGAGATTTCAGAAGCTTAACATTCTAGCTGCATGTCACTGCCACCATTGTCTCTTGTCACAATTCTAATTCTATGTTCTGATAATAAAATTTCATTAGTGTCTGCACATCCTTTGCCTTACCTTTGAAGTACTGTCTTGTGCTGAAACGATTAGCAGTACTTTACGTCATATCTCTTGACTGTTTGACAGCCATTGTGAGTGAGCTAAACGGAGAGAAATTAAAATTTCTGACAATTTCCATTACATCTAAATTGCTGAGAAATTAAGGGATATTTACTTTTACAAATATTAAAGGTTGTTTAAAATGTAAACTGACTTCATTTTATTAGTAGATTCCACAATGTGCTAATTCAAAATGACTACATGGCCTTATGTGAATAAATTACCAACTCATTTTCCAAAAGCGAAGGACATTTCCTCCAGGCTGCTTTTTGACTGTTTGTGTCAGTAGAAAAAGAAAACAAAAAAACTTATGAATATTTCAGAACAGAAGATATTCCTTGGTGCCTGTATTCCTTGTTTCATCTCAACAGAATAATGAGGTTATTCCTGTATGATACGATTTTTTAACAACTTAACAAAAAGTATGCCATGAAGCCCTGAGTTTATCATATGATGCTAGTTTATCTTGGGAGGCATCCCTCCTCGATCAATGTCTCGACCTCTGCTAATCCAGACAATCGCACCCCACATGCCCGTCCATACAATGACTGAGCTTCATTTTAAAACTAGTTTAGGTTTTTCTATTCCCCTTCTCCTATGCACTCTGCACAAGAACCTCCCCGCTTTGAGAGGTATATACATGTGTATATATGATGACTTTTGCAAAGTAGTAGCTTTGTTCTTTCCACATGAACTGGCCGCCTTTCCCTCTGAATTCACCAGCCAGCCTTCCAGGCCTTGCTGGCTGGCCACCAAGTTAGACCACCTATGCTGTGACTTCAGGTCGCAAGGTTGAGGGTTTACATGTTTGGTGTCACAGTTTTTTCCATGATTTGGTGTGTCCTCAAAACTAGTGGCCATTATCATTGCAAACTCTGAAGAGACTTCAAACACTTAAGCAAAAGAGATCATAAGAAGCTTAGCACACCTGCATGGGCTTGTGGGGTGCCACCAGTCAGGTACCTATTTCAGACACAAATATGTTGCTGAAGTCTGGTTTGCCATTTAACCACCCAGAGCTGTAGCTCAGTTTTTCTGCCGATTTAAAAACTGAGTACAGCTGCCTATAGTTATTTAGGTTTCAGGTTGGGAATGAGTGTTGTTAACAACAGTCATGACTTTCTTTTATCTCTGCTGAAGTATTACAGGGAGGCCAGGCTCTCCTATGAATTTTGGATTGCAGCCAAGAAAATCTGGTCATGGTTCCTCCACTCTAAAACTTTTCCTTTGATTCCCCCAGACTCTCTTCCACATTAGCTTTCTTTCCAGACTGCTGAAACTCCATTCCGTCATTTATTAGGGTTTTTTATCTTGAATTCTTTCCAAGACTTTTCTTAGTGTCTAATCACAGCTTTCTTCACAAACTTTTTTTTTAAAGGTCTCTGCGCAAGGCCCAAAGACAAACACTGCTCCTAAAAGTCCTAATGCTTTGCCTTGTAGGTACCTCTTTTACAGACTCCATTGTAGACAGCATTCACATGATCATTCTAGGACGAAACCCCGAATGACTGTTCATAGTGTGCTGGCATGTTGAAAGCAGCTTATTCCATGAAGTCTGGCACCCATAAAATGGGTATAATAGTTACCTACCACACAGGATGTTGTAAGGCTTAATTTATTACTGCTGTAAAGCATTTTAGACCCTTAGAAGAAGGGTGTTACGAAAACGTAAAGCGCTATTGCCATAAAACATTTGTCTGGCTGAAAGCTCTCTTATAACACTGGTCTGCTTGAAAAACAAAGAGGGATGTGTCTTACCAGGCATTTTCCATTAAGAAAAAAAGTACTGCTTTAATTTATTTGGTGTCAGCATACATATTCTAAGACTCCTGGTGATGGAGAAGGAGGAAGAGCAGTGAGTATGTCTATTGCATAAAGCATACGTGAATAAAATATTACTAGGACATAGAAAAGCATACAAGCTATTTCTCATCAGCTAAGTGCATTTACCAAGAGAAACAGATATGCAAATGCAGGAACTTTTAAAACTTTAAGTCCTTCAGATTAAAGCAAATCATTATGAATAATGCAAACTGTGTAAGAAATACTGAGTGAGGATGTGAAAATGGAGAAAGATTACAATATTTCTGATGACTTGTTTGTGGGCAAGTGTTTTGTTTTGTTAGGATTTTTGAGAAGCAAGAATCACATCAGTAAATGCAACCATGTTCAGTGGCTGCCACCAAAGCTCACTGTGCTTGAAATTCTTTTTTACATGCTTTGCTGAATCAGGACTCTAGCACATGAAATATACTTCGATCTTGACAGTGGTTCAAGGCTTTTCCTTAAAGTCAAAGACCATTTTGGGTTTTTTTTGCTTTGATGCACCATCAAGCTCATGCACATTCTTTGTCAAAATATATCCATATAATAGGGTTATAATAAATAGTTCTTTTAACAGTTCATTTAGGATTCCAAAATGATGAGGTTTGCAAAATGCAGAGAAAAATCACATAGATTTTTTTAAGCAAACAAACTGTAACAACCCCTGAATTAATACTATGACTGAAAGAAAATTAAATCTGAGATAAGTTTACATGACCTAGAGGCTTTGGGGCAGCACACAGCAATATGCCAAAGACAGACTCATAACCACAAGCTACATTTAGGACTCAAATCACATATGAGTGGCACATTTCAAGTGTTCTTCTACTCCTTAAAATAGGTATGTACTTACCAGATGCTGACAAATGGCCACTCCATAATGGGTAAAGAAAGATTTCTTCTTGTTCATATTTGATTTTCTCTTGCATTCCATGTCATGTCCACCTTCTACTCACATGCTACTAAGTCAAAAATAGAGCTATTCCATGAGAAATGTTGATGCATGGTATTTTTGATCTGCCCAGAAGACAACACAGCATGTGACAGCACATATTTCTTACAAGATTTTCATTGAGTTCACTAGAAATCCCCATATAGGTGCTCGTAACTCGGGCTCTACATTTTGATGCCAAGAATCAGAGGTTATAAGTCTCAAAAGGACCTTTAAGACCCCAGGCTGCCCTCCAGCAAAACAAACACCACAATATTCCTCCAGCAAATTGGAAAGCTTCAGAGGAGCATCTCAACTTTCAGGAATATACTTAGATCAAACTTCCAAACCTCTTCCAACAATATAAAAACAGAAATAAAACTGGCAGGTGCATCTTTTGCAATGTCCTGTAGCATAAAAATCATGGGTCACTTAACTGAAGTGATTGGTAGTCAAGAAGATAATCTAAATATATACAGGCATTCTGCGAAGTCTGCTACATTGCAGCTGGACTTCCAGAAAAGTTTGCTATGAAACTAGTAATAATATCTAAAATTAAATAGCACAAAATGAGCTTTACTTTAAATTCTGGTGAAATTTAAGACTGATATCGTATCCTAGAATACAACTATAGGAACACATTACCGCAAGAATAGCTTAGGTGAATTCACCGTGCAATGGCCAGCTTCACAGCAACTTGTCTGTGTCCATGCTCTCCCTCACTGAAAGTGTGCTAACACTGCTGTGTAGATAAATGTGTACTAAGTCCATACCTTACCTTGCTTCACAGTAATTTGTGTAAGCATATCTGGAGAGGGATTATTGTCATGATCGTGCCAACAGACGTTGTTCTCAAGGCACTTACATAGAGGGTACTCCTTGCTAGTAAAACCATGGCTTGCTCTAGGTTGACCGTGGGATATTGCTACCAGTGAAATGGCAGCACTATGGCTCCCAGGGAAGCCGCAGAATTTATGACCTCGTGGCACCACTCTGCAAGTGTCTGCCCCAGTGATATCAGATCTTTGACAAGTGTTTCTAAACTATTCAAGGGTGGGAAATTCTACCTTCAGACCACAGCCTTTCCCCTTACAGAAAGTATCGTTAAGCAAATTTAGCCCACAACTTGGTTGGTGTGCTGCCTACCCCTTGTCACCAGTTTTACAGTGTCAATTCTGAATTTGTTTCATGTGAACTAACAAATTTAAGTACCCCACTCTAATTGACTTTAGCCTTGGAAATTTTGATCGTAACAGAACAGTTTCACTGATTGCATAGTGGCAAATGGAAGATTGTCACTTGTTTTTAAAGTGCTTGCTTTTTACAGTGAAGAGCATGAAGTGTACCAGCAATGTTAACCTTCCGGAAGCACACAATATTTAAATTACACTGCTCAGAGCACAGTAATTGAGCCAAACAGACATAAGTTCATATCCATTGAGCTTTCAACGTAGCAAATGCTGCCATCAATCCCTCTGAAGTGCCCTAAGGATGGTTCGTATGCCCAGAACATTGTGTATTTTTTTCCAACTCTAGCAGTAGATTTAATAAACTAATAACTTCCCCTTACAAATCTTACCTCAGCCATGTACTCTAGGCATGTTCAGATTGTTGGCTAACTCAGATCTTTCTAACAGATCTAAACCCCTGAGTAAACAATAGAATACCTCTATATAATTTCTCTGCCCCATTCTTGAGTGAGCAGACTGACAGGAGCCCATGCGTAGACATCATCATACATTTGTTAAACTGCCATGTTTATGAAGAGTCACCACATTATTAACAAGCATTTTAAGAAAAGATTAATCAATCAGTCCGGAGTCCCCTATTTGTTTATGACCTGTACCTAATAACAGAAACAATACTTTCCACAAAGACTGTCACGATGCCTTTATCCTTCAGAGGTCCAGATTCCTGTTCATCAGTCTTCACTACATTATTTGCAAACAAAAGTATAATAAAGGATGACCCACTTGCCGACAGAATTCCTCAAGAAAAACATACTTTCATTCCTTTTGTAATTTTCCAAACATCTGAATCTACTTTGCACTCACATATGAAAATTACAGACACCAGAACACTTAGTTGCCACACAGATGTCGTTACCAGATGTCTCCACCTGGGTGCTGCTGGATTCCAGGATAAATGAATACTAATATTCCTAGAAAGGGAAGGACGGTCTTGCCTGTAAGGTAAAGCAAGGGCACATCCTTACTTGTTACACACCACTGCAATGACTCTGGCATCAGAGGTACCTACAAGGATGCTTTACACTAAGAGAACAAATAAGGCAACTTCCAGCTACTTGGTATCTTGCAGTGAAACAATATACATCTAACATACCTAGGGCGATATTTCAAAAGGCATCAAGAAATGCAGCAGCTGCATTGTTCTCTCTCCTCTTTATTTTGTACGTAATGCACTGAGTTTCTGGATTCACTGCACTTTGTGGCAGTTGTGACATTTTAAGTTCTTGCAGGGCAAAGTATAACCTCTATGGAGAACCTACACATAGTATATGAACCACTACTGTGCCTCCCTCATCTTCAAAGCAAGACACATTCACCCCTTCTGAGAATATCAAAAAGTGCTGTGCTCTCCCTGCTGGGTTACACAGGCACAAAGCAGATTAGGCAGAGACAGAAGCAAACACATTGACTCATCTAAGAAATCCAAACATCCTCTTAAAAATTAAGGTCTAAACTATCTTTTGAGAGAAAGTGTATTATATTCATGAATAAAATAAGTATATTTGTTATCTGTCAAGAATCTGCAGTTAAGCCTTTTTTGTTTTATTGACTTTTAAAATCTTGCTTCACCGACGAATCCAACTCTCAATACGCAGGAAACAAGCAGATGCTCAACATTGGCTATTAGCTATCCTATCAGCCTATCAAAATGACATAGTGAGACTTAATAACAGATTTTTTATAAAAGTTTTATAAGCCCAGGTGTAAAACACATGCTATGTCACAAATACAAAGGGTTTCACAATGTCAGCTGAAGCCAGTTTTGCTGGCTTTTTGCAGAGTAGGTATCTTGGAAGAAGCTCTGTCCATCCCAGATAATGCCAGAACTTTAATTCTACTCACTTTAGTAATAAATTAAACTATATCAACTATCTTGAGCCCCCACACTCCCCCAAACTAAATAACAACACCTTTTCACTCTACTTCTACCTGTACATATCATATCCTATAAGCAGGAATAACAACACATACATTCATGCACTCTCAATTTCACATTTCTAATGGATGAGCCTAAGGAATCCTCATAAGCAAAGCGTTTGGAATCTCATTCCAGACCCAAATTTTGCTGGTTTGAGTCCCTCTCTAATCCCAAATGCAGTGTAAAGTGTCACACTGTAGGCGAGCAAACTCTTCTAAAATAAGATGCTTCGGGAGATAGTGATCATTTTAACTGTAGGTTTGTTCTAGGGGAAGAAAAGCTGGTGGTCTACATCCTGATTCACAACATCCAAGTTGACTGAAACAGAACTGTTACTGAGAACAGGCATGAGCTGAAGTACCTTGCAGAATATGCAGATATAAAAAAAGGAAAGCCTTTGGACAGAAAAGTATTTTTCTGCTCCAAAAGCACCCTGATCTCAAATGAATTCTGCTGTGTAAATAAGCCTTACTCCCAATCACTGTGCTCATCTCATATTCATAAAAGCAGCAGTTTAATTTAAGAAAAAGTCTCTTAATACATCGCTTAACACCCTATCCTTTTTACAAGTATTGGTCAATTAAAAAGCCTCATACTTATTTTCTTTCTTATTCTAGGCAGGCTTGTTTGTGGTGTTCTCATTTCAAAAGAGAAAAAAACAATACAAAGTCACCCGCCTCAGATTAGAATAAAACCATCTCAGGAACCCTAATTATACCTTTGCCTTTGTAATTTTTTCTCATTTGGATTCACAGAGAGCTCTTGAAACCAAATGTTTGTGAAAGCAAAAGATCAGGGTTATTATTATCAAGCACTTATACTGTGTGTAAATTTACTTAGTGCTTTACAAGCAGAGATAAGCTATACTTCCCACCCAAAAGAGCTTAGAATCAACATAAGATATGACAAACATAAGGACCGCAAAGAATTGGGTGCAAAAGGAAGAATGCAAGGGTAAAAGAGGGTGATAAGAGATAGGGTAATCTAAAATGACTCACTCCTATCACATAATCAGACTGCGTTAAAGGACCAAGCCGCTTTCTTCCTATCCAACAGCAGGTGGGGCTACTGCAGTACCAACCTCTGCTAGGGGACGGCTGTAGCCTGCGCTGGCGTTTCAGCCTTGCAAGGGCCGTCAGAAACGGGAATCTCTGGCATTTCGCACTCAGCTGTAGAAAACTGAAGTCTCAATTTCAGAACCACGGTACAAATGGCCTGATTTTCATCATTCCTGTTGGCCTCAACAAGGTTTACCAAAACTCCAGAGTGCTTTTTGCGTGTGACTAAAACAGAGATTCAGAAAGATGCAGGCCATAGACTCATCCCAAATCTGGATCACATCTTTAGCAGCAAAGCTCCACTGGCTTGTGATACAAAGTCAGTCTACATCAGTTGAGGAGCACACCTGAATGACTCCTAAAAAACTTCAGTGCATCTCATTTAGACACATATTGCAGATCAAAGCTAACTATTTATAATACAAGGGTCAACTCCATGTGCAGTTCATTCCCACTACCCTATCAAAGTTAGCAGCATGTAGAAATGATGTTCAAAGTAGAATGCAAGAAAAAGTCCTGAGGACAAATCTTGTTAGCCGAAAGACTGAGATTATTTTCAAGTCCAGAAGTCCAATTCTGCTGAACGGAACAGGAAGCCAAGCTCTTTCTCAGGAGAGGCAATGAGCACAGAAAAGTGGTATTTGGTTTAGCATCCAAAAACCACCTGCAAGGATGATAGATCCAAGTTCTAGACTCCACCAAGCAGGTACAGTTCAGTGAGGAGAAGCACTGGCTGCCACTGCAGAGCCCAGATGTTCAGTTCAGCTCTGTGGAGCTTTGTGACTCTGACAGCTTACGTAAGCCATGCCACAGGGTAAAACACAAGAGCCCCAGGGACCAGTCTGTGGCAGGTAACATCCCTATATCGTTGTTCGGGGTTTGACACCCAGTCTTCATGCTCTATTTCTACCACTTCTGAGTCAGTGGCAGGTTGTTCTGCAGCGTGACACGGTCTCTGCCAGCGCTTTGCTTCTTCCAGAGTCAGGCACCGTGGGAGGGTTTTAACAGTCCTTTTTAACAGTCATTTTTCCAGCATGGACTCATACTGCCAGCACTGGAGTGGAAGCATCACTTTGTCCCCGTCCCTCCTCTGACATGCCAGCCATAAAGTTGCTCTACAGAGGAGCCAGTCTTCTCTTTGTTCACCTCATTTTCTATCTTTAGTCACTTAGCATTGATTCCATATGTGCTGAGGACGTGTCTGGATGAACATATACACTGTTCATCCAGAACACTGTCACTGTTTCCCATTAGCTAAAACAGGTGCATCCCATCCACAGCAGCATGGTACTCAGGACAAGCTGCAAAACCCACCCAAGAAGCGGAATAAATGTTGTGGCGGTTATTTAACTCGGTCATCACTAAGTAACAATTCACTCATTGTGAAATTGTTGACGTCTATCTCAGGGTACCCCTGCAAGCAGCAGTTGCTGCAGTGTCCACGTACCTTGAGATATATACACAAGGTCTCTGAAGACTTTATAACTTGGTTGCTAGCCAGTGCTGTTGTGTCCTCACTGCTACTATTACCTCTGCCAGTTAAATTAAGACAGGCCAACATGCTACAATCACACCTTCATTTTGCCGGGTAGACCTATGGAGATAAAGACAGCCCCAAATCAAAAGAGAGTCCCTGATCACAGTGAGAGACAGATGCATAAAAGACAGGCCAAACTGTAATTTTTCTAGTGAACATAATCGTTCCATGCTTTGAAGAGCAGCACACAGAACCAAAAGATGCTAAACCAAGTGTGGGGCTGGCCGTCTCAGACACTGCTGGGGTAGATAAAGCTGCTTCCTAACAAGTGCGCAGCACCTCTCAGGCCCAGGTTCCCTGCCAGCCAGCCACAGCAGGACAGCAAGCAGGTGTGGGGAACAGGAACAGTAAGGGGACATGGTGCCAAGTTAAGGACTCTCCTGACCTTTTTTCCACTGAATGATGCTACCTTTCCTCACCTTTCCACCATGTGTGGATGCCCCTATGTGTAGGGCCATGCAAAGCTCCCTGATGACCACAGTGTCTGAGCTTGGTGAGACAGCAGGGTTTTCCGCTCACGCAGAAAGAAATGGCCAGATGGAAGCACGAGGGACAGTCAAAGGAAGAAACAAACAGTTGGAGTCACCTTCAGAGCAAAAACAGACAAAAGAAAGCACTGCTCTTTATCCAGCAATTTTTGCACACCCTGTAAAATGCCTGGCTACAGGAGAGGCACTCCACAGGGAGAGGAGGAAGAAGTTGCTGTCTGAACGATGGTAAGCCCTAGAGGCAGAGCTTCAGATTTGCATACACACTCTTTCGGCCAGTCCCTGCCTCACAAGTTTAGCAAATGTGCCCCCTCCAACACATGGCCTGTTTTCTCACTGACTTGTATTGCCCTAGGACTGCAAGGAGCCTTTCAAATCAGAGGGTCTGATTCTTCCCCAAAGACATTTTTACACCAGGCCAATTTCACTTTCTTCAGCAGGCTTAGTCCCGATTTGCACTTTGCTTGAGAGCAGAATCAGGCCCACAAATCTTTTGAGATGCAACAATGCTGTGTCAACATTTTTTCAAAAAGCACCATTCCAAATCGACACCTACCCCTCACAGAAGAAGGGCACACTCTTAAATGTGGTAATTAACAGGCAGTACTACAACAAATGCCGTAAACATTAATAATATGAAATCTTTAGCAGACTTTTTGCCTCTGCTTGTAGAGGGTTTGTTTTTCACGGAGGACAAGCAGTGGCTGTGTGTAAATTACTTTCATGTCAAGTGCTAAAATGCAATAATGTACCACTCTAGAACATGCATAGAAATGACTGCTTTGCCATGTATTTTGTACTAAAAGCAGTAACCTAATAATCTGAGTAAAGCTGAATGGGTGGTTATGCACCCTTAGCACAGCCCAGGAGCTCTTACATGTTGTGATTTGAAATTGGTAATTCACATTTCTCACAGAAAGCCAAGATCAAGTGGCACAGAGAAACTCCCTCACCCACATCAGATAAACGCCTGCAAAGAAGCCCATCTATACCACCTAAAATAATGTCCCATGCAGCAGTCAAGGCTGCAATATCCAAACAGAACCGATGGTCAACTCTCTCCATCCAGCTTGGATATTGCTCTCTTTAGCTGTGCTGGACTGCAAGGAACCTCATCCACGGCCAAAATTATGTAGCATTCCTGCCTCAGGACACTCCTAACTCCCTTGTGCGCTGCTCCAATAGAGAAATCCAAGAGGGAGCCTCTTGCAAAGGGGATTTCTTCTTTCTCATCATGTATGCTTTGAAGCAGCAGAGAAAAATGTCACAGTCAAAACCTGGTCTCTTGTGAAGAAGTCTGGGTTTGCCAATGCAACAGCTCTCTTCCCCCAGACACTTTGTCCTGTTCCTCTAACTCTGTCCTCTGGAGTTGCCAGCACAGGGCAGAGGTTGCTGCCACTGGTCGCTGGGGGAAAAGGGTGAGTTGTGGCGAGTTGTGGTTTGACAACTGGGACAGCCTTCATCTGACATTTCCTCCCTGCAGTTGCCCTCACAGGGGGAAGTTGACTTTGGCTGGAGCACTGTGTGTTCTGGCTAACCCAGCTGGCAGACACATCCCCAGGGACTCCTGGCAGCGCGAAGCAGAGCAGCCTGAGGCTGCACTCCTGTGTTCAGGAAAGCCTGGGGCAGAGACACCGAGTCCAGTGCAGAGCCCAGCCTTCATTGCCCCCATAAAAGCCTGAGCCAGCTTACAGTGAGGTCGGTGCCAAGGCTCCTGTACGAAAGGGAATCCAGCTTGTTCAGAACAGCGTCTTCTGTGTCACTGCCAAACCCCACAGGATCTCAGGTCCAGTGTTAGTCATGCTGCTGGTGGTAGTACACATTTATGGGGTCTGTTGTTTACGCTCTGCCATTTACTGCTTTGTTCATTCAAGAAAGTCAAGTTGGCTTAATCTTATTGTGTTAATAGATCTAAATATGGACATAAAGAACCTGAGCATACATAAGCACAATGAATATGAGTCTCTCATTCATTCCTGCATAGTACACGGTAAATTGCCAGTGCAGCCCTTTCGGCTTACTAACATCTTTAGACTTTGCCTCACAGAGATTACGTTCCCCACTCAGCAATTCAACCTCCTTCTAATACTTTTAAAACAGAGGAAAGGCCAAGACCCATAGAGAAGATGCCAAAGATCGAACAGTTGGCCCTGAAAGCAGATGAACTGCAACAGCCAGTAAAGCAAACAAACGATGCCAACAGCGGTGCTCTCAAGCAAAGGAAGTACAGTTTCTGTTCTGGCATCCACATAACCCGAACACTTACACACACAATGCAGATCTCTGCAAGGCAACAGCGAGTATCTGCTTGGAAGGGGTCTTTGCTACTTGGAACTTTTTCAGGCTTTCTCGATGCTGTGGCTTTTCTTATGCTTCCCTCACCCTTCTGGTCATTTTGGAAAAATAAATTCATTGGAGCCCAGGCTCCTGCACTTACTGGACCCCAGAAAGCTGCAACAGCTAAGGGCTGGAATACACTGGGCGATACTTTGTTTTCTTTCTAACAAGAAAGGATTTTCATTTCCCTCTGAACCACACCAAGCACCCATCAGGAAACGAGCGTTTGCAAAGCTGAAATCTCAGCATCGAGCATTATTTAAATTTGTAGGGCTATTTAATGTTCATCACACATTTGATCCTAACAGTGCAAGTGATTTTCTATCAGAGCATTTTTTTTCCACTTCAACAAGGAAAATCTTTCTAACAAGAAAGGATTTTCATTTCCCTCTGAACCACACCAAGCACCCATCAGGAAACGAGCGTTTGCAAAGCTGAAATCTCAGCATCGAGCATTATTTAAATTTGTAGGGCTATTTAATGTTCATCACACATTTGATCCTAACAGTGCAAGTGATTTTCTATCAGAGCATTTTTTTTCCACTTCAACAAGGAAAACTGCCCCTCCAAATATAAGCACTGCTTGTTATTTTGAGGCAGTGAGGCAAAACATACAGCACATAGACCACATTTGGCTTGCTTAGCAGATGTCTACAGATCACTTGATGTTAATTTCAACATAAAAGCTATTATATTTCTGGCCTTGCCCTATTAGTTGTTAAATAATTATTTATGCTTGGCAGATAAATTCTAGGAACCTTGAATAAAGCCCGTCAACCCTACTAAACTAACCATATTTGACACAACAGTTTTGACTCTCAGAAGACCCTAGATGTAACGTTTGTTGCTTATATGATTCTGTTTCACAACCTAAAAGGTAATCCCATATTTATATTTAAACATAAACTGCATATAACATGCGTTCCAACATTACTTCACAGGCAAGGAATTAGCTTGTCTGGTTCACTGACATTTACAGCTGTGTACTATAGCTAGTTTCAGTTCATAACTCAGTTTATCTAAATAATCTCTTATTCATTTCACAATTCTGGCACTAGTTAATATGTTTTTCCATAGATGTTTTGGCTTTGCCTATTGGTTCGCTATACTTGTGATCAGTTAGGAACTGGTGTGCTGCGGCCTCAACGGCTACAAAACAAAATGATAATTGGACTTCCTTTAATTAATATATTTAAGCAAAGAAGCTAACCCTTCTTACATGAGTGCTATTTATACACACTCAAAAGTGCAATTGTTGTGCATTCTGGTTGAACGGTTTGTAAATTCCAAATAGCCACTCTACAACAAAACTCGGAAAAGGTATTGAGTGCAAGGCCCTGTACAAAAGCCTTTCAACCAAGTCTTTGGACATTCGTATGTTGTTGTCTGAAGAAAATGTAGTTGGTGTGTTGTCCTTTGTGAGCATATTTTAGTCTAAATACACTTTTGTATCCTTAACAGACAAGTTAGAATTTAAAGATTTGGGAAAATAAGGAATTTGAAGTTGAATTCACTGAGGAGAACTCATTCAATATGCCTATTTCTATTTCATCTGTCTGGTTAAAAGAGCACAGCTACTCTATTATTGCAGTAATGTACATTATGTCTGCATTTAAGGTTGTGTGCAGTTTATGATTTGTTTGTGTGATAAACTTAACTGTACATTATGTCTGCATTTAAGGTTGTGTACAGTTTATGATTTGTTTGTGTGATAAACAAAAATTAGTGATTCAAAAAAGAGCAAAAGGAATTCATATTACTTACAGCATACTGCACTTCCTGTCCTAAAAGCTGCGCAGCATTGTTTTGCACTGTTGACAATTAAACCAAACTCACTACAGTTATTAAAATGCTTTCAGCTGATTCCAGTGGACATTGGGCAGACCCCTTTTGCAGTTGGTATGCCTCTATTCTAAGGAAGCTTAATTTCAGCGGGTAATTGTGCTACATATTATCAATGAAAAATGTCTAAACTTAGAGGCAGTTTCCCCTTTAATTTCCAAGCCAGCCCTGTTCTGCTTCTCCCAGAAAGCCAAGCTGCCTACTGAGGGCTGAGTGTTCACGTTTCTTCCCACTTATGCTTCAAACCACAGAGGTGTGAGCCTGCAGCACCTCTGCTGTAGCTTGCTTTAGAACTGTGAGCTATTTTGTCAGGCCCCAGTATTTGTCAAAACAAGGACCTTAATCCAAGCAGGGAAACCACTGGCAGGTCTGAAGGTTGAGAGATAGGAAGAACCTGGAGGCAGCCACTGGAACGTGTTCCCCACAGCCACAGTTGCTCATAGCCATACCAGCCTTTCAGAAATCTCTACAGGAGCAACGTCAGAATCCACGGGTGTTTCAGGAAGTGAACTGTTACCAGGGCTTCTTGTGCCATTTCTCCCCTGGCACAACAGACACAAAATGGTCAGTCTTAACCAGAAGCTTGCCATTTAATGATACCCTAAGAAAAAGCTAGGAAGGAGAGCTGAGTTCCCCCGTTCCCCTGGGTACCTACATTCCAGGTTGCTCTGCAGCTATGGCCTTTATGCATCTCCCAGCCCTGTGATGAGCCCCGTCTACACTTGACCTTTGCACATGGAGAATTTAACCCTGCGTTAAAAATGATCAACAGATGAGAGCTGTGGATATTGTTTCACTTCTGCTCCCAGGAGGCAGAAGTTGTGGCCAAAAGCAGGGTTTATTGTAGGGTTGGTTTTACAATTATTATTAATGACAAGCCAATTTCTCTCCGTTGATGTCTGCTGCGTGTGATAACGCAATGTTTCCTTGAACATCATGTCATAAACTAGCAAAGGTGAGCAACTGGCGAGGCGGAAAAAGTGAGGAGAAGAGACAGTAAATAAAATCATGCACATCAATTATTATTTATTAAATGCACATGCTTTTTTGACATATGAATTTGATGTTATTATTTCCTTTGCTTTCTGATAAAATACACCCACTTGTTAAATACAAACTGCACAGCTGGCTAATACAGCGTTTTTTCACATGCCGGCAGGCTCCCTTAGTTTTGTCAGCTAGAAGCAAATAAAAATATGGAGACTACGTAGTGCAGGGAGAAGGCAATACCCTTGCTAGAGCAGGGAACCAGAATCATTAAACACAATGTTAACCCCACATGCGGCATTAACCTAGGCAAAGCTTTTCTCATGCACACCTTCTTCCCTGTGTTGGAATGATACTGCAGCTCTGAGGGAAGATTTGCAATGTCAGCAGTTTCTGTGATGAACTTTTAAGATCTTCAACTGAACACCTGTGCTACAAGTTTCACTAACAACTGACACCGTTTCTCAGACATTCCTAGGTTACTTGCAGCCTTTTCATTTTTAATCCAGTGTTAATAATACCTCACTCTGTGAATAAAAACAATAAATCAAAACCATAGAGACATACTCTTTAACAAGTCCACAGGGAAACAGAAAAATATGCCGGTTATGATCCCCACTGTCCCCTGAACTTATTTAGGAAGAGGTCAGTTCAGTCCTGAAGAAGACATCCTAGCTGTGGAAAGCAGAGGACTGGATAATTACAGTCAAATATTTTATCTGGCTGTCATATTGGTCAGTCAAAGAAACTGGCCTATAAACAGGGTTTCAGGAGGTCTAGTGCTGATATTATGAATTTTATTTTGAAAAGACTGTGTATTTAACTTGCCAGGACCTCAGGTTGGCTATCCCTATAATTCCAAGGCATCTACTCTTCCCTTCAATGTGATATGGAGTCTAAGGAGAGGCCATCCTCAGGCAATCACATGCTGAATACAGAAATGACAAAGAAATATGTCCATTATATGTAAAGTAGGCAGACAGGCAAAAACTCCAGGAGGCAGTTAGGCTCGGTAGTTTCTGTCAGATGATAAAACCCCTGACTTTATATATTTCTTTCTGGTGCAGTTTGCTTTTCTTAGGTGGGCATCCTAGAAGATGTGGTTTTTTTTAAAATCCAGTGTAAATCAGGGATGTCTGTAGCTCCAAGTGCTGCTGCAAGGTTTAACAACAAACTGGATTACCTGGACATGGGTACCTTTCAGATTCCACTGCCACCAATAGCAATTCTTGGCAGGCTGGCACAGCTGAACAGTACTATCTGTGCTACCATTGGGCAAAGTATTGAATTGTTAATTCACAGAGAAATTAGAGGGGAAAAGATTAAACCTTACAATCTGGGATTTGTAGGCAGAGCTGTAAGAGTGGCAGACACCCCTGTACAGATACCAGGGGATACAGATTGGCAGTATTTTAATCTCCAATTAATTAACACTCTCTACATCTACTACCTCTAGCACAAATAAAGTTGCTTAGTGACTTCCACTCCCCACCATGGTTCTGTTTGAGAGAGACCATGTTTTTATGAAGAAGACAATTCAGTGCTGCCTAATGAATAGCTCAACTTGCTTTGGGAACATTTTCCTTACAAACTGGGATCTGACTACATATGTGCCTCTGGCTGCCTGCACAGTCTTTCTCTGACTCCACAAATCTCCACCCTCTTTTATCAGGGTATTTCCTCATTTAATGGCTGGGGCAGTGCATCCTTCAGTAATCAGTAACTTCAGCACTGATTGCAGGACTAACACCCACATTCCCATTATTTAAGCACAAAGCAAAAATATTCGGCAACAATTTCATTCTTCACCAGAAAAACAAAACCTTTACTTAACCAATTTTCTTGCCTGCTTTTTTTATCTTTAACAAAAGACTCTAGTTACAGGTTAGAGGCTTATCTTATTTTCATATCTCCAGGGTTCTAAGGTTACACAAGGACTAGTGTATACGCAGATCAGCATTCATACGGATTTTTTTGTTTCTCTTGCTTATGACCAAACAAGGGATAACTGTTACCAGCTTCCTCTCTGCTATTTCTTCATTTCAGTAACAATGCAGTGGCCCTGATAAGTATTCAGCCACAGCATGTCTGCTTTGAAAAACAACGCTGCTCTCCCATATCCTCTGTAAATGATTTGAGGAGGTTTACACCTCAGTCCAAACATCTGTGGCTACAATTCCACCCCCACATGCTCACACTCCGTGTTTACAAATGCAAGAACTTGGGTTTAAGCACAACGCGGCCCCGCAGTGTATCCAAGTCTCTAGACTTTTATGCCCTACATACACTGTGGAATTTCCACTGTGCATACAAAATTATTCATGACAGAAACATTGAAGGACCACCCTCCCCCTCCCTCCTTGTGAATACCAATGAGAAAAATAGCAAGAGGTTTTCTTTTCCTTCCTGATCATAGTGAGGAAAGGAAATTTAAAAACAACACGTATGGGGGAGGGGAAGGGAGAGTCGCTGCAAAATGTTGAAGACCAGGGGTGCGAGTACATACTTGTATTAACATCCTCCATCCCTGGAGCTGCAGTAATTTGCATGACATTATCTACCTGGGATGTTGCTATGGTTATCACCATACATAAGTAATTACCAGGGCAAATTGCATATACAGCGCACAGATTCATGCTGTCAGAAGCAAAGGATCTTTTTATACACTTGAAAATGTAAATGTTTGAAAAAACACTAATCACAAAGATTCCTGATAAGAGAAAAACTTCAAGACTGCTCCCGAGTTATCTAAAATGGTTGTTAACCATGCTTATTGACAACAGTACCTTAAGGGGCAACTCAGACCATGCCCAAGTAAGCCAGACACTGCACAGGCTCAGTAGAAAATCAGTAGAAACAGTAACCAGTAGTAGTAACCAGAAACTAATCAGTAAAAATGGCAGAAAATCCCTGCCCAAAGAGTTTACGGTGCAATTAGATGAGAAAGGTACAGAGCAAGAGAAGTGGTATATCAACACAGAGCAAACACGGTTGTCAGCCTCACGATATTGGCTAGATTATTTTGGGTAGATTATGTCAAGACACTTGCTTCTGGCAAGCTAGGCACAAAAAGATGAAAAGAAGAGGAGGAGGGAGTGATGTAGACAACACCCATGCAAAAAAAAAAAAAAAGGGACATGGTGTTATGATGAAGCAGCTAGTCAGGATAGGCCAAAACTAAGTCTAATCAAAGTGGTTCTCTAAAAGTTCCCCCAGTTCCCGTCCTGCAACATTTCTGCTGCCATTTTCAGGCTGGGATCTGATTGTGCCTTGATCTCCTAACTTCTCGTTTCCCACAGGGGCTGAGACAAAAGTTACAGTCCATCTACAGTTGTACACCCAAGCTGAAGAGAGCAGTTAACGCCTAACAGAATTTGGCTGAAAGTACAAATACAGGGTATCTAACGCTAGATCATCCAAAACAAATTAGGCATAAAAAGCTCATTCTGAAAATACTGCTACAATTACATTTCCAACAAAATACAGCAGCACTGTATACAAACAGCTTGAGCTGCAGTCTATTGGTGTCAATGGAAATTTTTCAACAACTTTCATGGTGTTTTGTGCCCTAAGGAAAAGACAACGTTTTAAAAAATAGTGCTGCTGCTATGATCTGAGTAAAGCATATTAGGCTAGCTGGAATATAAAATATATATCTGGAAAATACAAATAGGTTTTCTATAATTTAATTTGAGGTGACATACATTAGTCTCATATCCAACCAAACCAATCATATGTTCTGTGTACAGAGGAATACTGTAATTTAGTTATTCTGGATTTACAGAGTATAGTAGAATTGAGGAGAAAAAATGTTATATTTTCCATTTCTAGCTTCTCTGAAAAACAAGTTCTTCTTTTGCTTACTTAGAAATCATGCACTTCTCGCAGACATTTATCTTTACCTCCTAATATTATTAGCAGAGTTATCATCAAAGATCACCATTCTCCCTAACTGAGCTGCAGAATACATTTTTTCAGTGCTGAAATAGGCTCTACTCCTAGACCTAGCCTTTCACAGTTCTCCCCAGGAAACCAGGCAGTCTGCCACACTGACCCTAAAAATGACGGTACTTCCCCACACTCACCAACAGTAAGTTAAGCTCCCTTGTGTTTCAGCATCCAGCCCCAGAAAGTCATCATTCCCTGATAACGAAGTGCCACCATGAGAGCCTGGACTGCTGAGTTAAATCTACTCTCTCATTCCTCCAGGTTGCCTCAGGGGACTATTAATCATAGCTACATGAGACTCTGAAATGTACTGGATTTGTTGATGAGAAAACCAGTGAGTGTATCAGCGCTTTACCTTTTTACATAGGGATCTCTATGTAAATGAAGCCAAGCTCCATGAGGAGCATGTGAGCAGGAAATAAAAAAACCGAATTTTGCAAGGGACAGAGGAAGAAAAGTATCAACGCCAGGATAAGTGTGTCTTTGCATGATGGTTAGGAATACTGCACAGTCCGTAAAGATTTAGACAAGGCAGAAGATTTCAAGCAGTTTTGCAGGCTGACTTTTTAACTGAAGATATATTTGCACTCTAAGAACTGTTAGGTGCTACATCACTCTTACTTTCACCATATCCTTTCAAAGCAAACTATCACTCAGTCTTCAGGCCTGAATCTCATTCTAGTTTTAATATGGACTTCAAATGTAAGTAAGAGTACAAAAAGGTCCTTACTTAGAAAGCTACACTATGACGCCATCAAGTATTTTGACTGTTTTAGCAGATGGGACTCGAAAAACGTACTGATAGAGATGATATGCTCTGAGAAGAGTTTTGCTACGGAAAGCATGGTAAGAACAGGTATTAGCCAGCAGGCAGTCAGAAAACATGGCATCCCTTAGGGATCATTTACATGGCCTCAGGAAAGGCACAATTAATGATGTCCAGAAATACTGACTAAAGATGCAAGATGTAAGTGTAGCCTTATTAGGATGAATGCAGACTGAAGACTTAGTAGGATATGGAACAAGTCATCTTTGGCTTTATCTGGGTAACTGGACCCACATCATGACAGGCATATTGAAACTAAGTATATTTCATACAAAATAGTTTGTTGACTGTAAATATACCAGTGAAAGGGAAAGTAAATATGTGAAGAGCAAAATGCAAGATGGAAAAAGCGAGATAAATATTGTTAGATTCAGGGGAAAAATGCTATAAACAGTAAGCAAAGCTTTTTCATTTGCACTGTTTTCCAGCCCATAAAACCCTAATATCTGCCAGCGTTTCATTAAAAGCTTATAAACTACCCAGCATGCCTGCTGCTGCATAAATGTATTGCTAAAAAACATTGTCGATGTTGCAGACCTGGTACTTTGCAATGTTTCAAAGAAACCTTATGTGTATAAGACTCAGACGCATTACTGCAAGGATTATGAAAATAGCACCTTAAACTCTAAACCTAATAAATATTAATCATTCAGTAGCAGTGGGTTTCTCTCGGCAAAGATGTTCATAGTAACACTACTAAAACAGAAAATACCAATATCTCAGAGAAAATTATTCAGTATTTTAAGAAACAAGTGTTGTGGATAAAGGATTTAAGAGAAAACTACCATTTTGTGAATTGAGTAAAAGGAGTAGAAGGCATGACTTTTCACAGAGGAATGAGAGTTTAAGGTGTTTGATGAGGTCACGATAGTCCAATGGCAAAATCTGTAAACGTTAATCTGAGTGATACAAAAATCCGGCAACACTAAGACTGACCAGATCAACAACTGTTTTGACTGAACGTGCAGTCTATTCTCAGCACTAAAATCTAAGACTTCAGCCCTCTAAGGACAAGTAATCGCAGTATCTTTCCTTTTCCACAAAAAGTCATATTGGATCAATCAAATTTTTATTGTTATTACCAATGGTCCTGAACCAAGTCTAGAGGGATCAGAACATTCGTGATTTCCCATCTTTCATAGGATCGCCGCATTTCAGGGCTCACTCACACTTGAATCCAAACACAGGGCAAAATTAAAATGTTCCGATGGCCAGAACCCATATCCCTGAGGCAAACCCTCCCAATGTCTGGAGGCTTTCAAATGAATGACCACACATGCACGTAGCCCATTCTGCACTGCTATTACTGTAGCTTTTCTCACAGAAGCAGCTCCAAATTGTTCTGACAACAGAACATACAGATTCATTTCCCACATCCCTCAAATAACTTCATATTCCTCTGCTACTAAGATCAAACATCAAGCTACAATGTTACAACACTGATGGGGTGAATGGGCAGTAAAACATACCTGTTACCCATGCAAATGACTTAGCTCTTAACTAGCAGCACACTCTAGCACCATGTGGATCACGAAAGTAAAAATTCAGCACCTCAGCACAGCCTTACCTCTGGAGTAACATTAGAAACGATATTACAGATGCAGGAATCAGGGACAGGGACATTAGAAGACTGAGACCAAACAAAGAGCAGTATCTGAATTATTGCACAAATATGAGATTCCTGAATATGTTAATGAAAACTTTGTTTTACAGGTATATGCTTAATACAAAAAACCCACAAAAAAACCCCAGTAAAAGTATTGCATCTCACTAGCTTTGTAAACTCAGACACAGTTGGTACGATCAGCTGAACCACTTTTAAGCTGCCACATGCGTATATTGCAGCTCTTACCAAAACAACACTGAAGCACTTGCTCAGCTGAGGACGTCCAAACACGCCTAGAGGACAGTCTATCCAGGCCTAAAGCAAAGGGCAGCTCGCGTGGCTGAAGTGAAAAGGGTGTTTTGCTCTGTCTAGACTTAAGTAACAAACCAACATATCTGGCTGTTTAAATGATTGAAATCTGCTACTGTCGCCAACGGTTCTGAGGCAAAACCACCACTAGCCCTGCACGGCTCTCGTTCACGCTTCGCACGAGTCACAAAAGGCAGAAAACAGCAAACGTGGAAGTCTCTGACACCACCTTTTTGCTGTCAGTACAGTCAAGCCCTGTGCCAGACACGGTTCAGCTACACATGAGGTTTAGGTCAAAAGGATGTCTACTGGGGTAACAACAGTGGAAGAGAGGCCGTGGTCGGGTTCAGCATCTTACATGTCAGCGTTAGCGGCACAGCCAAAGGCCACATCATAAATATGGTTTGTATACCCTGTGGACCGGGCTGACGAATCAGACGTTGCAATTTGAAACTAGTAGTACCCTCAGGACCGAAGTGCCAATGGACAGGCAAGCCCGGGTGGCGATGCTTATCTGCACGGTTGGTCGTATAGCTTAGAAGAGGACCCCGTAGCAACAGGATCATTAACATACAACATATCGCATGCAATGACAATCCTCCTTAGCAGTGAATTAAGGATATAACATAGGAAAACGAAATGTACTAGGAGCAAATTTCAATTACCTCTGTCTAGACTTGTACAATCTTGAGCAAAATAAATTGTAATTTAAGGAAAAACCAAAACTTTTTCCTATGACAGATGATTTGGGCCTTCTCTCTCCTGCCATTTTCAGGATCCCGAGTCCGCTTCCCTTACAGCGATAGTGACCCTGTTACGATAAACATCCTCTATGAGAGTGCCGACAACCTTTTTTCCTGCATTTTTTGGGTAACAGCTTGCTGTTACACTCAAGACAGAGCCACAGCTTTGGGTTTTTTTGTTTTCTTGTAGCCTTATTGTTACTTGCCTTTAAAAGAAAAAAATCATACTTTTGTCCTTTCCTAACCAATTCAGCACGACATCAGAAACCATCAGCCTGATACTCCGGATGAACAAACTGTACAGAGTAACAGAGAAACACCAACGACCCGCCACCCTGTGCTGACGTGTCTTTTCGACAGCACAAGCTTAGCACGGTGGGATGATAAAGGAGAGGCAGAGGACTGCACGCTCCCCACTCCGATTTGCCCAAGGCGGTTCTCCCGACGTCCTTGGCAAACCGCTCGGAGCCCCGCGGCC